>NC_057355.1:103677633-103982056 GCF_016509475.1 Prionailurus bengalensis
CCTCTCCTTCAAGTCCCATTGCCCATTTGTACATTAAAGCCTCTGAGGAGTCCTGTAATAAATCGTTCCCCAAATTCAGTTGTCATGGAATCTTTCTGTCATGTGATATTTATTAGTATCCCTGAAATTTCCTGGCACACATTTTGATTTGTCTGACCTCTTTGCTACAAGGCTTTTGGTATTGGGCAACAGTACTACAGATACTGAAAATAAGTCCTTTATTTTCACAAAAAATAATTTAATAAAATTTTGCAGTTAAAAACTTCTTTTCCTACCTCTTCCTTTTGCTGTTTTCAGAAGGACATCTTACATTGTCTGCAAAACTGGAAAGACATGGACGGCAAGGCAAAAGAGCCTCCTCTCCCTGCGCCTACTCTTTCTGGACCTGCTCTCTCTGGATCTGCTGTCTGTGAGCCTGCTGTCTCTGGACCTGCTCTCTCTGAGCCTGTTCTTTCTGGACCTGCTCTGCCCCTTCCTCTCACCTGCAAAGCTACTCCTTCTTGAAGATCAGTTGCTCCTACCACAGCAGCAGATCAAGAAAGAGTTCTACAGGGAGAAAAACTTGTTGCCCCCCACCCTTTTTTTGCACTGTCCTGGGAGGCAGGTTTCCCACTAGTGAGCATGAAAAATTAAACCTGAAAAGGAGGACATATTTTCACCAGCACCTTTTCTTCAAACTCTTCCTAATGCTTCTAAAAACTGACTCTGAAGAAGAATGCTGCTCCACTCAGGAAATGAGTAACTGGGCTCCTCACCCAACGCTGAAGTTGAGGAAAATGTCATTCCATGATTTGAATGACAATGGCTCTTTCTTATTGTTCGTTCCCTCATAGGGGCAGGCCACACTCCTTTTGCAGGCAAGCTGGGTAATTAGGTTTGAGGGACAGTGCCTGAGAGAAGCACTGAGCCATAGGACCTCAGCACTGGATCAGCATCAAGCCCAGATTTTCCATCTTACAAATGAAGGAGTTATGGTCCAGAGAGGTTAAGTGTTTTGACCCAAGTCACACAGCAGAGATAGCTTCTTCCTCCTGCTTTAATGATACCTTTTTTTTTGCTTTCCTTCCTGCTCTTTTGTGTGTGTGGATTGTGGGGAGGAGAGAGGGCATATGGCTTCACAAATCTGATTTTTACCTTTCCCATTTGCAGCCAAGAAAGATATTGCTGGGCTTAAGGTCTTTCTCATTCATTCAATAAATATTTATTTAAGTGCTTACTGGGTGTTAGGCATTGTGCCAGGACATTCTTCCACTGTGTCTGTTAAACAAACATGATTTATTTCCCTCTGAAGCTGGTAGAATGAGGCCCTAGGCCAGTTGTTGTATGCACACAAAAAATTTTGTGATTTCTGGTTCCTAGCACCAGATACTTTGGCCCCCATCATTGAAGAACCCCACTGTTGTTTCTAGCCCCTTGGTGTCTCTTGAATGAAGTTGGTTCATGTCTGAGCTCCTCAGGCATGGAGCTTTACAGGCCTGCAGAGTCTTTCCTTGCAGGGGACAAGGGGTGGTCCTCTTCCTTAAAGATTGGGGGAGTATGGGCTGGTCTGAGGGTGGTGCTCTTGTGCCAGCCCCCCCATTGCCACAGTGTGAAGGACCTGGCTAAGTTGACTTGGGGTGTCCCCCAAATCTTTCCAGACTCCCAGAGGTGAGCAGAATGATGCCAGGAGGAGGGCAAGGGAAGGAAGGTGCATACTCTGGCTTGTGGGTGGGCTCAGGTCCTGCCCGGGGGTGTTAAGATTTAAATTCAACAGTTATTTCCTGAGTGCCTTTTCTTTGCCTGTCACAAGTCTAGGTGCTTGCATAAAGCCATGCATAAAATAGGCAAAGATCTCTGCCCTTGTGGAATTCTCATATGAACATGGAATGTACATATGAGTGCGGAATGTTCACATGAGTGTGGAATGTATATGAACATGTATGTACATACGTACGTGTTCATACAAGTGTGGAATGTACATATGGCAGCTTGCTATGGCTTTACTAATAACTCAGTCCAGAGGAAAAATGAGGCACAGGACAGGCCCTGGAGCCTGCTTACCAGGGTGGAGTAAGGGAGAGCCAATGAGGGTTTCCAAGGAATACTGTATTCACCTCCCCACTGACTTTTGCTATGTTCTCAACATAAGGATGACTTGCCAGCGTCTTGCCTTTTAATTGAGAACTCTTGTCTCCTGATAGCAGCAGGAGGGAGGGCCAGCCCACTCACAGCACCTTACCTTCATCATCCCACCTATAGATGGGGCTCTTTGGTGATTGCGATCAATGTGTCAAATTTGTTTGTGCCATCAATATGATGAAAAGAGTTTAGAAGGATGCTCCTATAACATTCTAGAACTCAGAAGTATTAAAGACCAACATTTCTCTGCCTGATCAAGTCAGAAGACAGAAGAAGAAGCTTTCCATTAGAATGGAAGCTTGGTTCCATTAAAGCCAAGATTTTTAAAGTATGGTCTTTGGACCAGAAGCCTCAGCATCAACTAGTGTATTAGCTGTATATTGTTGCTTAACAAATTACCCCCAAACTTAGTGGCTTAAAACAGCAAGCATGTATTATCCTAGTGTCTGTGGGTCTGGCATCTGGATGTGGCTCAGCTGGGAGCCCCAAGCTCAGGATCTCTGATGAGGTTGCAGCAAAGCTGTCAGCACAGGCTGTGGTCTCATCTGAAGGCTTGACTTAGTTTGGGGGCAAATCCACTTTCACAGCTCACTCATGTGGTTGTTGTTGGGCCTCAGTCTTTCTCCACATGAGCTTCCTCATAGGCATTTTCATAACATGACAGCTGGCTTCTCCCAGGGTAAGCAGTCCAACAGAGAGAGATCACCCAAGATGGACGTCTTTATATAACCTGAACTTGGAATTGGCATCCCATCACTTTTGCCATATTCTGTGCTTTAGAAGTGAATAGGTAAGTTCAGCTTACACTCAGTGGAGATGGATTGCATGCCATCTGAGAGGCTGTCTGCCACCCCTGGGAACTTGTAGAAAAACAAATTGTCAGACTCCATTCCAGACCTACTGGATCAGAAACTCTGTAGGTCCCAAGAGTATGTGTTTCTTTTAAAAGGTTATTTATTTATTTTGAGAGAGAGAGAGACAGAGTGAGCAAACATGAGTGAGTGGGGGAGGGGCAGAGAGGGAGAGAGAATCCCAAGCAAGCTGCACACTGTCAACACAGAGCCTGATGCAGGGCTCAAACCCATAAGCTGCAAGATCATGACTTGAGTCAGACGCTTGACTAACTGAGCTACCCAGGCTCCCTAAGAGTATGTGTTTTAATGAGACTTTCAGGTGATTCTGATACATGCTAAGGTGGTAACCATTGTCTTAGAGTAGAGGTTGGCAAACTTCATTATATATAGGCTTTGTGGTTGCTACTGTCTCTGTCCCAATGACTCAGATTGGCCACATAGTGGGAAGGTAGTCATAGGAAATATGTAAATAAATGGATGTGGTTGTGTCCCAGTAAAACTTTTTTACAAAAACAAACTGCCTTTGTTCAGGCTGTTGTAACAAAATACCATAGACTAGGTGACTTAAACAAAAATTTATTTCTCACAGTTCTGCAGTCTGAGAAGTCCAATATCAAGGTATTGGTTGATTCAGGTCCTGGTGAGGGTCCTCTTCCTGACTGCAGACACCCACCCTCTCATGTTCTCACTGGTGAAGGGAGAGAGATCTGGGGTCTTCCCTTTTATATAAGATTCCCATCATTGTGACCTAATTTAACCCTAGTTACCTCCCAAAGGCCCATCACATTGGGGATTAGGGTTTCAGCATATGAATTTGGGGAGGGCACAAACATTTAGTCCACAGCACAGGCAGCGGGTGGGATTTGGCTTCCCAGGCTGTAATTTGTCCACCCATGCCTGAGAGTAGCAGAGACATTTTGTGTGATCAGAATCGAAGGGACTTATTTTCATGTTTCTGTTTTTATCAGGCAAAACTGTTTCCTCTCCTTCTTTCCAGGCTAGTCTGAAATAATACTGACTCTCCAGTTCCTGAGTTATTACCAAGACTCACAATAAACCATGTGCATATGCTTGAGTCTTCTGATCCTATTTTTTTATGGCTCCTCAGTGAGTCACAAGCTCTTTGAGATAATATAAGATAGAGGTTAGGAGGTTAGGAACATGGGCTTTGGACAGACAGATGTGCATTTGAAATCTGATTCTACTTGCCCTATGAATATGGTAAGTTACTTTGCCTCTCTGTGCCTCAGTTTTCCCATCTGTGAAATAGGACAGTAATAGCACACACCCCATACTATTTTTGAAAGGAGTTGCTTTGATTACCTACTATAAACTCCCCCCAAATTTAGTAGCTTAAAACAACAGCTAGGCAGGTCTTTTGCTTCACTGGTGTCATTTGGGGCTGCAGTCATCTGTATGCTGGACTGGGTTACATCCAAGACAGTTTCCTCTGTCACTCACATGGCTGCCAGTTGGTGCTGGCTGTTGGATGGAAGCTCCTCTGGGGCTGTCACTGAAGTACCTTGGTTGTTTTCCATATTGCCTCTTGGTGTGGTTTGGTGTTCTCGCAGCATAGCATGGTGGCTGGGTTCCAAAGGAGAACATTCCAAGTACACACAGATCCCAGAAGCTACACAGCATCACTTCTGAAACCAATCATAAGACCGTCTCTGTTTCAAGAGTAAGAGGGCAAAAAATTTGCAGCCATTTTTAAGCCACTGTAGGAGTAAATGAAATTAATCACAAGAAGTGCTTGTCATGGAGTCTGGGCTACAGCAGAGAGTAAATATTGAGTACTTATATTAGAAAGCAGAAACTCTTCTTGCCTGGCTCTTTGTGTCCTGTCTGTGATGGCTTACTGCTTGTCACGTACCTTTAATTGCTTAACCAGTGGTTTTTGAGGGCTTGCTGGTTGTTTCTGGGAGGTCACAAGTAGGATTCCTCTCCTCTGTATGCTCTTAAATGATTTGGTTTGTTTTCTACTCAGTTCTCACAACTCTTTAGTTTCCAGAGGTCTGTAGGCCTAGAACTCTCCGGTCATGAGCCATGTGACCTTCAACCAGCTAGGAAGAAGAGAGGTGGGAAGGTCTAGGAGGATGCTCTCAGGTGATTTGATTGGCTCAAGGGTCTTGTCCCTTCTTAGCTGCTGAGATAGAGATTCTTAGCCACAGAAAAGGATGTAGCCTGTGGGTTGACAGAGGGTTAAAGAGAACTTCAGAGAGGGGCACCTGGTGGCTCAGTCGGTTAAGCATTTGGCTTAGGTCACAATTTCAGGGTCATGAGATCAAGCCCCATGTCAGGCTTTGCACTGACAGCCCAGGGCCTGCTTGGGATTCTCTCTCTCTCTCTCTCTCTCTGCCCCTCCCCTATTGGCATGTTCTTGCTCTCTTTCTCTCTCTCTCTCTCAAAATAAATAAATAAATTTTAAAAAATTTAAAAAAAAGAACTTTAGAGAGAAGTGCCCCTCATACTAATCTTCCTTATTGGAGCCCCTTGTGGAATCTGTCCCTTTGTTAGGAGCCAGTGAGGAGGGGGCACAGGGCAATGCTGATTATTCAGTTCACGCTAAGGCATGTCCTTTGGAGAATGAGCGGCCCCCAAATTTCACAACCAAAGAAAAGAGGGTTGTATTTGGAAAGTAATAGCTGTAAAAAAGGGTCTGGGCAAAGTAACATGAGTTAAGGGGCAGGATGAATGTAGTAGGGACTGGTGAGGACTAGGGCAAAATGGAAAGTGAAGGCTCCATTACGGGGGGGGGGGTAGCCACTCTGCGTCCTCAGTTGTGGTCAGATTGGTAATTGTTGCTACATCTTCACAGTTTTGAAGAAGATACTGAAATCTAGACTTCTAATTGAAATTTCCCATTTATAAAATGTTGGCAACTAATTTAAAAATTTTAAAGGCACTTTGATGGTCCATTGAAACACACACACAGACAGACACACTTGTGGGCAAAGTGCCTCTGGCAGAGGATCTGTAGGAGATACACTGAGCGACATTTCTCCTTATTGGTTTAGCTTGAGGGCCATATCACAGAAGAATTAGAAGAAGGGCAAGGAGACATTGGCTGTTTATGGAATGTTATGGGGCAAAATAGTTCTGAAAAAAATACTACACACTTTTATCCTTACTTATTTAGTCACAAGTATTAATAATGTCACCTTGTGTGAGAACTGACCTCTCAGGAAATGATGAAACTAAGTTTTGATGAGCTTTATATAGAAGAGCAAAGAAATGGCCATGTCTTCTCAACTGGCTGTTCTAGGGTAAAGGTGTTATTCCTATTTTAAAGAGGAGGAAATAATCATTCACTGAGGTTCCTTTGCAAACCAAAATCCCAAAGAAATACAGTTCTTGAACTGAGACAGTACTAAAAATATCTGTGCTCGCATCCAGGTTAATCTACATGAGTAAAAGAGAAATAATTATCTTAACTGGTAAACATGGGAAAGCAAGGTATTTAGGTTAGACACAAGGAAGTACTTAAAGAGTAAGAAGACTTAAAGGCACTGGAACAACAGAGAGAAGCTCAAAGTTTGTTTGCTAATCTAGAGTTCCTAAAAGGAGGAGTTAATCTCTTTCTGCCTGATATGCTCCGGCAATCAATCCTGCTCAGAAAGGGGTTGGGTGAAAGAGGCACCGTTTGAATCCTTTTTTATCCTGTGATTTCTTTTTGGACCCAGCAAACAAAAGACCCCCAATTTACTAACTCACCCAAATGATTTACCAGCTGTGTCTTCCCCTAGGAGGTAAACAGGCAATAAAATAAATGAAATTCCTCTTCTTTATTACTTGACCCCCATAAATCATCATCCACTCTGGGTGAGTGCTTATCTCTAAGGCATCGCACAGTATTTAAAATGCTATCTCCTTTATTATGAATGAAATAGAAGGAATGAGCAAAAATCCCAGTGATGATATATCTTCATGCAAGGACAATTCTGCAAGCAATAACTGTTAAATTTCAGAAAATTGGGAGATCTTCTGTGTGTGTGTTTGTGTGTGTATTGTGTGTGTGTCTGTGTAGTGGGGATTCTTAGGGGCTTCTCAGTTTCCTCCATTCTGTTCCAAACCCCAAACCTTTCCTAGGATGAGATTCACTTTTGGAACTTTGGGTCCTCACAGAGCAATGCATAGATAAAATCATACGGGATATTACTTTCCATATTTGGTTACTTATGAAGTCTATCTTGAACTAAAAGCTTATCATGCCAAAATAGGGGGCTTTTGTGTGGTGCTGGTGAGCAGGCGGGTGCTATCCTGTCACCATGACAACAAGCATTTGCATTACAGCAGGCTCCTCAGACCACATTACAGTCACGTGTCCCGGAGGGACCCCTTTGAAGCCCTTGTAATCTTTTCCCTAAGCGTGATTGTTAACATCTTCTGAACATAATCATTAACCATGTTCCGTAACAGATAATTACCTACTGTAGTTAGCATTTTCTATCCCTGAGTGCTCTGTGGGATTCACAGAATGCAAGACCCACTGTACTGTTATTTTACCTAGCCAAGTAAAATAGAGCCATTTGGCTTCTTGAAATCTGGGAAAGTTTGCATTTCACACAAAAATATTGTGCTGACCTGGACATTGTGTGTATCTGTCACATGCCCCAGGGTGTTCTTCATCCTTGTCTTTGAATCCCCCTTGCAGGCAGCTTTCAAAATGCCACAGGCCCCCTTCTGTCTGTGTCTGCTCTTTTCCCCTTAATGTCTGTTCACTTACAGAACTTCTAGTGCCAGTTTGTTTTTATTTCAGATTTATTGCACTCACTTGCCAGGATATATGGGGATTTTTTCCTGTTTATAGAAGTTTTCCCTATAGATTTCTCTTTATACCCAACATTATTCCTTAAGACTCCCAAGGCTTGTGTCATGACCCCAGGGAGTCCTATTTCTGTCCTGGCTCTCATTTGCCCAGGAAAGTCTCTCTTGCACAGGAGAAAGCCTCCTCTTCCAGATTTCCTAACCCTGTTTTATCTTTGGGGGAACTCTGAAAATTTCAGGGGAGCTAGATGAAATGGATGTTAGAAAGAGAGCATGTGAGAGAAAAAGAAAAGAAGAAAAGAAAATTCCAACCCCAAGCCATGAGATTGATCTTTACTAACGTGTTTTCAAGACTTCGATGAAAGCATTGCACAGTTTTACTCTATTGCTATACAACTAGGATGCAGAATCATGATGATGATAAAGAATGCTCAGGTGTTTTAAATGGTACCTTGCTGGCCACCTGGATTCTAAAGGTGAAGCATTAACCTTTAATAACCTGGGCCATCTCTTGTGGTGTAGGTTGGGACATGAAGAAGAATGTGAATCATACATGTTTACTTCCTGCTGATGATCTGTCTTTGCTGATAAAATGGACTAAAATGAGCCTTTAGAGTTACGTAGGTGTCGTATCTTCTGAACTCCAAATCAGGACCCATGGCAAAGGCATCATACTGTGTGGGTGGTGGAATCAATATCACCAAAGTCATGTGACTGAAGGGGGTAGTCAAAATTTTACTCTGAAAGGCAAAAAGACCCAGAAGAGGCTGCAAAAGGTCAATCTGCTGGATGAGGAGATGTGGGGTGTCCTGGGGAGGGGCCTTCTCATGCTGAATACATATATGTATTATGTATACATATGCATAATGTATCTGTGTGTGTGTGTGTGTGTGTGTGTGTGTGCATGTGTTTATACTACGTATATAAAGGATTTTTTTTAATGAGCCACTCAGGTCTTTAAAACAGCAGCTGGCTAGGCCACCTCTGTCTCTTCCATTTGCTTTTGACTCCAGGTGCCTTGATTCCTACAGCATTACAGCTCCCCTTTCTCTACCCTTCTCAAAAACCTAGAAAATGGGGCCAATCCCCTATTTGTAATGCACTCCAGGCGAAGCTTCTATCATAATGAGCTCCCTTGTGATGCAGAAACCAATAAACCTCTGCCATGAATGCCCAATAGTGAACCAAATTACATATTTCTCTCAGTTGAGTATTGTTTTATTTAATATGCTCGTACCTTTCTAATGGTAGGCATAAAATGATCATGTATGTGTGAAAAACATATTTGGCTCTGATTGTGTGTGTGTGTGTGTGTGTGTGTGTGTGTGTGTGTAAGCTTCTCGAACACGACCACAAGTAAAGGTCCTTCTGGGATGAGGCAATGAGATTGGGGGCACTGAGACCCCATCCAGTCATGTTTCTGAAGGTCTAAGGTAGAGGAAATTCTTAATATACAGAATATAATTAGCCAAAATGGAAGGTGGCCAAGGTGCTGGAGTTAAGATTTCTTGTTCCTACACACAGTGGGATATTTCAGGAACCTTCTTGTCATAACCAACTGGACACAATTTCCAGAGATGAATGTGCTAGGGCAGGAAGATGGCAGCTGGTTGTTTGGCCAATTCATTGTTTTGCATTAATTTGATTTTTTTTTTTGTCAGAACCCAGGTGGTGATGAACTCATTTAGATTCTCTCTGCCTGCCACATGTCAGTTCAGAAATATCCCAATGCAATGTGGCATTAGTTATGTGCTGTGGGATCTGGGCCAACCAATTGGACCCAATGAGTGTGGATAAGCTTTATTCATTGGCAAAATTAATAAACAGTCACTGTGACTTGAGCCAGTCAGAAGGCAGGTTATTCACAACAGTTCAGTGCCTCTGGGATGAACTGGTCCAGTCGTTGATTGGTTTCAGCCACACAATAGCTCTGTTATGTGTACCAATCAGTGTGTTGGGGTCCGCAGGGGCACTGTCACAGCTCTGCACTGATATCCATCAGATAAACCGATTAAATCTGCACTAATCACAGGGCCCAGTGCAAGTGCAGTCAGTGCCCTTGAATATTGCCAGGAGGATCAAGTGCTTTGGTTTGGAAAAATAAATGCATTTCTATTGTTGCTGAAAGTGATTACTTGGTGACAGTGTTCTGGTACATTGCTATTATCTTTTAATTAATGAGCACTGAGGGATAAATTCTGACCATAAGCTCATGTACATGCTTTTCAGATATGGGAGCAAGTAGAAGGAAGAACAGAGTAATACACAAAGGTTTTTCAGTGGCCTGTAAGACTTGACATTATTGACATCTGTCTGTCTGATAGTTCGTTAACCGTCCCTTTATGTGCTACACTCCCCTGATGCACATTGCTTCCGGCCTGAGGATTTTGCACTTTCTATCCTCTGCCTGGAATGCTTTGCCCCCCCCCCCCCCCATACCTGCATGTCTGGTTCTGTTGTCATTCACGTCTTCTCCACAGGGAGATCTCTGATCACCACATAGTGAGGCCCCACTCCTTCACTCCATATTACACACTCCTGTTTTATTTCGTTGATAGCACTTATTGCCATCTGAAATGCTTGTTAAATAGGTTGTTTTGGAAGGTGACTCTGCTGAGTTCACTACTACATCCCAAGGTGCTAGCACTGAGTCTGGCATATATTAGGCACTTAAACGTTGTTAAGTGAATGAATTTCTCTGTGTCTTGTAATGGGTTTGAGTAAGTCCGTGGACATATGGCTCAGAGGAAAGAACACTTTGCCAGGGGGCTTTAATGCTTTTACTCTAGACTCAGCCCCTAAACTATGGCATGGCTTTGGGCAAGTCAGTCAACCTTTGGGGACTACTTGACTATGTTGGGACTCTTTAGCTCTAAGACAGTGTTTCCAAATGCTAGTTTTTGGTTGAGAGGAGGACAAGTTGGGTAATGAGTATTTTCTGTTTCAGTCATTAGGGTTTTAACCTCAAAGAGGGTGGAGTAGGCCATGTCCTGGAAGATTATCTTAGAATGAGATGGTAATGGGTACCTATTACGGTACCAGTATGTAACTCATTTTATAGCTTCCACACTATTTAACAGATCCCCAGTCAAGATGCCCGTATGGGAGATTGGTTTTCTCTCTTTGGTGACCTATGGCCTAATGAATATTTACAGGCCAGTAAAATTAGACTATCAGTGAATGTAAAAACTAACACACACCATAGAGGAGTTTCTGCCAGATCCCCCAGTGTCCACTTTCTCTCCTAGAGCTTGTAAAGGGAGCTTAGGAAAGTTCCAGGGAGAAGCTGAGCTGTGAGAAGGAGGCAGAAGGGGCCTAGTGATCCTTTCCCTACGGGGATGGGCAGAAGCCTGCTCTTTTATCCTGTGCTGGTGACAGCTTTCACCCTTTATTCTTACCAGACATCTTCACGTGCAGGACACTGAGAAAGCAGATTCATGAGGTTGGATGGTGACATCGTTCCCAGCTTTAAAAAGAACCGCACCTTAATAAGTAGTAAAAGGACCCAGGCAATTTGAAAAGCAGCAAAATACAAGGGGCAGAGTACTGGTGTGACAATGGAGATAATAGTCCCAAGGTTGGAGACCAAATGCAGTTTTTTTTTAAAGAAACAAAAAATGAGGCTGTTAAACCAAAAATAGGAACAGGAAAACCAGCCCCACATAAATTCTTCAGAGAAAATAAGATGTGAAATGCAATAGAAGTTTTGGAGCAGTAGTCTTGTTTCAATAGATACGACTTGTTCTGATGGAATTTTCTGATAACTTGTTTCTTGTATGGCAACTCCCCAACCTGCCCCACCATGCACACAAAAGAAGTATGTTTTGTTTTTCTCCCGAAAAAGAAAACATGAAAAAAGATAACTTCTTAGAGATGCTTCCTACTCCAAGAAAACTCTTTGCTGCTAGTGAAGAATTTTCCTGCGTCCTACATAAAAAAATACAATTATTTTATTCCAATCAGCTAATGTTCCTCAAGAAATTATTTTATTGGAGGGAAAACACAATACTTTAAAAAATGTTTTGGTTTTGGGGCACCTGGGTGGCTCAGTTGGTTAAGTGATAGACTATTGATTTAGCTCAGGTCTTGATCTCATGGTTTGTGAGATCGATCCCTGTGTTGGACTCTATGCTGACAGCGCGGAGCCTGGCTGGGATTCTCTCTGTCTCCCTCTCTCTGCTCCTCTCCTGCTCATGATTTCTCTCTCAAAATAGATAAGTAAACAATTTAAGAAAAAAATTTTTTTTAATGTTTATTTATTTTTGAGACAGAGAGAAACAGAGCATGAACGGGGGAGGGTCAGAGAGAGGGAGACACAGAATCCGAAACAGGCTCCAGGCTCTGAGCCGGCAGCACAGAGCCCGACACAGGGCTCGAACTCACAGACCGTGAAATCATGACCTGAGCTGAAGTCATCCACTTAACCGACTGAGCCACCCAGGCGCCCAAGAAAAAAATTTTAAAAAGTTTTGGTTTTTAAAAATTGATCCCTTCAACACCTCAGCTATTATTGGGAAAAGTTAGAATTTGACATTGATCCCTGTCCAAATAGAACTTACATTCTAATGGCAGGAGGTAGACAGCAACCAAACAAATGATGAGTACTCTGAAGGAAAATGAAGAAAGTGAGAAGGTATAAAGGAAAGAAATTACCTTTTTTTTTTTTTTTAAAAAAAGCATTTATTTTTGGGAGAGCACAAGTGGGGGAGGGGCAGAGAGAGGGGGACAGAGGATCCGAAGTGGGCTCTGTGCTGACAAGTGTAGGGCTCGAACTCATGAACCGTGAGATCATGACCTGAGCCATAGTTGGACCCTCAACTGACTGAGCCACCCAGGTGCCTCAGAAGTGACTTTTTTAGATGAACTGACTGGGGGTCTCCTCTCAGAGGGGGTGGTATTTGAGCAGATCTAAATGAAGTGAGGGAGCACATAAATATTTGGGAGAACATTCTAGGCTTCAGGCAACAAGACCAGCATGACTGGAACAGAAAGAGTGGAGGGGAGAATGAGGCGGGGACAAATAGTCTTATGAAGCCGTTATGAGGATGTTACACTTTACTTCCATGTTGACTACTTTGGGACTTTGAGCAGAAAGTAACAGGGTCTGACCTAAGTTTTAAAATAATTACTCTTGAGCACTATGTGGAAAATTAAGTGTACTAAGAGTGGAATCAAGGACACTATTTAAGAAGGTATCGTATTGGGGCACCTGGGTGGCTCAGTTCGTTAAGCGTTGGACTTCGGCTCAGGTTGTGATCTTGTAGTTCAAGAGTTCAAACCCACATTCGTGAGTTTGAGTCCCATGTTGGGCTCCTGCTCTTGGTGGATGTGGAGCCTGTTTCAGATCCTCTGTCTCCCTTTCTCTCCGCCCCTCCCCTGCTCACGCGCTCTCTCTCTCTCTCTCTCTCTCTCTCTCTCTCTCAAAAATAACATTAAAAAAGGAAGGTATTGTATTAGTTCAGGCAAGATAGTGGCTTGGTAGGATGTTAGAGGTGAGTTAATGAGAAATGATTATATTTGGAACATATATTTAGAATATAAGTAATAGGATTTTTTTGATGCTTATTTATTTATTTTGAGGGGGGTGGTGCATCGAGAGAGGGAGACAGAGAATCCCAAGCAGGCTTCACATTGTCAGCGCAGAGCCCAACATGGGGCTCAAACTCATGAACTGTGAGATGGTGACCTGAGCCGAGATCAATAGTTCGGATGCTTAACCCACTTAGCCACCCATGCACCCTGGTAACAGGATTTATTGATGGATTATTTGTGTGGGATGAGGGAAAGACACGAGCTGATAAGGAGTCCAGAATCATTAGGAACTGAAGGAATGGAGGAAAAGTTTTGCATTTCCAGTGCATAAGAAAAATGAAGGCAATGGGTATATAGGGCTGGGCACCTAGCATAGGTGTGGTGTAGAGATGGAGTGTGGCCAGGAAAGATTTACTGCTTTCCTTTTACATGCTAATTCATTGCCTTGTTGGCTTTGTCTGATCCTGTCTTTCTGACTTTGTGAGTTTTGTTTTGCTTTTTTGGGCAGGGGTGGAGTGGGGTAGAATTTAGCATTTTTTTTTTAATTGAAATATAACTGATAAAACATTGTGTAATTTTAAGGCATATGAGGTGTTGATTTGATATACTTATATATATCACAGTATGATTACCACCATAGAGTTAGCTAACACCTCTTTCACGTCACACAATTATCAAATTTTTTTTTTTTTTGTGGTGAGAGCATTTAAGATCTAGTCTCTTAGCAGTTTTGAAGTTTATAATACAATATGGTTGACTATAATCACTATACTGTGCATTAAATCTCCAGAACTTATTTAACTATTAGTTGCAAGTTTGTACTCTTAAAAAATATCTCCCCAGTTTCCCTAATCCCCAGCCCCTGATAATCACTATTTGACCCTCTGTTTATACAAGTTCAGTTTTATTTTGTTTTGTTTTGTTTTTTAGATTCCACATACAGATGATATGATACAGTATTGGCCTTTCTCTATCTGACCTATTTCACTTAGCATAATGCCCTAAAGTTCCATACATGATGTTGCAAATGTCAGGATGTTCTTTTTTTCCTGACTAAATAATATTCCATTGTGTATGTATATATACCACATCTTTAACCATTCATCCACTGTTGCATACTTGTTGTTTCCATATCTTGCTTTTGTGAATAATGCTGCAATGAAAATTGGAATGCAGGTGTCTTTTTTATATTCTGTTTTCATTTCCTTTGGATATGTAACCAGATCATATAGTAGTTCTATGTTTCATTTTTTGAGGAACCTCCATACTCTTTCCCATAGTGGCTACACCAATTTACATTCCCACCAGCAGTGCATGAGTGTTCCCATTTCTTTACATTTAAAAAAAAATTTTTTTTCAACGTTTATTTATTTTTGGGACAGAGAGAGACAGAGCATGAACGGGGGAGGGGCAGAGAGAGAGGGAGACACAGAATCGGAAACAGGCTCCAGGCTCTGAGCCATCAGCCCAGAGCCTGACGCGGGGCTTGAACTCACGGACCGCGAGATCGTGACCTGGCTGAAGTCAGACGCTTAACCGACTGTGCCACCCAGGCGCCCCAACATTTTTACCAATGCTTGTTATCTCTTGTCTTCTTGATGAGAATCATCATAACAGTGTGAGGTGATATCTCATTGTGGTTTTGATTTGCATTTTCCTGATGATGAGTGATGTTGAACATTGTTTCGTGTACCCATTGGTCATTTGGATGTTGTCGTCATCATCATTGTCACTGTCATCTTCTTCTTTGGTGGTTGTCTTCTTTTGAAAAATGTCTATTTAGTTATTCCGCCCATTTTTAAAATCAGATTTTTTTGTTATTTAGTTGTATGAGCTTTTTATATATTTTGGCTATTAACCTCTGCAGATATTTTTTTCCCATTCCATAGGCCACCTTTTCATTTAGTTAATTGTTGATTTTGCTGTGCAGAAGCTTTTTAGTTTGATTTTGTCTCACTTGTTAATTTTTACTTCTGTTGCTTGTGCTTTTTGTGTCATATCCAAAAAACTCATTGCCATTACCAATGGCAAGGAGCTTTCCCCCTATGTCTTCTTCAAGGAATTTATAGTATCAGGTATACTGATACTGTGTACTGATACTGATTTATGTTTAATCATGTCTTATAGTTAAGTCTTTATTTATTTTGAGTTAATTATTATGTGAGTGTGTTAAGACAGGGATTTTGTTTGTTTGTTTGTTTTTTCTCTTCTGGGAATCATTACTGCCTGATCTTGGCCTATGGATCTTAAGACTAGATCAGTGGCCGTACTGCCAAGCTGAACATCTAAGGGTAGAGCTCCCTGGTCTTCAGGACTAGGCTCTGGGCCTTTGCTTTGACCAGAAGAATCCATAGCTGAGATCTAGCTTTCAGGGGTAAAGTAACTCACCAGGGAAGACACCTTATCCTCTCACTGGAACTGTAGGACAACATTATCAGGAGTGTCCTAGCCACTCTGAGCACACTCAACCAGTCTGTGGTTCAGGCTATTCAAGATTCACTAATGGAGCCAGGAATAGAGTCAGTTTTTCCTAGTGCATATGGTGGAGGTAGATACTTGACTAACAGTTAAACTTCTAAGAGGTAGGAGAAATATATACTGAGTGGCCCAAACAGAAAATGTCCACTACCTGAGGGGAGAGAAGCAGCATGCTCAGGCAACAAGTGGAGATTAAAAGCACTTTGGGGGCTCCTGGGTGGCTCAGTGGGTTAAGCATCCAACTTCGGCTCAGGTCATGATCTCGCGGTTCATGAGTTCAAGCCCTGTGTCAGGCTCTGTGCTGACAGCATGGAGCCTGGAGCCTGCTTTGAAGTCTGTGTCTCCCTCTCTCTCTGCCCTTACCCTACTCATGCTCTGTCTCTGTCTCTGTATCTCTCTCTCAAAAATAAACAAACATTAAAAAAATAAACTAAAAAAAAGCATTTTGGGGTATCTGTAGTCCATGGGAGAACATGGTGTAACAATCTATTTTGAGCTTACTTACAGTTAGACACCTTCAAGGATACATACTTATGTTGAAGCATACCTTGCCTTTAGGCATTAATAAGAAAATGATAATGTATATGTAAGTCAGAGCCTGTTATGCTTAAGGGACAGAAGCTTCTCAGAAATCATACTCACATTGACCTGTTTTCAGTCATCTTAGAAACAAGCCATTCCTCTCTATAATTGATGGCAATATTAACCCTGCTTCTGGTTTAAAGAGATCAGAGATCAGAGATGGGAAATGGACCTGGTTTCTCAAATGAACATCATAGGTCATGCTATGTTAGAGCTGAAAAGGATCTCAGAAGCTGTTCAGTCCAACCTTTAATTAGATGATAGGGAGGAAAAGGCTTCAGTAGAGTTCTAGATATTATGTATTACATATACATTTGAAGAATTATTTAACCATTCCATGTAAACTGTGTTACTATCCTCTTAATTTGCTATTTCTGCTGGGTCCATGTCTGAATGAAGGAAAATTAGACCCTTATAGTATACATCCTTTGTCTTTTCCTCTCAGTCATCCATTAACTAGAAAAATTTTCACTGAGTACCTATTACATATCTGGGACTGTTCTTAGTTGAGAATATAGTAGTTAATAAGACAGATATATAGAGGGAAGAGACAGAAAAAAAAACAACAGTCAACTGCATTATTTAGAAATTGTGATATTATAAAGAAAACAAAAGAAGGATGCTATGAACTAGTGAAAAATTGGGAGCTACTTTAGCTAAGAAGATCAAGGGTGAATTCTCAGAAGAAAGGAATCATTCAAAGAATTTAACTCAAGGTGATCTGAGAAAATTCCAACAGGCCTCGTGCAGCTCCAGCCCCCTAAGGATAGTTCAGGTCTGGACATTTGAGATGATCCTATAGCTGTTCTTGTCTGGTTAGATTAAAGTTTCCCTAAGCTGCTGGAAGCTATCCAGATCGACATAGCCTGGTTTATGGAGGCCATAATCCATAATGGCATAAGAACCAGCTGGCTATTTGGGGGGACGCATGTACAGATGGCAGGTTGTGTCTTGTACAGCTGTAGGGTCACCATTCACACCAAATGAACACAAGTGTACATGGTGGCTTTGACCAAGGCAAAGATTTAGTGTGGTTTCCCCCTTTAATTTGTTGCATGAAATAGTCTGGGATTTAGTTTAGTCAGTGGATTTGGTTTAGTCTACTCTCTGCATCCCTTGATAAACTCCGTGGTGGTGGCCTGAACGTTCAAGTTTTGTGAACTTTAGCCCTGTGTGTTTCCAAACAGAATCATCACTGCAGAACATGGAGTCCAGGAGCCTTGAGGGGCTCTTAACTAGTTCTTTGGTCCAAGAAAGAATTCCAGAAACTTGCTACTGTTGACAAGACTTCTAAATATCATGAATAACTTGGAAAGCTCAGGTATCATAGCACTACCCTACCCCCCCCCCCCAACCTAGTGATAATATATATTTATTCATATGCCTTTTCCCCTGCCTCTCTCTTATCCCCACATTTAAGCTGCCTGAGAACAGAATCTTTGATTCATTCATGCTTCCCAGAGCCCTAGAACAGCACTGCTTTACATGTAGTTGGTGTCCAGTAACTGTTTATTCTATCAATTAACAGAGCTTCACAGAGCTTATGTCATCATGAGTCAGAACTTTTTCATCTGGGTCCTCCCAGAAAGGCTTGGCTTCTAGGCCTACAGCAGAATAATCCTGACTCTGGGAGCTGGGAACCATCTGGAGGCTCTCAGCTGGGGAACACAGAAAATCCAGTATCAGGGTTAAGATAGGCTGGAAACAGGATGCCCTCAGAACTTACATCCCAGTGAGATCCCCAAACCCTTTGCCTGAGTAGGAGTGGTAGAAAGGGATTAGGGCTCCTTGGGACCCCTCTTCACCCTCAGTCGCAGCGGGCTGAGGACTGCACCAGCACCATCCACCCAGTACACACGGGATTCTACCCCAGAATTTGTATTTAAAGGGAACCCTACTTTCTCTTGCTTTTTATTTTTAGCTTTGGGTCAAAAAAAACACCTATTTTATTCTAAGTCAGGAATATGCTTAATGACCTTTCCCAAATGGAAGGCAAGGTGCCCATAGCCTATAATTTTAATTTAAATCAATTCCTTTCCTAGCTTGAAAAACAAACACAAATAACCTCCCAGGAAGGTGAACTTTTGGGGACTCCAAAGGGTTCTCGGGGTACTTTCAGTGTTCTGTAGTTGATCTTTCACAAAGGTAAACAGGACTTACCTTGCTGGTTTCTGAGAAGTTTGTGGAGGGGTGTGTACCAGGCTTCAACAAAACAACGTTGTGAGGCTGAGTGCCAAGTTCTTTGTGTGAAGGGCAAATCCGTGCTGGTGTAGAGTTGCGGCCACATATGGTGCCGATGCCTGCTGTTTGGAAGGAATTGCAGTGCAATTAAAAGACTTTCTGAGACTTGGCAATACTGTTAATTCCTTTGCCATTTTATATGAGCAGGAGGATTAATTAGCGTTGGCTTTATAGAGTTATATCTAAATGCATATGTTTTGGGTTAGATATTTCTTTTTACTAGATTAGTCAGACTTGTTCCCAACTGTGAAGGCTGCCTCATGGGATTCATTCGTGCCTGCCTGAATGCTTCTTGTTTGCTGGGGTGTGTTATCCAGGGCTGACACCAGAACCATTTATAGTGAAGCTGACTCTGTCCTTACCTTGCAGTATTACTTTTGAAGAAGAAATCAGAAGCTAAGTGGGTAGGGATTTAGAATACAGGGGTTGACTTGGTCACAGAATACCTCTTGTTTTTGTCCATTTCTGCAAATGACTTTTTAAAACAGTCTAATTTTCCCAGTTGCCTTTCCTTGATATTTCTTTGTTTTCACACTTCTATAGGAGAGAGAAAAAGAGACAAAACTCTTTGCAGCAGGGGCATCTTTTAATGAAGCTTAGAATAACCCTCCAGAGCTACTTATTCAGACCTCCTCAGTGTTCACATCTGAGCCCAGGAGGTTCCCAGTTCTTCTGTCAATTAAGCCATAATTAGTAGAATAGTTTTTCATGGATGCTTTGGTGACCTTGGAAATACAGGGTATTCTAGAAATAGTCGCATTCATGATTCTCTTTCTTATTGCTCATGGTAATGAGGGTAGTTTTCTTACCTCCCGGCATTGGGCCTAACACATGGAGGTATACAGTAAATGTTGAATGAATAAATGTTTGGCTTGGTGCTTGGGACATTGTCTGGGGGTAGTGGCTGTCAACTTAGCCTGCATGAGGTTCACCAAGACAGCTTATTAACAGAGTCACTCCAGGCTCCTGCCTCAAGTTAGGATCTGGTAGGTCAGGGGAAGGTTGCAAAAGTCCACATTTTTAACAAATATCCCAGTGGATTTGTAGGCAGGTTAACTTTGGACCTCACACACTGCAAAAGAAACTGCTCGGGGGGATATGGCATTCAGAGCTTTAGAGAAAAAGTTTCTTCAGACCAGCTTAGGCTCCTTCTCATTTCCATCCATGCCCATGGCCTCCTCTGGGGACCCTCATGATGATGACTCCCTTTCTCCCAAGCTGTTGCTCAGGCAATCTGTCCAGATGCCACTCCCTGGTCTTCCACTTCCTGATCATTGCAGAATCCACTTCGCTGCAGATCAGAGTCTTTTCTTTTTAATGTTTATTTATTTATTTTGAGAGAGAGAGAGAGAGAGAGAGAGAGAGAGAGAGAGAGAGAGAGAGAAGGCACAAGGAGGGAAGGGGCAGAGAGAGAAGGAGACAGAGAATCCCAAGCAGACTCTGTGCTGTCAGCACAGAGCCCGACACTGGGCTCAAACTCACAAACCATGAGATCATGACCTGAGCTGAAACCAAGAGTTTCAGATGTTTAACTGACTGAGCCACCCAGGTGCCCCTGCAGATCAGAGTCTTGCTGTTCCTCTGGAGCTACCTGAGAGCAGCATAATTGGAGCACACCCCTTGGTCTTACTTTGGGATGGTACAAATTCACTGGTGGCTAGAGTGCCTTGTGCTTATTCGTTTGGTTGTGGTGACCTTTCGAGGCACCCGTGCTGTGTGTCTATACAAGACATTGAATGATGTTAGTCATATGGGCTTAGGTGTGTAAATGAGATGATGAATTTAAATTTCTTAGCATAGCTCAGGCTATATAACACATGCTGTATATATTGTGGATGTTTTTGCCTCTGTGAATTGTTAACTCCTTTATGGGCATTCCAAGGACACAAACTAGAATCAAACTAGATTTCCCAAGGGATCAAGCCAGTGCTGACACTTAGCTGAAAGTTGGACCTCAGTCTGCCATGGCCGTAAGATAAATAAATAGCAAAACCCCAGGGATGCATCAAGTGGGCGTTTTTAGCAACAGCTGATGCTGTCAACTGAGAGGGGTGTTGATAAAGTGATATAGGAAGTAACTGTGCACAAAAGCCTCCTGAGTAGACTCAGCAGGACGATGTCATCTTCACACTCAAAAGCTAGGGATGCTCCTCGCCTCCTCCCTGCCACGGTAGGAACAAAGGCATTTTATAGCAGGCAGACTTTGTTGGTCTCATTAAATGAGAGTTATACTTTCTATAATAGCACAAATGTGTGCAATAGTGAATAGGAGCAGAAGCAGCAAAACAATAAAAATGTAGTCACTGAAGAATATATTTTAAAATCTAAACTATTGGCCACTGCAGACAGAGACTGAGAATTCTCTCTAGTTTTCCCAGTCCCGATTCTCTTGCTTTAGGACACTCAGTGTGCACAGCCTGAAGAGAAGGCACGGGATGTCCTTTCAAAGACTGTGTAATCCATGATGTCAAGGCATATTGGGTAGTCTGCCTTAGTGTGCAAATCACCAGTCAACTAGGCTAAAAGTGGCTGAACATGAAGAACTTACTCTTTTTTTTTTAATTTTTATTTGTTAACATTTATTCATTTTTGAGAGACAGAGACAGAGTGTGAGTTGGGGAGGGGCACAGAGAGAGAGAGAGAGAGAGAGAGACATAGAATCTGAAGCAGGCTCCAGGCTTTGAGCTGTCAGCACAGAGCCCTACACGGGGCTCAAACCCATGAACCGAACCGTGAGATCATGACCTGAGCTGAAGTTGGGCGCTTTACTGACTGAGCCACTCCGCCGCCCCAAGGAGAACTTATTCTTTTTTTTTAATTTTTTTTTAAATTTAAAAAAATTTTTTTTTTCAACGTTGTTTTTATTTATTTTTGGGACAGAGAGAGACAGAGCATGAACGGGGGAGGGGCAGAGGGAGAGGGAGATACAGAATCGGAAACAGGCTCCAGGCTCTGAGCCATCAGCCCAGAGCCCGACGCGGGGCTCGAACTCACGGACCGCGAGATCGTGACCTGGCTGAAGTCGGTCGCTTAACTGACTGCGCCACCCAGGCGCCCCAGGAGAACTTATTCTTAACAAGGAGTTGGTGGTCTGCAGTTTCAGAGTTTATTCAGAAGATCAGTCCTCTGGGTTGGTGATTCTTTCATTCTTTTGGCTTTTTTTGTTGAGATCACAAGATGGTCATCGCAATTCTGAGGTTTATTCCACACAACAGGCTCCAAGAGGGAAGGAAGGGGTATTTTTCTCCCCACCTTCTCCCTGTTTCTCCCTTCCCCTTGTCTGTCTCCTTTTCCTCATTCTCTCTCACCTTTTCTCTTTCTCCCCCTCTTTCCCCATCCTGCCCTTCTCTCTTCCCTTTCTCCCTTTCTTTTTCTCCTTTCTCCCTCTGTCTTTTATCTAGGATAAAAATCCTTCTCAGAAGCTTCTGAAAGATTTACCTTACCTCTCTTTGACTAGAACGAAATCATGTGCTCTCCTCGGGCTGATCACTAGCCAGTGCCTAGAGGGTTACTATTTTGATTTAGACCTATCATGGCCTCTTTCCTGCATCTAGAGGGGGGCTCCCATTCCTGAGCCTGTAGCTGCATGAATGCTATCAAGACTCAATGTGCTAAGAAAGAAGAGAGGAATGATTGTCTGGTGGTCAGTTGTAATAACTTTCTAGAGCTATTATGAATGGTATCACAAACTAGGTGGTTTAAATAATAGAAATTTATTGCCTTGCAATTCTGGAGGCCAGAAGTCTGAGATCAAGATGTTGGTAAGGTTGGCACCTTCTGAGATCTGTGAGGAAGAGTCTGTTCCACATCTTTCTTGTTTCTGGTAGTTTGTTAGCAATCTTAGGCATTCCTCAGCTTGTAGGAGCATCATCTCAATTTCTGCTTCCATCTTCAAATTCTGTTCTCTCTGTGTGCCTTTGTCCAAATATCCCTTTATTATTTTATTTTATTTCATTTTATTTTATTTTATTGTTCAGATTTTATTTTAATTTATTTTTTTACCATTTAATTTAATTAATTTTTAAAAATTTACATCCAAGTTAGTTAGCATATAGTGCAACAATGATTTCAGGAGTAGACTTCTTAATGCCTCTTACCCATTTAGCCCATTCCCCCCCCCCCAACCCCTCCAGTAACCCTTAGTTTGTTCTCCATATTTATGAGTCTCTTCTGTTTTGTCCTCCTCCCTGTTTTTACATTATTTTTGCTTCCCTTCCTGTGTGTTCATCTGTTCTGTGTCTTAAAGTCCTCATATGAGTGAAGTCATGTGATATTTGTCTTTCTCTGACTAATTTTGCTTAGCATAACACCCCCTACTTCCATCCACGTAGTTGCAAATGGCAAGATTTCATTATTTTTGATTGCTGAGTAATACTCCATTGTATATGTATACCACAGCTTCTTTATCCATTCATTCATTGGTGGACATTTGGGCCCTTTCCATACTTTGGCTATTGTTGATAGTGCTGCTATAAACATTGGGGTGCATATGCCCCTTCGAAACAGCATACCTGTATCCCTTGGATAAATACCTAGTAGTGCAATTGCTGGGTCGTAGGGTAGTTCTTTTTTTTAAAGTTTATTTATTTATTTTGAGAGAGAGAGAGAGAGAGAGAGCACAAGCAGGAGAGGGGCAGAGAGAGGGAGGGACAGAATTCCAAGCAGGCTCTGCACCATTAGTGCAGAGTCTGATGCGGGGCTTGAACTCATGAACTGTGAGATCATGACCTGGGCAGAGATCCAGACTCGGATGTTTAACCAACTGCGCCACCCAGGCACCCCAGGGTAGTTGTATTTTTAATTTTTTGAGGAACTTCCAACCTATTTTACAGACTGGCTGTACCAGTTTGCATTCCCACCAGCAGTGCAAAAGAGATCCTCTCTCTCCGCATCCTCACCAACATCTGTTGTCACCTGAGTTGTTAATGTTAGCCATTCTGACAGGTGTGAGGTGGTATCTCATTGTGGTTTTCATTTGTATTTCCCTGATGATGAGTGATGTTGAGCATTTTTTCATGTGTTGGTTGGCCATCTGGATGTCTTCTTTGGAGAAATGTCTATTCATGTCTTTTGCCTGTTTCTTCACTGGATTATTTGTTTTTTGGGTGTTGAGTTTGATAAGTTCTTTATAGATTTTGGATACTAACCCTTTATCTGTTATGTCATTGCAAATATCTTCTCCCATTCTGTCGGTTGCCTTTTAGTTTTGCTGATTGTTTCCTTCACTGTGCAGAAGCTTTTTATTTTGATGAGGTCCCAGTAGTTCATTTTTGCTTTTGTTTCCCTTGCCTCTGGAGATGTGTTGAGTAGGAAGTTTCTGCAGCCAAGGTCAAAGAGGTTTTTGCCTGCTTTCTTCTCGAGGATTTTGATGGCTTTCTGTCTTACATTTAGGTCTTTCATCCATTTTGAGTTTATTTTTGTGTAGGTATAAGAAAGTGGTCCAGGTTCATTTTTATGCATATCACTGTTCAGTTCTCCCAGCACCATTTGCTGAAGAGACTGTCTTTATTCCATTGGATATTCTTTCCTTCTGTGTCAAACATTAGTTGACCATACATTTGTGGGTCCATTTCTGGGTTCTCTATTCTTTTCCATTGATCTGAGTGTCTGTTTTTGTGCCAGTACCATACTGTCTTGATACCATACTGTCTTGATGATTACAGCTTTGTGATACAGCTTGAAGTCCGCAAATTTCCCCCCCTTTTTTTTTTTAATGTTTATTTATTTTTGAGACAGAGAGAGACAGAGCATGAACAGGGGAGGGGCAGAGAGAGAGGGAGACACAGAATCCGAAACAGGCTCCAGGCTCTGAGCTGTCAGCACAGAGCCTGACGCGGGGCTTGAACTCACAGACCGTGAGATCATGACCTGAGCCGAAGTCGGACGCTCAACCGACCGAGCCACCCAGGCGCCCCAAATTTCCCCTTTTTATAAGGACAGTAGTCATAGTGGATTAGGGGCCCACTTACTTTGACATGGCCTCATCTTAATTAATTATATTTATGAAGACCCTATTCCCAAATAAGGTCACTTTCTGACATACTAAGGTCTAAGACTTTAACATAAGAATTTTGGTGGTAGTGGTGGTTGTGGGGACACAATTCAGCCCAATTTTGCCATGTGAGGTCAAGTGGCTGGCCTGACCAGAACAGGACAACCTCAGCTGCTGTGCTTTCTTGTTTGAATTTAGCATGTAATTCAGTCTAAAGAGAAGTTGTATCCTTTCAATGTTAGAGAATAATAGTAATAATTTAAGAAAAGCAAGTGAGAAGAAAAGGGGACAAACTTAGAAGCTTCAGAAAACATACAAAATTTTAAAAAAATCATCACTGTCATTACCATCATCATCAATCTGTCCATTTATGCATCTACTTCCTTCCTTGTTGTAATAGCAGTAGAAAACCACAGCCACTCAACTGGCAAATCCTGGGAAAGCCCTCAGATAGAAATCTAAGCGGCAATAACACTGTATAGTTACTAAACTCCATACTCATGAGGATCGTTAAGTAACTCTAATCATTTATGAAATTTAGTCTTCTGGAGTCATAAAATTGATTTTTCAAACATTTGTATTCATTATTTAAACATTTTTTCCTCCAGACTTGGCCATGGAGAACACATAGAAAAGTCAGGTTACTCATTTTAGACATTTTGGGACTATGTTTATGTCAAATTTTATAAATATTTAAGATACATAATATTATGTAACATTCTTAAAGTAACTGAATCCATTTAGTCCAACTTTTTCTTTCTTTAAAAAAATTTTTTTTAATGTTTAGTCATCCATTTTTGAGAAAGAGACAGAGAGCACGAGCAGGGAAGGGACAGAGAGAGACAGAGAATCTAAAGCCAGCTCCAGGCTCTGAGCTGTCAGCACAGAGCTTGATGCAGGGCTGGAACTCACGAACTGTGAGATCATGAGCTGAGCTGAAGTTGGCTGCTTAACTGACTGAGCCACCCAGGTGCCCCTCTAACTTTTTCTTTCAATGAAAAGTACACTTCCAAGAAGACGAGCATGACATTTTCTACCTAAAACCTTTAAAAAAAATCATTAAAAAGTATAAAAGACCATAAAGCACCCTGAGATAGAATTATTTTGGGTATTGTAATAATTTTTTGGTCAACATAGCTGTTCTCTAGTGCTTTCTGATGGGTGCTCATGGACTGTGGGGAGAATGACACGTGGCTCATGTCTAACCCAATAAAAGAAGACGTGTGATGGGTCAGAGGAGGCTGGCTCTACTGAGCTGTGTGCTTTTATATGCTGGGAGAGGCCCAATTCATGCAGGGCTCTACCCCCCACATCATGAATTTGAGCTTTATCTGAAGCCATGGGGCTGTGCTCCAGCCAGTGCACAGTCTTTCTCTGTCTTCAATAATGTTGTGCAGATGAGGTCTCTAGTTAGCAAAACTGCCCTAGGTGACTGACAAGGCCCCCCCCCTTCTTTGGTTGGGCCACCAAGAAAGGGTCTGGACTTTGGCAAAAATATGTTTTTTCAAGCCCTTCCCCCAGTGAGGGTTGACTTGCTAAAAATCTTTTCATGGGCTATTGCCAGGCCCTCTTCTGGACTACAGAGTCTGGGAAATTTGTCCTGAGCTCCCCTCTTCCCAGCAGTCCACCCTGTGATGCATTTAAGGGACAACAGATGCTTTACTTGCTTCTGTTCCCACTACCCCTCTCTCTACCCACCATACAAGTATGAAGAGCATCCATTTGAGTGATGCCGTGACTTTGTTAGAAATTAAGGTGAAACCCGCTTTATGGTGAACAATTCAGTGGCATTTATACATAGACACTATTGTACAACCATTACTTCTTTTGAGTTCCAAAACATTTTCATCACCTGAACAGAACCCCCTTAACCTTGTATCCAGCAGTCACTCCTCATTCTTCCTTCTGCCCCCACCTCCCAGCCCCTGGAAACCACTAATCTGGTGTCTATGGGTTTACCTCGTCTAGATATCTCATATAAAAGGAATCATACAATATGCAGCCTTTTGTGTTTGGTTTCTTATACTTAGCGTAATTTTTTTCAAGCTTCATTCATATTGTAGTGTGCATCATCACTCCATTCCTCTTTTTAATTAATCAATTAATGTATTTTGAAATGTTTATTCATTTTTGAGAGAGAGAGTACGCACGCAGGAGAGGGACAGAGGGAGAGAGAGGGAGAGAGAGAATCCCAAGCCGGTTCTGCCCTGTCAGAACCATGAGATCATGACCTGAACCGAAGTCAAGAGTTGGATGCTTAACCGACTGAGCCACCCAGGCCCCCCCACTTTAGTCCTTTTTGTGGTAAATAATATTCCACTATGTGGATATACTACATTTTGTTTATCATTCATTTGTTGGTGAACATTTGGGTTATTTCTCCCTTTGGCTGTTGCTATGACTTTTTTTTTTTTTTTAAAGGTTGTTTTCTTTCCCTTGTAGGCAGAGAACTATAGGCTAAAGTCATTAACCATGGACTCATAAGAGTCTTGAAAATGTAGCATGTGTAGTTTCTGGACTCTGGGGTTCTAGTTTTAGCTGTTCCAGAAAGTGTTTCCCTGACTTTATATTTTTTTTAATGTTTATTTATTCATTGAGAGAGAAAGAGAGAGAGAGAGAGAAATGAACATGGGGGAGGGGCAGAGAGAGAGGGAGAGAGAAAGGGAGAGAGAGAGAGAGAGAGAGAGAGAGAGAGAGAGAGAGAGAGAGAATCCCAAGTAGGCTTTGCCCTGTCAGCACCAAGGCAGCTTGGGGCTCAATCTCATGACTGTGTGATCATAGCCTGAGCTGAAATCAAGAGTTGGGTGCTTAACCAACCAAGCCACCCAGGTGCCCTCCCTGCCTTTCTTAGAGGACTTTCTGACTCCATCAGTCACCTGGTTGGGCCTGGTTGAACAGCCCTTGCCACCTGTTCTTCCTATCAGTAGCCCTTGTACATCCACCAAATGAGTTGGTCTCTGCTTCCTTCCATAGTGATTCAGCATCTCTCTCAGAGGTTGCCTTTCCTGTCCTGTTAGCCTGCCCTGGGCTTATTTTCATTTTCTTAGATCTCTCCAAGGACTCTGAGCTTCCCATACTCTAGGCATAGAACTAGAATTTGGAGGTTACGATAAGCCCAGCAAAGTGGCTAGCACTTTTTAGCTTTTAAGTTTCCCTCTCTGGAAAGCAGAGCCCATGGGAATGTTAAACTGCCTTGTGGTTTTAAAAATGCCAAGTGCTAAAAAGATTATGTGCAAAATGGAAGGCCTGGGTGAATGTGATTTTTAAAAACCTCAGCCCTTGGGCCCCCTGTGGCTAAGGGCAATAACAAACTGCTGCCCCGCTGGGCTTTGAATGACGGGCCATAATTCTCCTTGGCCCTTCTGCTGACTCCACAAGCCATTTGAGCCCTGTCTTAAGTTTTATAATGTCACCAGGACCCCCACTGATGTTGTAGCCCACATCTGCCTAAGAATTCTCCTCTGTCAGTTACACGGAGTGTGCTCCTATGAGGCTGTCCTCTGGATGGCCAGTCTTCAGGGCTAACACGTGTTTTGGCTTACTTTCCATGTCGAGACAGTTTAGAATTGCCCAGAACTGACCCTACACATTTATAAAACCTCAATATGCTGACATGATTAAGTGATAATTCTTTAAACGTGAGGAATGTTTTTCTACCATGAAACCCAGACGGGGCTTGATGAACATATGGGAAAACCACTGGCAGCTGCATCACGTCTTTGGGGGCCTCTTGTTGCCCACGTCACTGACACCCCCCTCTGGTTTGTATTTGTAGTGTTACAAGAGTAAGGAGATGACATCATAAAGGGAAAGAGTTTAGTTCCATTGTAGATGAAAGAAAAATTTATCTTACCCCTGCCTACCTAAACAAGCCTAATGAAAAACCTATAAAGCTTTCCTGTCACCATGAGGCGTGGTCTACCTGTTTATTCAGGCTTTTCCTGAGGCTGGGATGACTACTGACATGGTTGGGTGTGATGGAAGGGCCTCATGGATGACGGCTGTGCCACTGTGTTTTAAGACAATGTCCCTTAGCTCAGAGCCGTGGACAGGAAGGGATGTTTTCATCTCAAGGCTTTGTGCAGCTTTATGAGAAAAGGAACTCAGGGAAATCTTCTGACTCCCAAACCACACTACAGGCCTGGGACTGAAGGTGGCACTCTGTTTCCTCCCCATCCCCCTCTCCGCCCCCGCCCCAGCAAGGCCCCAATTTACTTATAAGCAAAACCCAGCAGAAATTCTTTCCCACCACCTCCCTCCACATCATTACTAGGGCACTTTCTGGAAAGAACGTGAGGGCCAGCTTTGAGAATTCCAGGGCAACATGCTTTACAGGGCCTTGTCACCTGTAGTGGAAGAAATTTTGGGCCTCGTGCCCACAGGCTGATGGTAAAAAGGTTAACTATTATGCAAATGGGGTGGGGCCCTCAGTCAATAAACAAGAGGAAGTAAGATTTGTGACAAATCTTCGTGACTTGATTAAATGGGGAGATCTCTGTACACTCCTGTGGTGCTCACCCAACTCCACAGCCCCAGTATGGGCCTCTCCTTCCCCTGCCCCTCTCCCACCAGTGCCTGTCTTTCAGGGATGATTGGCCCAGTGTTGTCCAACAAGCTCATACCCCCGTGGTCTATTCTGGGCAAAAGTAATCAGTAAGAAATGTTTCTTTGTGAAATGTGATCTGAGTTCCCTGAGGTCCTTAGGGGGAAAGTGATGAGAAACTCCAGAATAAGGAAAAGGCATTTGCAACCAAAATGGAAAATATTTTATTGTTGTTTTAAATACAAACATGAAAAATACTGAAAATCACATGAGAATCAACAATAACAAAAACCACATAAAGAAATAGTGTGTGCAGGGCACTTGGGTGGCTCAGTAGGTTAAGCATCCGATGGGCTCAGGTCATGATCTCACGTTCTGTGAGTTCGAGCCCCATGTCAGGCTCCGTGCTGACAGCTCAGAGCCTGGAGCCTGCTTCAGATTCTGTCTCTGTCTCTGTCTCTGTCTCTGTCTCTCTCTCTGCCCCTCCCCTGCTCTGTCTCTCTCGCTCTTAAAAATAAATAAACATAAAACAAAATTAAAAAAAAAAGTTACCTGGGCAGGTAAAAACAAAAGCTGCAAAACAAAAAACCCTTTAACTTAGAGACCTTAAGAAAGTTGCTGACATCCGCTGTGTCCTCACTTTTGTCATCTATAAAATGGGCACAGGACTTGCCACCTCCTCCTCCCACCAAGATTTTGTGAGGCTTCACCGAGACCAGCACAGGCTGTGTCTCACAGGCCTGGCTCACACAGGACACACAGAACATGATGTTCTGTTTCCTGTGATCTTTCTTTCATCATTTCTCTTGCCTCCTTTCTGTGAGTCTATTCTGTCCTGAGGAATCAATCCCATGGACATCCTGCTCCTGTGGATTGTAGCCCTCTCTCTCTGGGCTGATGATTATAGAGTCTTCAGGAGATTTGTAAGCCCACTCAAGGCACTTCTCACCCAGTAGCCTAGTGTGGAGGTAGGCATCAGAAGTTTTAAAAGCTTCCTGGGTGATTCTGATTCATGGCCAGGTATGAGCACTCCTGTCTCAGGCTATACTTGAAAATTATTGGTTGTTATTGCCTTCTGGGTAGTTTGACCAGGGTGCCACCTACCCGTTGCTTAAATATTGCTTGTTTCTACAAAATGTATGAAGTTCCCAAGAGGTTCTCACCTTTGCCTGAAAGGAAAAGTTACTTCAAAAGGTGGTTGCAAAGAGCCCTGATGGACTGCTAACACTCCAGCACAGACTGGTTTATCAGATTAGCCCCCAGCATCCTCACAGGTGCCTGAGGAATGGGACTGGCATTCCTTTTAGTGAGCAATAGGATGAGAATGGTTCCAAACCTGGGAATCCTGTTTAGGAGACCAGATCATGGCCCTGAGCAGCCAGAGGACAGTGAGCAAGAGGTGGCACGTTGAGGAAGAAAAAGGGATTGGGGAAGAAAGTCCCTCACTTAATAATATTTACATCATTAATTTTTTTTTTCAACGTTTATTTATTTTTTGGGACAGAGAGAGACAGAGCATGAACGGGGGAGGGTCAGAGAGAGAGGGAGACACAGAATCGGAAACAGGCTCCAGGCTCCGAGCCATCAGCCCAGAGCCTGACGCGGGGCTCGAACTCCCGGACCGGGAGATCGTGACCTGGCTGAAGTCGGACGCTTAACCGACTGCGCCACCCAGGCGCCCCTACATCATTAATTTTTTAAAACCTTTTTATTTTGATATAATTTCAGACTTACAAAAGAAGTGAAACAGTAGTACAAAGATCCCCTAAACCCTTCACTCAGCATCTTCAAATATTAGCCACTTAAAAACTATAATCAAATGATCAAAACCAGGATGTTCATGTTGTTATGGTACTGTTATTACTACAGATGAATTTTGTAGAATTAAATTCAAATTTAATTTCAAATTAAATCATTTAGATGTCTCTAATCATCCCACAGATGTCCTTCTTCTGGACTAGAATCCAGTCCAGGATCCCATAGATTTAGTTGCATTTCCTTAGCCTCCTTGAACACAGAACAGTTCCTCAGTCTGTCTTTGTCTTTCATGACTGCTTTTGAAGAGTGAAAAAAAAAAAAAGAGTTATTTTGTAGAATGCCAGACCCTTTGGGTTTGTCTGGTGTCTCCTCATGATTAAATTCAGGTTATTAATTTTGGTAAGAATATCACAAGAGATGATATTTTTCCCTTCTAAGAGGGGAGGTGGTGCAAGGCTTTTTTGTTTTTGTTTTTTGTTTGTTTGTGTGTTTTTCCCCCCAGAAAAGCATGTTAGAAAAAAAGATAGCTATTTTAGCATTTAACCATATACTTTGTGATAACAAAGACGAGGTGAAGCCCCACCCTGAACTGGTGCTGTAGGGGACCCTGTTCGTTGTCCTGCATCACCTCCTAACCAGCCATCTCCTTCCAAACACTTCCTTCCTCAAGCTTGTCCACCTGGTGTGTAAGCCTCCTCTTAGGGAGACAAAATACTTTGAGAAACATTCATACGATATCTTATGAAAATAGGTCCCAAAGTCATAAAAATGTAGCTACTATGTCTAGTTAAGCAGAGTTTTCTTTGGGAAGAAAATCGGATGTAATAAAAAGAATTGACTGTGGTTGAAGAAACAGAGGTATTTGTGCTTGTATGTGCATAAGATTTGTCAGTAAGGAAAAAATTTAACCAACTGCAGAAAATGTAATTGTTGGTATAGAATTAGCTCATGTTCCAAGAGGGGGTTGGAGAGAAATACTTCAAAGCACTATAGGGAGAGAAGAAGTGGAGTAGAATCACGAGTGAGAGGATGAGAGCCAGGATATATATATATTTTTTGCCTAGCCTATACAGTTAGAGGCCATATGATTTTAGGATGACCTTTGCTAGAGTGGCAATACCCAGAATGTGCTTGTGTGCATGGATCTATTTTTGCCTTGGTTGGGTCCTTTGGAATAAATTAATAATAATAATTAATAATAGATTAATAAATACATATAATAAATTACTATAAATAAACAATGTACATATTATGTATATATTATTTTTATTTTTGAGAGAGACGATTATGAAATTATGACCTGCACTGAAATCAAGAGTCAGATGCTTAATTGACTTAGTACTTGTTTGTCCATTTGTGCTGTTGGCCTGAGTGGAGAAGAATAGTACCCAGAGAACAGGCCTTTATTCTTACACTTCAATGTCAGTGACCTTGTTTTTAGAGAAGATCATATTTGTCTATTTAAGAGAATAAAATAAAAGAGAAAAGGATAAAATTTACAGAAAAAAGGAGGTGAGAAATTTCTGGATCAAACACTTTGTAGTATTTGGCATCATTTAAGATCACTCTTTTGTCCATCTACCCACGTAGAGGTATGTTATCTTATGAAGATGAGATACTGCACATGCTGGTTTGTATCCTGTTCCTTTTTTAGTCTTTTTTTCTGCTTAAAATTATTAAGTTCTTATTGTAAAAAAAAGATGCAAACACTTCAGAATACGTGAGACAGGATGTGGAAGTCTCCAGGGAACACCATTTTAATAGTTTGGTGTATGTTCTGTCTGATTTTTCTCTATATTGTCTTGGAACTTAATGTTTTCACTTAATGTATTTTGGACTTAGTAACTTTCTAACTGATGTTGGTGGGGTCATGACCTTTTGGTATACAAAGTTTCTTTTCTTTGGATTCTTGGGGTTAAAGATGTTCATTGATCACCTGTCTTGTAAGCATTTCTCTCATTATGCATCTTGTTCAATATTTTGGGGGCATCTGTCTCCACTGACTACTCCAACCCTCTTCAGAATTCTCCTGCTTTGACTTCATGACACTGCCCTCCATCCTGCCTCCAACCCAGCCATCTCCCTCCATTCTGCACACATTCTCTTTGAACTGAAAGATCCTTCCGGTTTCCTGAGCTCCCATCCAGTGTTCCACTCTGGCTTCTCAGCTTGCTTCTCCCCTTCTCTTTGTCCTTGTTCTGGTTTAGTTCTTTCCTCCCCTCTCTGAGTCTTCTAGAAGGATGACTGCACACCTCCTCCCAACCACAGCTCTTACAATGATCCCTCCTGAGAAATTTGCTTATATTAGTTTTGTAGGACTCTTGTGACAGACTACCACCAACTGGGCAGCTTAGAGCCACAGAAACTTATTTGTTAGTAGTTCTGGGGGCCAGAAGTCTGAAATCAAATGTCAGCAGGCTCATGCTTTCTTTGAAGGCTCTAGGGGAGAAATCCTTCCTTGCCTCTTCTGGCTTTTGCTGCTTGCTAGCAATCCTTGGTGTTTCTTGGTTTGTACCTGAATGACTCCTCTATCTTCACACCATCTCCTCCTCTTTGTGTCTGTGTCCAAATTTCTCTCTTTTTGTAAGGATACCAGATATTGGATTAGGGCCCACCTTAACCTGGTATGACTTTACCTTAACTTGATAAATATATCTTCAAAGACTGTATTTCCAAATAAGGTCACATACCAAGGTACTAGGTGAACATGAATTGGGAGAGGACACTATTCAGCCTGGTACACTGCTCTAGGTCTATATTATTACTTTTCTTTTAGACATTTCCATGTCTAATTTCCGATGTACCACTGGAGTCTTCAACTCAACACGTCAAAAAATGAGGTCATCATCTTACCAGTCCTCTAAGGAGCCCTGGCAAGAAGTGGCTAAACAAATTCAAAGTTATCAAGAAAGATTCTTTGAAATTTAAATTTTACATGCAATTTTGAAGTAAGTGTACATTGTGCTTTGAGGTTGTGTTTCTACCAGTATGAAGCTATCACAACTTGTAAGACATTTGGATATTATAATCTCATCCTTTTTAGTTAATATTTTCCTGTACATTTCATTTTATATGTGTATAAGTGCATATGTATGTGTATTTATATTTATTATATATAATATATACTTATTATATATAATATATATTATATATAGTATGATGTATTAATGTAGTAGATAAGGTATATAATTTACAAGTAATTAAATGCATATACGTGTATTAGGGTGTGTGCTCCGAGATATTTTTAATGAATGGAGGGTGTGATCAAGGGTTTGGGGAACAGTGGTCTGCAGAGAGGTTCATTTTCCTTAGCATTGCGTCCAAGGCCTTCAGTTACAGCCACCAAATTATTTTTTTTGCAAGATTTTATTTTTTTAGAGGAGTTTTAGATGCATAATGAAACTGAGAGAAAGGTAACAGATTTCCTCTAGACTCTCTGCCCCTACACATGTAAAAACTCCCCCCTTGTCAACATCCTACACCAGAATGGTACATTTGTTGCAACTGATGAACCTTCACTGACCCATCTTATTATCACCCAGAGCCCATAGTTTACCTTAGCACTCTGTTGTATATGCTCTGTGGGTTTGGACAAATGCATAATGGCATGTCTCTCTGATTTTCGTATGGTACAGAGTAATCTCACTGCCCTAAAATCCTCTGTGCTTCACTTAATCATTCCTCACTCCTCTCAACCCCTGGCAACCACCGCTTCTTTTACTGTCTCCATAGTTTCACTTTTTCCAGAATGTCATAGAGTCAGAGGTGCATAGTGTGTAGCCTTCAACCTTCTATTCAACCTTGTCTCCACTGCTTCCCTCTGGGCCAGTGCAGCCTATGCCCCAGGCATCTATTTACATATTGGTTCATGGCTTTGTCTGTCTTCTCCGTTGTCAGAGCTCCTTCTCGTGGTTTACTCTCCTCTTTCTGCAGCCCTTCTCATCAATCCCATCTCCTCCCTGAGTCTGTCTTTATTCTCAGTCACTCTGTTATTCCCTCCTCTACTCTCACTCATGTGGTTGTTCACATCGCTGTTCAGCTTCTCCACTAGGACAGGTGGTGGTGGTGGCTCTGTGCGTGTGTTGTGTGTGCATGTGTATGTCTCCACCCTGCACTAGCTGGGAAGATCCCTGAGGTTGGAGCCAGTGCCTGACTGTCCCTCATTCTTGGTCACCCACATCTCCCCTCCTCTCTTCCAATAAGGCACTTAAAATTTGTTCAATACGTTTTTGCAGTACTGACTTGTTATTTAAAAGTTCTCAAATTAATAACATTTTATGTTTGAGCATGGTCTACAGTTCCTATACAAAGATTGGAAATCATTAGTAAATGAGGAAATGATAAAATCCAGCAGTTAGAACGCTGTTTCTAATCCGAGACCCCCCTCTCTTTCTCCCCAGAACTGTTAGTGGGTAAGTTTTCACAGTGACTGAACATGGCAGAAGGGCAGGGCACACAGCCTCAGATGGGACAATGAAGTAGAACTGCAATGTTTTCCATTCTGGTCCTTAGTTACAAAAACCTGGTTTTATGAACAGTGTTTGCCTACTTGCCAATAGCAATAGTCACTTCCCTTAGCTAGAAAATAGTTTTCTTTCCTTTTTTTTCAGTTCTCTAAGACCTATATATGTTTCATCCATTTTTAGCTTTCTTTCTTTCTTTTTTTTTTTTTTTGGCAAAAGAAAAGCTTTTCTTTAACTGGGTATAAATAAGTTGCAAATGTTAAATGCAAAAGGAATGAGCTTTTGTAGTCAATAGAACTTACGTTTGGACACATCTAACAAATGGCTACTGTGGTGAGCAGTGTGTGACCACTGGTTATATGGCTTTCTTTTCTGTCTACTTGAGTAGTTCTGAAGGCTGTCTAGAATGACATTTATTGTTCATACTTGGGCTGCACATAAGAACGAGACAAAAAGGTAATTTTCAACCGTATCTCTCTTCTAGTATGTTCAAGCAAGTGTAAGAACATACATACGTATCATATAAAAATAATAAAAAAATAATACTCAATTTTGGCTAAGTGGTGGAGCAAATTATGCCCTCATCTCCTGTTGGCAGGAATTTGGATTGGTATAATGTTTCTGGAAAGCATTTTGGCAAAATGGATCAGAAACTCATAAAATGTGCATATCCTTTGATCTAACAATTCCATTCTTAGCAATGTATTCTAAAGATATCATTCCAGTTTTGGACAAAGATTTAATGCAAGTATGTTCATTGCAGCATTGTTTATAATAGTGATAAAAATTTGGAAATGACCTGCATGTACAATAACAAGAAATTGGTAAAACAAATTATGGTTTTCCCATATGATGAAATAGTTAGAGGCCAGTACAAATTGAATTGTAGATGAAATTTTAAGATACAACATATTGCTAAGTGAATTAAGCAGGCTATAAACAGTATGTTCAGTTTGATTACAATTTGTTATAAAAAATGTGTGTAATTTTGATTTTCCAGCTTCTTCTAGCATCAAGAGGCTACACTTTTTTTTTTTTTTAATTGAGACAGAGAGGGAGCAAGTGAGCGAGGGCGGAGAGAGAGAGGGAGACAGAGAGAATCCCATGAGGGACAAAGAGAGAGAGAGATTGAGAAGGGGGCTCACCCGGATGTAGGGCTTGTGCTCACCCGATATGGGACTCAAACTCACGAACTGTGAGATGATAATCTGAGCTGAAGTCAGATGCTTAACTGACTGAGCCACCCAGGTACCCAGAGGCTACACTTGCTTTTAATATTCACATCCTGTGGCTGAAGCCCCCATTCAGCTTGACTGCAAGAGGTTTGTTCTTTCTTCTAGAAGATTCCCCTGCTCATTCTCTCATCACTCTGTATGATTTCACTCCTTTGCAGGTCACCTGTTGCTCTCTTGAAGCCATCTCCTCCAGGCTGATACCTCTCTTCTTATAAAGCTTTGCAGAATTGTGGACAACAATGAGTTCCTATAATACCCCAAACACAGGTAAAACTGAGCTGTGATGATGCTCAGTACAATTTTCCTGAGTGCTTAGAAGTATGTTTGCTTCTAGAAAACTTACCCTTGTGTCAGTCTCACCCAGGTATCCATGTGTCCTATATTGGTTTTGTCTCTCCTTGTCCTCCTACTGGTCACCATTTTGCAAGGACTAACTTTTACTGGTCTCTCAAGAGTGTTCTTAAGCTTATGTCCCCTCCCAGGAATTTTTGCCATCAATCCCTCTGAGACTCTGGAGAGGGGAAACCTGTTTTCCTAAAAGGAAACATAATTTGTTCCAATCAATTCCACCCACATTGAGCATAATAACATTTAAATTATTATGCTTAGTGATTTAACTTAGGGTCTGAAGCCTCCCATTTCAGAATGGGCTCTTATAACTGCGTGACCAAAAAGGCTGTGAAAGGGACCCTTCCCTCTCTTCTCCCTATTCCCCCAAACAAAGGGACAATTTGGCTCAAAAAAGAAGTACCAGCTGTCATTCTGGAATGGAAACATTTCTTATAGTAATAAAAGGAAATATTGTACTTCTGCCTTATGCCTTTGCTTTTTACCAGCAGTGCTTAAAAAAAGGAATTCAGTTTCTACTATATATTTGGAATATATATATATGGGTATAGAAAACCCTTGAAAAGATATACCCTAAAATATAAACAGTAATGATCTTTAGGTGAAAGGTATGTTAGTTCTCTATTGCTCTGAAACAAATGACCCTAAAATTTAGCTTAAAACAACAAATACTTATTATCTCACCATTTCTGTGGGTCAGGAATCTAGATGCAGCTTAATTGGGTGTCCTCTGGTTCAGGGTCTCTCACAAGGCTACACCCTAGGTGATGGAAGGGCCTTAATCATCTCAAGGCTCAACTGGAGAAGGATGTGCAAGAGAGGGAGGGAGGGAGAGAGAGAAAGAGAGAGAGAGAGAGAGAGAGGCCATAGTCTTTTGGTAGCCTAATGTGTCAAGGGTCCCTAAGACCCCGCCCTCCCAGCCCAACCAGCAGGTTTGATGATTCCCTAGGGGGGCTCACAGGACTCAGCACATAGTTGTATTCTTTATAGTCATAGCATATAGACTATGATTTATTACAGTGAAAGGATGCAAAGCGAAACCAGCAAAGGGAAAAGGTGCATGAAATGAAGTCTGGAGGAAACCAGGTACAAGCTTCCAAGAGTCCTGTCCTAGTGGAGTCATCAGGGAAAACTGAATTCCCCCAGCAGTGAGTTGTGACAACATGTATGAAATATTGTCTACCAGGGACCCTCATTAATGACTCAATCCCCAGGGATTTTAGCAAGGGCTGGTGGCATAGGCACCCTCTGCATGGCATGTATCAAAATTCCAGACTCCCAGAGGGGAGGCTGGTACTTAGCATAAGCCATATTATTTGCACAAACAGTGTAGGCACAGTGAGCCCTTCTTATCAGGGAATGGTGGGAAAACTCCTGAAATCCAAGTTCCCAGATACCAGTCAAGGGACAACATTTATAAGCAGACCTTCCTAAGGATAACAGTCTCAACCTTGCTATGCTAACTCTTTTTTGCACACCTAATCTCAGAAGTGACATCCATGACTTTTCTGCATTTTTTCCATTGGATGTCAGTCCCTAGGTCTAGTCCACAGGCAAGGGGAGGTGGTTTCACAAGGACATGACTATCAGGGGGAAAGATCACGGGGGACCATCTTAGAGACTCCTTCCTTACAGGGGGTGACTTTGCTTTCCCTTTCTGTATTTTCTGTTTTTCTCTCTAAGGGCATTAGTATTTTTATAATAAGAAAAAGCTATTTGAAAAATGTGACGAATTGTATGTGCAGCAGTATGCACTGGTGCTGGAAGAAGAAGAGTATTTCTTGGTGGAAGAAAACTGGGATTTCTGTAGGCCCCATCCATACTCATAGGTGTGGATTCTTATGGCCTAATAAATCTTGTTGATGTTTGAGATGGTGAAGTTACCTGGGAAGAAAATGTTTCTGGTTGTATTTATAAGAATAAATGTAGGATTGAAAAAAAGTTTAGTGTTTTAGAAACAGCAACAGCAGCGGCAGGAGAGCTCAAGTGGACAATAATTTGTGAAATGGCAGGATGTGGAGGCTAGGGGGAAGCCTCACCAGGCTCCAGGAAGCTTCAGACCAAGGCAAATATTACGCCTTGAAATATCTGGCAAGAAGCCCTGCAGGTCTTTGATAAATGCATGAAATGTAGGGGCAGGGTGAGGGGGCGTGCAGAGCGTGGAGCAGGGCACTTTCCCCCTTGGCTGGGGTGACGGTGCTCTCCCTGCTGCTCTGGTGAGAAGAGATGAAGGGAAGAGGAACTTCTTCCCTCTTCTGAGCTCAGGAATTCGGAGAGGAAGGGAGCCTGGCCTGGGGGAGGTGAACCTATTACAGAATGAGTGAGAGTTGTCTGCTGGTCTCTGTTACCCAGGGCGGAAAAGATGCCCAATAATCTGAGGTGGGCAATCTCATGGGGATCCAGGGTTACCACTGCTGTTAGCCGTCCAGAAACCCATTAGGACAGCACCTGGGGCACGAGGAGGCATTTAGTGAGAGAGAGAGAGAGAAAGAGAGAGAGAGAGAGAGAGAGAGAGAGAGAGAGACAGAGAGAGACAGAGAGAGACAGAGAGAGACAGAGAGAGACAGAGAGAGACATGTACAAGTGTAGAAATGTATTCTAGAGACTTCTCAGAGGCCTCCTTCAGCATCCATGATCCCCCAAAGCTGCTCACATGTTAATTAAGGTACTCTGGTATAATATCATCATCATCATCATCATCATCATCATCATCATTGTTTGGTATGTTTCTTTCCACCATAATGTAAGCTCTGTGAGGGCAGGGATTTTGTTTGTTTTATATCTGGCATATAACAGGCACTCAATAAGTGTAGTAGAATTGAATACAAGAACACATCAATGCTCGTACTTCATGTTCTTTGCCTTGCTTCTATTGCGTAGTGGTATTTAAATAAAAGCTGCATATGTCTGCCTTTCAAATTAGTGGATTTCATCTGTTGGACTCCGTGAACTTTAATGCAGATCTGCCAATATTATGCCAAGTGAAAGAAGCCAGACACAAAAGGCCACACAGTGCATGATTCCATTTATGTGAAATGTCCAGGGTAGGCAGGTCCACAGAGACAGAAAGTAGATTAGTGGTCGCCAGGGGCTGCAGGGAGGAGAGAACAGGGAGTGAGTGTTAATGGGTGTGGGATTTCTCTTTTAGGGTGATAAAAATGTTCTGGAATTAGGTAGTGGTTATAGTTGTACAACTTTGTGAATATACTAAAACCCACCAAATTGTACACTTTAAAAGCGGCATGGGAATTTTATCTCAACAAAGCTGCTGTTTAAAAAAATACAGATTTGTCATTAATTTCTCATGAGGCAGGGGTGGCTGTTCTTTTTATTGCATGTCCACAGATAAATAAAACAAGACTTATTAGCAGTGCAGTGTGATACAAATGGTGTGGATTTTGGAGTCAGACACACCCAGATCAGTGTCTGACTCCTTACCACTATATAACCTTAGGCAGGATACTGTTCTGGCCTCTGGTAGCCTCATTTCCCTTCTTTGAAAGTGGGTATGCTAACACCTAAGACATAGGACTGTGTGAAGGTCAACTGCATTAACCCATGAAAAATGCCAGCACCGGGCTTGACAGCCTGACAATGAGCTTAGTCCTTTTTCTTTTCTCCTACCTCAGAAGACCTGCGAAGTGCCCAGGTGAGTGGCAGAGCAAGTAATTAGAATCTGATTACTGAGGTAGGGTCCATTTTGTCACATCCAAAATGATGAATCTGCCTCTTGAAGCCCATTTGTCTGTGGTGGGTTCAGCATTGTTGTGTGCATTATGTGCCCTGGAAAACACTGTCCCTCAGTCTCTTTTCTCATCAAATTCAGAACAAAAGTTCTGTCAATATCAGTGAGCATTCCCAGCAGGGTCTCTTCACTGCTCTGGAGATAGATGCTGTCCCTGTCTTTCCTGAGAAGGCAACAGGCAGGCAGACAGAACTCATTCCACGGATTCCCGTTTGCTGGGTGGTTCACCAGCATCTCCCCTTCATGCAGGTGGATGCTGGTAAATGTTGGCTATCAGTTCTTTGGGACATACAGAAGTACTGATTTGTAGCACGTGTCAGTTTCCATGGTGTAAATACTTTCTCCAGGGCTGACTTCAAGCTACCAAGGTGCTATCACTGAATGTGGAACTGGGAGGAGAGGCACCTCATCAGTGTGCTCAAGTTGGTGGGGGGGATGGGCTCCGACGTATCACTGCCTTTACAGGGCATTTCCACCATCACGGCTCAGCACAGCTTCCAGGCAGCTTCTCCACGTGACCGCCCGGGAACGAAGGGGTTTCCTCCCATGAAATTTCACAGCATGAGAACTCTGTGGTGCCTCTTGCCCCAGGAGGACTCATCATGTAAGGCACAACACTGTGAGCTTGAAGGTAGGGTTAGGAATCTGCATGGGAACTTACTGGAGAGTGGGGGTAGGGGTGGTGAAGAGTCCAGATTAAGTCTGTCTGGTAGGTGTATTTTTTTGACCGTATGTGAAGTTGTTTTGGAGTCAGCACATCCGGACCACTCAGAAAGCCTCATACACTAGCACTGGTAGCCTGATGGAATTGAGTGCATGCATATTCGACAAGGTCAGAATCACACAACTAACGTCTCAGTATTACAGGGTGCACGTTGAAGGGAAAAGGCAAAGGTATCTGGCAAGTTGGCAGCCTTACAAACAGAAGCTGTGCAAACCCAAACTAATGAAACCCCCACTCCTCCAGGGGATGGCCCATCCCCTATTGGATAGCAGGTTACTGATATAATATATTCTTGGAAGCAAAGCAATATTGATGAAGGTGATTAATGGAAATAAACTTGAATTCTGGGGCTGTTTAGGGTTTGCGGGATGCTACGTGTTGGTGCTGGAGTATGCTATTTTTTGCCATGAGAGTAATGGCTGGGCTCATGCTCTTCTAATGAGGGACAGTGGGTTAGTTAGAGCAACCTAGCTGCTGTAGCAGACTCCGGCGATTTAATACAAACAAGCTATTTCTTAGGACTTTCTTCTGGTTGGCTGAAAGTAGGATGACTCTACCTGCCACAGGCATTCATGGATCCAGGCTGACAGAAGCTTTGCTGTCTTCTCGATGCATAGCTTCCAGCGTTTCCCTGCTATCAATACCCAGCCAGGAAATGGGAGAAAGACAAATAGAGAAAGCATGTTTGCTTTTCAACCATATCCATTCCACTCACATTCCTTGATGAGCCCCCTTTTGCCTGAGGAACAATTTCTGGAACTAGGTAGGCATTATTGAGGACCTTGCCTTTACCACAAGTTCTTTGATTTTTAGATCACTGAGTAAGCCCTGGCTACTGGGCTACTGCTTGAGCTACTTGAGCTACTGCTCAAGAACAACTGTGTACTATGGAGGGGAGCAAAATCTTCGGTGGGCAGCATGCCTTGTTTGCCAGAGATAAGAACAATTCTGTGGTCAAAGTTGTGCTGACCAAGAGTGTCCTTTTGTTAAGAGTACCTTTGCTTGCAGATTAGGCATGTTAGCATTTTGTCTGCTGTGTTTCCTTTCTAGAGGAAACTTATATTATTCAAGAAAGCATGGTACTATGTTAGGCTGATAGGGAACCAAGCAATGCATTTGGTCTGTGTTCCCCAAGTGGGACAGTTCTTGAAGGCGTGGACTTTCAGCCATGGGGGAGCCATTAACTGAAGGCCCTCTGCCCTTTCTGCCTTAGCAACTTCTCTGCTTCTTAGATCCCTAGGCTCTTGTTAAATCCACTAATTTACTAATTCACCGCCCTTGGGATTTTAATTGAAGCCAACATGAGTAACAAAGTCTCATGGTAATTACTGGGGACAATAAAGTAACCCCTTCCAACAACTGAAGCTACTTACTAAGAATTCAAACCATATCCATTTCTTTTCATACCCAGAGATTTCTAGAAAATTTATTTCCCTAGGTTCATACCTTAAGAGACAATGAACAGTAGATGAACACATTGAAAACTGGCTTTTTTTTTTTTGGCCAGAGGGAACATCTGTGCCTCAGTGCTCTGCATATGTAGTGGAAAGTGATCCACTTCATTTGTTTACGTTTTACAAAAAAAGCAGAGTTAATTTGGCATGGGACAGTCAGGGTAGACAGGACTCTTCAACTGCCCCTAAGAAGGTCAGCAGCGCTGTACTCAAATGGGAAGATAAGTAACTTCACACCCTAAGGGTTCTTTTGATGATATGCTGAAAGCCATTTGGTAAGCTTTAATCTTTGTGCCTTGAGACAGTCTTTTAGACTTCCCAAAGGGGATCATAGATTAGTGCTATGAAGTATATTTCCAGGCAGCTCAGGCAGTGGTGATAAAATCGTTGAAGGTTTCTATACTGGAAACCCACTCTTCCTATTTCACTCTCTGTTGTCTTTCTGTGCCTGCCTTCCTTTCCCTTTCCCTTCCCTTCCCTTCCCTTCCCTTCCCTTCCCTTCCCTTTCCCTTCCCCTTCCCCTTCCCCTTCCCTTCCTTTCCCTTTCCCTTCCCCTTCCCCTTCCATTCCTTCTTTCTTTCTTTCTCTTTCTTTCTTTCTTTCTTTCTTTCTTTCTTTCTTTCTTTCTTTCTTTCTTTCTTTCTTTCTTTCCATTGGTGTCCTTGATATTTTGTGATGGTTAATTTTATATGTCAACCTGACTAGCTCACAAGATGCTCAGATATCTGACTAAACATTATTTCTGGATGTGTCTGTGAGGGTGTTTCTGGCAGAGGTTAGCATCTGAATCAATAGACTGAGTAAAGCGGACCACCCTCCCCAGTATATTGGGTGGGCCTCATCCAGCCCATGGAGGGCTTACATTGAATACAAAGGTGGAAGAAGGTTGAACCAACACTGCCTGTCTAGCTGGCAGTCTTTTCTTGCTGTGGAGCTCCTGGTTCTCAGGTCTTCAGGGTCTGACTGGAATCTACACCATCTACTGCTACTGCTGCTGCTACTACTACGGAGACTGGAGAGATCTCAGGCTGTTGAACTGCATGGCTGGCTCTGCTGGGTTTCCAGCTTGCAGATGGCAGATCATAGGACTTCTCAGCCTCTATAATCACGTGAGCCAGTTCCATACAATGGATATCTCTTTATATTTAACGTCCTGTTGGTTTTGTTTCCCTGGGGAACCCCTTGTAATATATTATTTCACCTGTGTGAAGTCGATGGGAAAGCAAAACCCCCCAGATGATGAACCAGATCCCAGACACTGGACACTTCTAGAGTTAGCACTGATGAAAGCTGTCTACTTGCTGGGGTGGGGATGTGTCTCAGAGCTGGTTTTCTTCTACATGGTTGGCATTAGAAATTTAATGGACTTCCATAGGGGTCTAGAGATGTGTTTTACTTGCAGGGACTCGAAGTGACCTGGTCTTATGGAATCTTCCCTGATCAAAAGTATTTCTTGTCCTAGTCAGGATGATAAAAATCCAGATCCTTATGTAGACTAGATTGAAAGATTCAGTCATGTTTATATTTATCTCTTCTGAGTGACAAATAGTCTATCTTTTAGTATTTCTCTTACCACAGAAGTTGAATATTGGGAGAATCCTAGTTTGTGTAGGTATGGCAGATAGATATCATTTCACATGTGAGCACCAATGGATTGGTTGTACCTGTCTGGAGAGTTATGCTGATTCGATTCTGCCTCCAATTTCAGTATGAAAAGCTTTCACAGTTGATTAGCAGTGCCTGCCAGTGGTACAGAAATCAGAAGCAATGACATGTTTGCCACATCCATTCACTGAGCCACTGAACATGGAGTGCCTGTTTCATGCCTGGCACTGCTCTAGGGGTGAGGGCATTGTTTTTGTTGTGTAGTCTCTATTGTAGGTGCAGGGGCACTGTTCTAGGAGCTGACTCTTTTGTTACTCTTGATTGCCCCCTTATTTTACAGGTCTATATAAGTCAAATGATTTATCTGGGGCCACAAAACTAGTTAGAAGAGTGTCAACCAGAACATAGGGCTCTTGACTTCCTAATTATCCATCTTACGACCCTCTCACCGTTACCTGGGTAAGCTGATTGTAAAAATTTTCATTCTAGGCAACTTAGAGTTGTCAAAAAATTCTTGACATTCTTACATCTCTTTGATAAAGGGTTGACCCTCAACTTGGACTGCAGACCAGGAGTAAGGAGACTTTCCCTTCTTTTTTGGAAACTTCCATGCGGAATCACCTGCCCCTTTTGAGAAGGTAACAGAGGCAACGATGCCTGTGGAAAATTCTTCTCTGTTGACAGTTTTCAGTGTGGTATTTAGTTAAAGTAGGATATTATCCAAAGACCCTATAGAGGTTACAGAGTGCCAAGGGGGATGGGAGCTCCAAGGACAACAAAAGTATCAAATGGTAGTCGGGTGAATTTTTCCATGGCTGAATTCCAGGAAAATGATCCCTGATATGGTTCTGTTGTTCAAAGTAGGGTGTTCCTGCCCAGGGCTTGTGAGAGTAGGCATGTCCAGAGGGGTGGGTGGAGCGGTACTTGGGAAGAGATTATTTTTTCTCATTAAGATCCAGTTTATTTCACCAGTTCCTGATCTCACTTTACCCTGTACTTAGGGAAGGGGTGTGTGCCTCCCTGCTATGATTTTAATCTGAACTTCAAACCTTTGCAAAACAGGCTACTCTCTTTTCCTGCTTGGTTTCCATGGAAAACTGGTGATATCTGACCTCCTCCCAAAGCGTCCAAAGCAAAGTGTCTACTCAGAACTCTGTGGGCTCTTACTGCAATTCCAGAGAGACAGAACTCAGGCCACTAGTGGAGGAGGCTTTGCTTGCCCATGAATCTTTCTTTCATAGAAATCATAGGCTGATTTATATAACCGTGTCTGTTTAAGGGTTATTGAAAGGATTTCTAGGAAGTTAAGACAAATCTGAAATAGATGTTCTAAAATGCCTCTATCCATGGGGCACTGTTTTTAAGAAGCTCATTACTGGTCGTTAGAAAGCCTGAGGTAGCAGGATTTGTCCAGCCCGGCTCAAATTCCTTTAGCCTGCCCTGAACATCACCCATAGATAGATCCTGTATGGGCCCAGTGGTTTCCTGAGCTCTCTGCCTGAGAACATTCTCTGGCAGTGCTTCCTGGGCACAGTGCTGGGGAGTTAACACCCAAGGAACAGCCTTCAGCCAATAAGGGACAGAAGTTGGTGGGTAAGTCCTCCAGTTTCCTTCCCCCACAGCGATCAGTTATGAGGTGGGTTCTTCACGATTCCTAAGAGATCTCAATGGGACAAAGCCCCATCTATCTGCAGCTGGAAGTTTGTCATTGATGCCTCTTCACTGGCTTGCTTCCCTTCACTGTCTCAGTTTTCAGCTTTGTCACCATGAGTCTGGCCACCTCCAAATAAACACTTGTACCCAAATCCTGGTCTCAGGCTTATGAGGAAACCAGAATAAGACCTGACAGACCTCTGTGTCTTTTCCTTCTTGAGCAGGAATATCTTGAGGAATATCTAGAAGGCAGAGGGGATGATGGTCTATGACTGGTTATTCTGGGTGAGCTGCAAGAACTTTCTGAAGCCTCAGCCTTCTCTACTGTCCTCTGTTGGCAGGTAGATGGATGTTTGTCCGGCTGAGGGTTTATCTTCTCCGTGGTGAGAGACACAACACCACAATGTAAACAAAGTATGAATCACTTTGGGGAAATCAGAATGATCTGGGGAAATTATCTTATTCCTAGGCATAGCATTTGACTTGGCACTAATAAAGGTGCTGGGTCCCAGGCCGTGGGAATGACCCCATGCTGTTCATTGAAATACCAGGCAGTGTCTGTGGATCATAGCCTGACAGCATCAGCTGGGTCTTGATGGCAGGTTCAAAGCGACTGGGTTTGGGAAGGTGAGGTGCTTGCAGTGCTAAGATGTGGGGTGTGGTGGGGAGAGAGTATGATAGAGATAATCTCTGGTCCAGACCAGGAGTACACAGCCCCTCTTCCTTGTGAAAATCAGCGTTTCCATTCCCTTTGGGTAGACAGATTAACCCAGGAAATGCCAAATCCCAGTGCACAGTGGCTTTGTTTCTCTAGTGCATGGAATGTTGATGGTGTCATAGGCTTGAGCTCATACTGAACTGTGCTCACAACCAAAGGAGACTCACCTTTCTCCTCTTAATGTCATATCTGACATTAATGTTGCTTATCAGATGTTTTTGCTTGCCTTACTTTTAGGTGGCACAGCTCGGAGGGGACGGTCACTTGTCCCTTAGCCTCAGGCAAGGTGATGAAACAGCCTGGGCTGGAGCTGCCCTGTCTATAGAGCATCACTTTGACCTCTGGCCCCGGCTGCTTGGTAACAAGTGTAAGGCCAGGCTCAGTTCTGTGGAGTTGGCAGGGACAGGAGGAGAAGAGGAGGGGGAAGGAAAGAACCCTTCTGAAAGGAGTAGTTCTTATTTGGGAAATAGAAGGTGTTACTTTCTTGGCCTGATTCCACGAGCTCTTCTGTGACATTTCTTCCCCTGGCATACTTTCCTACAGTGCATCCCCTACGTCTGTCCTTCTCCGTGGCCACGACTCCTCTGCATTCTTTCAGGGCTTGGCTAAGCTGGGAAGCTAGTGAATACTGGGAGGTGACCATAGAGCTATTGATTAACATGCTGATAGTGATAATAGCTAATGTTTCTTTCTTTTTTTTTTTTTCTTTAATTTTTTTTAATGTTTATTTATTTTTGAGAGAGACAGAGCGTGAGTCGGGGAGGGAAGAGAGAGAGGGAGACACAGAATCTGAAACAGGCTCCAGGCTCTGAGCTGTCAGGACAGAGCCCGACGCGGGGCTCAAACTCATGGACTGTGAGATCATGACCTGAGCTGAAATTGGAAGCCCAACTGACTGAGCCACCCAAGTACCCCTAGCTAATGTTTCTTGAGTGTCCACTCTGTGCCTGGCACTCTGCTAAGGACTGCACAAGGATTATCTTTTTTTTTTTTTTTTTTTTTTTTAACATTTATTTATTTTTGAGAGCGAAACAGAGCTTGAGTGGGGTCGGAGCAGAGAGAGAGGGAGACACTGAATCTGAAGCAGGCTCCAGGCTCTGAGCTGTCAGAACAGAGCCCGATGCAGGGCTCCAACTCACGAGCCATGAGATCATGACCTGAGTTGAAGTCAGATGCTTAACCGACTGAGCCACCCAGGCGCCCCAGGATTGTCTTGTCTAATTCTTTTAACAATCACAGAAATTAGTCACTATAATCATCCCTGTTTTTAAGATAAGAAACCAAGGCACAACAAGGTTAAGTAATCTTCCCAAGGTCACAGAATCAGTAAGGACTGGCACCAGTAAACAAACTCCATGTTTTCAACAAATATTTATTTAGCACCTACTATGTACCAGCTACTTATTCCAGGTGAACAAGACAGACAACACCCCTGAGACAGACTCTCAGTCATTAGTTCCATGCAGAGAATTAAAATAAAAGAAGCTGACAAGATGGAGTTACTAGGTGGCCACTTTAACCTGGGGGGTCAGGGAAGGCTTCTTAGAGGAGGTGACGTTTAAGCTGCTATCTGAAGGACAAGGAGACAGACCCCAAAGATGATGGGGAAGAAAAGTTCTGTAGATAAACAGCTGGGGGTGACAAAATAGTCAAGGCAAGAACAGAAAGGAGAGGAAGAGTAATTTCTGTGAGAGGAAGGAGAGGCAGGAGGGCCCCTTCTGGAGCCTCCTCATTGCCGTTCTTCATTGGATCAGGTCTTCCAAAACTCAGAGGGCTCTGTGGCTCCCCTGTGGGAATTAGGGGGCCAAGGGGGCCTTTTCAGCTTGTAATACAAGCCATACGGGTAACAATGTGACTAGAGCCAGGGTGGGAGCCACAGGCACACCCAGCCTGCTTCTAGGCTCCATGCTCTCTGACCTCATCCCGGAAGCCAGGCAGTGCTGCAGGGTGGGGGCCCTCCAGAGACGTGGTGGGAGGGCTTTGTATCAGGTCGGCACTATCTCCCCTCCCTGGCAGGACAAGGCCTGTGCAGCCACCTCTGGGCTTGGTGCCAGCACCTCTTATTGAAAAACAGTGGCACCGATGGCAGTGATGTTTTACAAAGGAAACAATGGAGAGAACGTGACATGGACTGAGATCGCAGCGCACAACGTTTCAGTCCCAGGCCAGTTTCAATAGCGATGGTTCAAACTCCTCTCTGCGATTGTTTCCAGGAAACTGTAGGGTATGAAACTATAGTGCCAGATGTTGTATTGAAAGGAAAACCTCCCAGAACAAATAATAATAATAACAGAAGGGCAAATTAATCCCACAGGTGAAAGAGCTCGAGCGAGCAAGAGAGCGCTAAGACTGTAACCACATCTGGGTAGTTCTGGACAAATTCCATGTCACATGCTTGTTTCTTTTCACTCCCTAACCCTTCTCCTCCCTGTGATCTTTGGGACCAAGCCTTCTGAAATGCTGAGGTACCAGTCATAGTGAGGCAAGCAGCTGGAGGAGGGAGGTTTGCAGCCACCTACAAGCAGCACATTTGACACATTAAGAAAGATAGTCCTGATGGTGTGTGTGGATTGCACAGCCAAGGCAGAGCTCACTCTCCAGCCAAGGTCCTGAGCTAGAATTCCATGCAGTAGAGGGTGGGATGCGTGGCATGTTAAGTCAACAATATCCAGGGTGCTCAGATGGAATACCTGTCCCAGAAGAGGCAGAAAGAAGCGGGTGAATTATTTTGAAAAACAAATGCCTGAGAAAAGTGAGGGATGTACCTGGGGGTGGAGGGGCATGTGAAGAGCTATTAACCAAACCTCATCTGCCTTGGGTACTTTAAAAGCAGGTCTAGAAAATTGTTATATTCACACCAGTTGCAGCATAAGCTTGGACTTTCCTTTATGCTCAAGTAAGAGTCGATGTTCTGACAAAACCATTGCAACCTGGGCAGGAGTTAGGGTGTCAGTGGAATGGGCTCTTTTAGTCTTCATGTTTCTGGTGATGGAAAGGACAGAGAATGTGTCACAGATTGGTATAGGGTCAAGTAGGGCGTTCATGCACAGTGGTGCAGGTTGTACCCTGCACAAAGATGCTTGGCAAGTGGGTACACGTGGGGGCCAAAATCTAGCTGGCACCATTGACAAAGCCTGGTATGCAACTGTGTCAGCCCAAAGAAGGGACACATTTTAAAAATAGGTTCTTCTAGCAGAATACCTGTTTCTAATTCCCAGAAAGGTGTTACTGTGTGAGTCCTTGTCATAAAAAAAAAAAATGTTTCTCATATTTCCCTTCTGTATACCTTCTTCCTCTCCCTTCTTTTTTTTCTCTCTCTTAGAATGCTTCTCCACATGTTTTCTGGGAAATTGATAGCTGATATGTAAACCAAGAGTTCAGTGGTAAAATAAGTTTGGGAAATGATGGTTTAAACACAGATTTCTTTGAATAGTAGGATTTCCAAGAGCATTTCATATGTGACCTGGATTACGAATCTCTGACAGGTAATTATGGTGAGCAGAGTTTCCCAAATGTATATGGCCATGGAAACATCTTGGAGGACTACTGTTCTGTGAACACATATAATACTGTTTTAAATGATCCGTGTTTCATCCCTTAAATTTTTATTCAGGAGAGGATTGCTCTGGAAGCATGTCATTGTTTATCAACTGGGGGTCTAGCATAAATGTCAACCAACTGCCTTGACTTCCTAGTGGAGTCATGCACTCCTTGTTGAAGGAGACAGCATGCTTTTCTATAAGCAGTGATGAAATATTTGAGGGTGCACAAAGCATTTACCTTGTGGAAGGATATCTTCTTGGATGTATAAATGGGGTTTAATAGCCACTTATACCTGTTACCCTCCATGGATGGGATTTTTCAAGGGTCAATAACCAAAATGGTCCCTGGGGAGCCAAGAATTTTTGGTGCTATTATTCAAAAAAGGTAATAGGAAGAGGTAGTAGAATAAGGAAAAACCCACAAGCTTTAAATTCATTAGCAATGAGGAATCATCCAGAAAATATCTGATGACTTCTTTGACATGAGTCTTCCAAGTGTGGAGAAATGTCTGTGCCCCACCCCCTCACCAACAAGCAAATGAACAAACAAAAGGGATATTTTGTGCTTCTCTATTGCTTTCCCATGAACTTACTAGAATCTCTATGAGACCAAGGGAAGTTTGAGAAGGACTAAAGAGATTCTGTTCAGACTGATGAACCACAGATCTCCTTGTGGCCCTAACAGGAGGACCTGGCTCTCAACTTGGTCCTGTCCTCACTGGCACAGCTTTCTGCTCCACTGGCTGCAGCTGATGAAGGGGCCAGCTTAGAGTCCAGCTCAGAGTGGTGTTTGAGGATATGTTTTGTAGACAGTTACTGCATCGAGAAAGCTGAAGAGGAGCAGGTTTTCTGGGAGTCTGTAGGTCAGGAAGGGAACTGAGAAGCCTCCCACTCACCCGCATATTGAGGTCCCATGGGTTATCCCCTCTAAATCTAGATAGACTTGTTATTTTATTTTGTTCATTCAACTTTGTGATTCATGCAAATTGTACACATCGTAACCCAGGATCACCAAAACTCACCAAAAATACAGCAACTACCACTGTTTTTGCTGAAAGTATTATTTTGGTTTGTTCTATATGGATCTGGAACTAGCCAAAAAACTTGAAGGACATCACAGAATCATAATAATCAGGCATACCAGTGAGAGGTTATTTCTGCTTTGGTGCTTTGAGAAGGGAAGATTTCTTACACTGATTGGAAAAGCAGATGAATTCAAATGCAAATCACCTTGCCTACATGTGGGATTAGAGAAAGTGTACATTATAACAATTTGAATACCCATTTAAATTTGGCTGTATTTGTCTTCCCAGATTTTACTCACATCTATCCTTATTGTGTTTGCCAGCCAGATAATGAAGAACTTGGCGAACTTTAAAAAGTAATTTCCCTTTTTGTCCCCTGAGTTAGCCTCATGGAAGATGTTCTACAGATTTATGAATAGAATGACCATAAGTTTTGGTTTGCCCAGACAGTCCTGGCTAATGCTTGTTGACAGATTAATGATTGTTAATTATTTTTAGCTCCCAGTTTCACTCTCCTAAGTGTCCTATTTGGATGATAAATTATATGGTTTCTCTACTCATGAGTGGGAGAAGTGGGTAGGTAGAAGAAATACCAGAGTTGGTAAATCATTTCAGCTACCACCATCATTTGAACAATACACACATATACATTTTTTTCTTGAGTTACTAACTTTAGACAGTACATATTAATTCCCTACTGTGTAAAATGAGACAAATGGAATATCCTCCACATATAGTATTTCCTCCAATTCCATCACCCTTCCTCCCTCCTAGCTTTGGTCAGTCATTATATTACTTTCACATTGTCAAGATTTACATTTGTTAGTTGCGCATATATTCTGTTGCATAATTGCAGTCAAGCTTTCTGCTTTGTCTGTAGGTAGATCCTAAAAGTTTAAATGCAGTGAACATTTATAATATCATAATTATGTAACTCTTATTCCCAGTAGAACCAACTAGCATAAATGAACCTTTAGAGAAGGATATGCCATGCTATGCCATAATCTGGAGAATGTTTCAAGTCAAATAAATGGATGATGATGATGATGATGATGATGATGATTTTTTACCCTGTGATAATGGCTCATTTTTTTTTACATTAATTTTTTTTTTTTACTATTTATTTTGGGGAGGCAGAGAGACAGAGTGCAAGCAGGGGAGGGGGCAGAGAGAGATACAAACAGAGAATCCAAAGCAGACTCGAGGCTCCAAGCTGCCAACACAGAGCCAGATGCGAGCTTGAACCCATGAAAGGTAGGATCATGACCTGAGCTGAAGTCGGATGGTTAATCGACTGAGCCACCCAGGCGCCATTTTTTTTTTTCACATTTTAGTTTGCATTATATCTGAAGTTCCCCCTCCCCCCCCCACAAGCTTTGTTTGTTTTTCCTCCCCTGGAGATGCCAACTATTTTTCTTTCTATTCATTAACTGAAAAACATGTCCGTAAGAGCCTCTAGGTTCTTACTCATAAATGGAACCATCTTGTTCTTGAAGACCTTCACGGACCCTTTGACCTCTTATTTTAATTTGGACTCAGTTGCTTTCCAAGTTAGTTGCAAAGTTGTCATCTTCAATTTTCTACTCATTGGGTTCTTGTGTTACTTCCTTCTCCCCACCCCCAGAAACCATTTATTATTCTTTCTTAAATTATTTTGTTGTTTTGCTGAAGGCCATTGTCAAATCACATACAGAATAATTCTCTGTATTGCTAGATTTCTGAAAATGTCTTTTTTTCACCTTCATACACAATTGACACTCATCAAGATCCCATCTAGTGTATCACTCTGGGTCCAATCAGGAGACGGAAACCACACAGTAATTTAAACAGGAAAATAATATAAAGAATTATTAATTCTAATGGAGGATTGGAGCAATGAGGAATTATCTAGTAAAAAGTAAAGAAAGCTCTCTGAAGAATATAGAAATAGCAGAAATACAGAGCAGTTCCACCCCCACTCCCACCGCAGAGACAGAGTGCCCAGGAAGAGCCACCCTGAGCCCAGAGCTAAAATCCAGATCTTTTTGGAGAAAGCCCAGTCATGGCTCACTGAATTCCAGAGAGGGTGGTGTGGTGCCATTCCAGTTGGAAATCCACCCTCTGGAACTTGATAGAAATCTACCCTGTAAGGTGCTATGGAAAATTATTCATGGGTAAGTGTCTTACCAGGGATGCTACACTATAAAACAGCTCAGAGGACTCCAGGAGTTCTTCTGGCCACTGGGTGCCTCTGCCAGCTTTGCCCTGCAGGAGTTGTCTGCTAGAGAAGGTGCTTGTGCTGCAGCAGCCTTCTGAGTAAGCACACCAAATCCAGGACCCAAAACCCTTCTGGGTCTCTTCGGTGTCCTCTGCTGGCTGGCAAAGCTTTGGTGACGGCAGGCAAGGAAAAATAAAGGGCCCAGATCCATTTTCCCAGAGCAAGCAAAAGAAGAGAATTTGGAGCCAGGAGGCAATAAATCAGTAACTGGCATGTCTAGGTTCAGGAGTATGTCATCAGAATGTTGAAGGCTTTGCTCCATTGCCTTCTGATTGTGGTGCACATGAGCAGTTTGATGCTATCCTGACTATTACTCTTTTCTGGGTGACCTGTTTCTTCCTTTCTGCAAGGAATTTTCTCTTTATTTTTGGAATTCTGAAATTTCATCAGAATGTGTCTGTATGTCAACTTTTTTTTCCTGATTTGCCTACTTGAAACTCTGTGGATGCTCTAACCTAAAGACCAGAGTATGCAGCTTAGAAAATTCTTATATTTGAGGAAACAGTCAACAAAACTAAAAGGCAACCGATGAAATGGGAAAAGATATTTGCAAACGACATATTGGATAAAGGGCTAGTATCCAAAATCTATAAAGAACTCACCAAACTCCACACTCAAAAACAATCCAGTGAAGAAATGGGCAGAAGACATGAATAGACATTTCTTTTTTTTTCTATTTTTTATTTTTTAAAATTTACATCCAAATTAGCCTAGTGCAACAGTGATTTCAGGAGTAGATTCCTTAGTGCCCCTTACTCATTTAGCCCATGCCCCCTCCCACACCCCCTCCAGTAGCCCTTAGTTTGTTCTCCATATTTATGAGTCTCTTCTGTTTTGTCCTCCTCCCTGTTTTTATATTATTTTTGTTTCCCTTCCCTTATGTTCCTCTGTTTTGTCTCTTAAAGTCCTCATATGAGTGAAGTCATATGATTTTTGTCTTTCTCTGACTGACTAATTTCACTTAGCATAATACCCTCCAGTTCCATCCACGTAGTTGCAAATGGCAAGATTTCATTCTTTTTGATTGCCGAGTAATACTCCATTGTGTGTATATATATATATATATATATATACCACATCTTCTTTATCCATTCATCCATTGATGGACACTTTTCTAAAAAAAGACATCCAGATGGCCAACAGGGACATGAAAAGATGTTCAGTGTCGCTCCTCATCAGGGAAATACAAATCAAAACCACACTGAGATACCACCTCATGCTGGTCAGAGTGGCTAAAATGAACAAATCAGGAGACTATAGATGTCGGCGAGGATGTGGAGAAACGGGAACCCTTTTGCACTGTTGGTGGAATGCAAACTGGTGCAGCCACTCTGGAAAACAATGTGGAGGTTCCTCAAAAAATTAAAAATAGATCTACCCTATGACTCAGCAATAGCACTGCTAGGAATTTACCCAAGGGATACAGGAGTGTTGATGCATAGAGGCACATGTACCCCAATGTTTATAGCAGCACTTTCAACAATAGCCAAATTATGGAAAGAGCCTAAATGTCCATCAACTGACGAATGGATAAAGAAGATGTGGTTTATATAAACGATGGAATACTACTTGTCAATGAGAAAAATGAAATCTGGTCATTTGCAGCAACGTGGATGGAACTGGAAGGTATTATGCTAAGTGAAATAACTCAGGCAGAGAAAGACAGATACCATATGTTTTCACTCATATGTGGATGCTGAGAAACTTAACAGAGGACCATGGGGGAGTGGAAGGGGAAAGAAAAAGTTACAGAGAGGGAAGGAGGCAAACCATAAGAGACTCTTGAATACTGAGAACAAACTGAGGGTTGATGGGGAGTTGGGGGGAGAGGGAAAAGTGGGTGATGGGCATTGAGGAGGGCACCTGTTGGGCTGAGCACTGGGTGTTGTATAGAAACCAATTTGACAATAAATTATATTTAATAATAATTCTTGTATTTGGTTATCATATTATTCCCTCGTGTCAATTTCTGTTCTCTTTCTCATTTGAACTCCTACTAACAGGTGTGTGCCTCTTGGACTGTCCTTTCTGTCTTGAAAGCTTTCTTCTCAAACTTTCTCTTTGTCTTTTGGTTGAAGTTCTGGGAAACTTCCTTGGCTTCATATTATACATTACCAATTCAGCCTTGGCCATATCTATGTGAATATTCCACCTCCTCTGTTAAGTAATTTTATGTTGCCAATCCTACCTTAAGTTTCCATGTACTCTCTTTTTTCTGACGTTTCCTTTTCATAATAGTGTTCTTATTTTATGAATGCAATATCCTCTTGAATGTTAGGATACCAATTTAGAATTTTTCTCTTAAGTTTTTTTCTATTCCTTGTATTTTCTGTTTCCTGAATGGTTCAGTTATTTTATTTTGGTTCTTCCATTTCATATGCTGATTTTCCTAAAAAGTTCTAGCTTTTTGGAGGTTCCTTTCATTTATGAATGAAGGACTAGTCTGGTTAATAAAGGAGGCTGATGTGAACTTCCTCTGTAGTTGTGAAGGAAAGTTTCCCAAACAGATCCTTTCCCTAAATGGGATGGTTGACTTGAGGATTTGTGTACCTAGTGACATGTGCTAAAAGCCAGTCCACTGTGTCCCCCTACTGCAGGGGATACAAACTGAGCTTTCTGAGGTGAGGGGCAAGTGAAGTCCATCCCAAACCTTAGTAAGAAACCAGACTTAGTATACCAACAGCTCTTTCTTGAAATCTTTCAGTAGAATCTCCCAGTTCTAAACTCCATTTATACTCTGAGTGTTCATGAGGGGTTAATGAGTTGATTAAGTGGGTATCAGCCACCTACTTTGAAAACTGCTATATTCTGTTTAGTATCCTATTTTGAATCTTGTTGTCTTTACCAAAATATTTATTTTAATACTATGTTAGAAATACCTTTGAGTACTTATGAAAATATACATGTAGGATAATATTCCTAAAAGTGTATCAGATGGTGTTCAGTCTTAACCTTGAGAATCAGTGGCTTAGCTGACGGAAGTTGTTGTGGCTGACTCAATTATTAGCTATCTCAGAGCTTTTTAAACAATTACAGTCATTGCTTCTCTTCCATCTATACTTCCTTACATGACTGTCAGGAAGTGTCTATGGCAGAGGTACAAAGAGTGGGACTTGTGCCACCATGAGCTTCACCCCAGATTCACTGTGTGACCCTAGGTAATAACCATAATTTCTCCTGCTGGCCCAACGGCTTCCTATTGGCTGGGCACTGTACCAAGCCCTCCATAGGCATATTCCTAATCATCTCTAATAACAACTTCATGAGGACAGGACCATAATCACCCCCAGACTTACCGAGGCTTAGAAAGGTATACTATGATGGCTTCACAACTCTGTGAATGCACTAAAAACCACTGAATTATAACTTTTAAGTGGGGGAATTTTATGGTATGTGAATTATATCCCAATAAAGCTGTTATTAATATTTTTTTTACCAACCTGAGGTAGAACCAATTAAAATTATTAATGAGGTTAAGCATCTTTTCTTTTGCAGGGTGGAAATTCTTATTTTTCTTTTCATATCTTTCATTCACTTACAAATGGAGTTATTGGTCTTTTACTTAGTGATTCATAAGAGGTCAAGTTTGGTCCATCATATATGTTGCAAATATTTTTCAACATTGTTGTTGACTTTTGAGTTTATTCATCTTCTTTCATCCAGCAGAAAATGCTAGTTTTTATTGAGATAAGTTTATCAATCTTTTCTTCACGTGTTTGGGGTTTTACGTTATGGTTATAGAGGCCATTTTAATCCTAAAATCTGCCTCAAGATGAATTTTTAAAACGTATCATTCTTTCTTTTAGTATATTTGTGATTTATTTTTAAATGTGTAATGTTTTGGGGTGCCTGGGTAGCTCAGTTGGTTAAGCTTCCAGCTCTTGATTTTAGCTCAGGTCACAATCTCACAGTTCTTGAGTTTGAGCCCCGGTTCGGGCTCTATGCTGTCGGCGTGGAGCCTGCTTGGGATTGTGTCTCCCTCTTTCTCTGCCCCTCCCCTGCTTGCTCTCTCTCTCTCTCTCTCAGAATAAATAAAAATAAACTTAAAAAAAATGTTTAATGTTTTATCTATTTGGACTGGGAATAATGTATAAAAATCTAGTCTGTTTTCTTCCAGATGGTTGACCAACTGTCCCAACATCATTTAATAAGTAATATATTTTAGCTTCATCGATGGGAAAGTCACTTCTATCATGTATTAAACTCCCATATGTGTTTGGTTCTATGTTTATACCCTTTATTCTGTTCCATTGATGTTTCTGTGAATTCATTCATCAAACTCTTTTATTGTTGTAGCTTTATAATCATTTTAAAACACCATAAAGTTAGGGGGCACCTGAGTGGCTCAGTTGGTAGAGCATCCAATTCTTGATTTCAGGGTTGTAAGATCAAGCCCCATGTTGGGTGTAGATCCTACCAAAACAACAACAACAACAACAACAACAACAACCCAAAAAACAAACAAACAAAAAGAACATGGTAAAGCTAGTTCTTGTTACTTTTGCCTTTATTTGGGAATTTTCATGGCTTGTTTCTTAACATTTATTTTTTTTAATAGGCAACTTTAGTTTAAATGATCAAGTTCCAATAAAAAAATTGTTATTTTTTATTTGATAGCATAAAATTTATACATTTAATTAGGGGTCTATTTCCTATATGGTTAAAGATACCCACTTTTTTGGCTTCCCTCTACTTCCTGATAGTCCTCTTTGTCTCCTTTATTTGTTTGATGGTCCCCAGAGTTGGGTTATTGGTTAGGGGGACTATAAAATTTATTGTTTAAACTAGGACACTTTTGTGATTAAACAAGTTGCTATGGATAATTACGCTAGGACAACAGGTATAAACCAGGGCTGTTGTGGGCAAACTGGGGTATATGGTCTCCCTAGTTATGGCCTTTTCAATTAAAAAATTTTTCCCCCTTGTGATCTTATATATTGCCATTTTACCAACTGCAATCTACATGTTAATGATTCCCAAATTTGCATCCAGCTTCTGTCTTGAGTTCTTGATCCGTATTTCCAGCCCTATGCCTGATATCTCCCATCCAAGTACTAACCAGGCCCGACCCTGCTTAGCTTCCAAGATCAGACGCGATCGGGCACGTTTAGGGTGGTATGGCCGTAGACTATGCCTGATATCTCATCCATGGCCCCACAGTCATGTCAAACTCAAGTTGGATTCAGCTTCCCTTCATAACTGAGTCCTCCTTGCTTGTTTTCTCATGAAGTCAGTCATCTAGTCTTTTGAGCTATAATTTGGAACTCATCCCTGATCTGGAACTTATCTTTCTCCCTCATTGCCCATTTTGGTCTCCAAATCTTTTCTATCACTGAAATAGTTTCTAAACACAATCCCACTTCTTATTGACACTGGCTTCTCTGTATTAGGGGTATCATGAATCTCTTTTCTGGATTATTACAGTGGCTTCCCTTCTGGTCATCCTGCCTCAAGACTTTCCTTACTTCCATCCAGCCTCCATTCTTCTATTAGAGTGAAAACATAAACCTGATCTTGTTATTCATCTGCTTAAAGATTTGTGCTGGTGCCACCTTGCCAAACCCCTTACCATGCTATGCAAGGCCATCCCAACTGGTTCTTTCCTCCTGTTTAAGTTCTCACCTCTTCTGATACAAATGCCCCAGTCATAGTGAAAGTCATTCCATCTCCCAAGTATACCATGACACTTCTACAACTCTAACTCTGCACAGACTGGGCTCACTAAAATTCCCTTTCTGCTCTCTCTCTCCCTGCCCATGCTTTTTTTTTTTTTTTTTTTTTTTTAGCCAAAAGCAGCCCCCCTCAGACACGGAGATAAAGCCTCACTTCCTTTGTAAAGCCTTCCCTGATTCTCCCAGGCAGTGAATCCCCTTTGCAGTGCACCTGCAGTGCCCCCTTCCCACCTTTCACCCACTCATCACACCGTGATTCCCTTTCTGTGTACATGTCTCCCTCACTCTCCCAACCGGTCACTTTTTAAGGGCATGGACTAATTTCCCCAGAGCCTGGTACTTAGCAGATGCCTCATAAATTTTTGTTGGATAGACTCATGAAAGATATTGTGAGTGGTGGTTTGTGACTACTTGTGGTTACCTGCAAATTCCATCTGGAATGCAGCCCAGGGCAAGTGTGCTTATTTTTAATATAAATTACAACAATAAATTCAAATTATTACTAGTAGAAGTTATGGAGGACTTGCTTTATTTAGATGTTATTATAGGCCCTTCAAGAGGCATTTTCTCCTTTAATCTTAAAAATAACCTATCAAGATAGGTTTTTCTCTAGCCATTTTCTGATAAAGGAAGCAAAGATTGAGAGATCGACTAACTTTAAAAAAAAACCATTTATTTATTTATTTTGAGAAAGAGACAGAGAGAGCATATGACGAGTTGGGGAGAATCAGAGAGAGAGAGAGAGAGAATCCCAAGCAGGTTCTGTGCTGTGAGTACAGAGCTTGACATGGGGCCTGATCTCATGAACCAGGAAATCATGACCTAAGCTGAAACCAAGAGTTGGACTCTTAACCAACGGAACCACCCAGACACCCCTGAAGTAACTTTTCTGAAGAGCAGTAACTAGTAGGTAGGATTAGAACCAGCAGTATTTTACTTCAGAATTCAGTCTTGATTGGGATTGCATTGAATGTATAGATTGCTTTGTGTAGATTGTATTGACATTTTAACAATATTTATTCTTAGAATCCATGAGCATGGAGTGTTTTTCCATTTCTTTGTATCTTCTTCAATTTCCTTCATAAGCTTTTTATAGTTTTTAGCATACAAATCTTTTACATCTTTGGTTAGGTTTATTCCTAGGTATTTTATGATTCTTGGTGCAGTTGTGAATGGGATCAGTTTCTTTATTTGTTTTTCTATTGCTTCATTATTAGTGTATAAGAATGCAACTGATTTCTGTACATTAATTTTGTATCCTGCAACTTTGCTGAACTCATGTATCAGTTTTAGCAGACTTTTGGTGGAGTCTATTGGGTTTTCCATGTATCATGTCATCTGCAAAAAGTGAAAGCTTGACTTCATCTTTGCCAATTTTGATGCCTTTGATTTTCTTTTGTTGTCTTATTGCTGATGCTAGAACTTCCAACACTATGTTAAACAACAGTGGTGACAGTGGACATCCCTGTCCTGTTCCTGATCTCAGGGGGAAAGCTCTCAGTTTTTCCCCATTGAGGATGATACTAGCTATGGGCTTTTCATAAATGGCTTTTATGATGTTTGAGTATGTTCCTTCTATCCCGACTTTCTCGAGGGTTTTTATTAAGAAAGAATGCCGAATTTTGTCAAAGGCTTTTTCTGCATCAATTGACAGGACCCTATGGTTCTTTTCTTTTATTAATGTGATGTGTCACATTGATTGATTTGTGAATGTTGAACCAGCCCTGGAGCCCAGGAATGAGTCCCACTTGATCATGGTGAATAATTCCTTTTAGATGCTGTTGAATTAGATTTGCTAGCATCTTATTGAGAATTTTTGCATCCATATTAATTAGGGAAAATTGCACTAGCATTCTTCTCGAAGCTAGAATGAGCAATCCTAAAATTTGTATGGAACCACAAAAGACCCCGAATAGCCAAAGTAATATTGAAGAAGAAGACCAAAGTGGGAGGCATCACAATCCCAGACTTTAGCCTCTACTACAAAGCTGTAATCATCAAGACAGCATGGCATTGGCAAAAAAGACAGACACATAGACCAATGGAACAGAATAGAGACTCCAGAATTGGACCCACAAAAGTATGGACAACTAATCTGACAAAGCAGGAAAGAATATCCAATGGAAAAAAGACAGTCTCTTTAACAAATGATGCTGGGAGAACTGGACAGCAACATGCAGAAGAATGAAACTAGACCACTTTCTCCCACCATTCACAAAAATAAACTCAAAATGGATGAAGGACCTGAATGTGAGACAGGAAACCATCAAAACCCTAGAGGAGAAAGCAGGAAAAAACGTCTCTGACCTCAGCTGCAGCAATTTCTTACTTGACACATCCCCAAAGACAAGGGAATTAAAAGCAAAAATTAACTATTGGGACCTCATCAAGATAAAAATCTTATGCACTGCAAAGGAAACAATCAACAAAACTAAAAGGCAACTGATGGAATGGGAAAAGATATTTGCAAATGACATATCAGATAAAGGGCTAGTATCTAAAATCTATAAAGAACTCACCAAACTCCACACCCAAAAAAACAAATAATCCAGTGAAGAAATGGACAGAAGACATGAATAGACACTTCTCTAAAGAAGACATCCAGATGGCCAACAGGCACATGAAAAGATGCTCAACGTCACTCCTCACCAGGGAAATACAAGTCAAAACCACACTGAGATACCACCTCACGCCAGTCAGAGTGGCCAAAATGAGCAAATCAGGAGACTATAGATGCTGGCAAGGATGTGGAGAAACGGGAACCCTCTTGCACTGTTGGTGGGAATGCAAATTGGTGCAGCCGCTCTGGAAAACAGTGTGGAGGTTCCTCAAAAAATTAAAAATAGATCTACCCTATGACCCAGCAGTAGCACTGCTAGGAATTTACCCAAGAGATACAGCAGTGCTGATCATAGGGGCACTTATACCCCTTGGTATAAACTTGTACCAATGTTTATAGCAGCACTTTCAACAATAGCCAAATTATGGAAAGAACCTAAATGTCCATCAACTGATAAATAGATAAGGAAATTGTGGATCATATACACAATGGAATACTACTTGACAATGAGAAAGAATGAAATATGGCCTTTTGTAGCAACATGGATGGAGAGTGTTATGCTAAGTGAAATAAGTCCTACAGAGAAAGACAGATACCATATGTTTTCACTCTTACATGGATCCTGAGAAACTTAACAGAAGACCATGGGGGAGGGGAAGGAAAAAAAAAGGTTAGAGTGGGAGAGAGAGCCAAAGCATAAGAGACTCTTCAAAACTGAGAACAAACTGAGGGTTGATGGGGTGTGGGAGGGTGGGTGATGGGCATTGAGGAGGGCACCTGTTGGGAGGAGCACTGGGCATTGTATGGAAACCAATTGGACAATAAATTTCATATTAAAAAAAAAAGAATTCAGTCTTTTCTCAGTTGATTTGGAGGCAACTTACCCTCCTAATGATTTTTTGGGATCACGTATCTTCCTCACCATCCCCGACCTCCCTTGATCTCTCTCCTCCTTATCTCTTTACCCAGAGGCTGGTTCTGAGCAGCCCACCATTAGGGTCTGCCCTTTCTGATTCATGATGCCTCCTCCCCCAAGTAGTCCCTGGCACCCTCATGCCACTGAAGAGTCACTTGTTATTGCCATCTAAGGTGAGAATGAACTAATCTGAGAAGGAAATATCCTATGTACCAAAGGAAAGGTCCAGACAATGCTCTCAGGTCTCCTGCTTTCCTCCAAAAGAACACAGAGGCATTTAACAGGAGCCTTGTGGGGACACCACTTTGTTATTCAGTATAGAAGGGGTGAGATGAATAATGGGAATGGGGAGGAGGGTTTAAGGCTACAAGGAAACAGCTGCCCAGAGAGATATTTGGGGATGTAGGAGGCTCAGGCAGTGTCAGAGGCTACTTGCTCTGAGCAGAGCAGGATCAATTCATAATCCTATTTAAATTTTATTACAAACATGAATTGTAGGAAACTTAAAAAATTAGGCAACCACAAGGAAAAACTATCACTTTTAATCCTGTTGTGGTGTATGTACCTTAAAACATTTTTCTGTGCATACACTTCTCCCTTGCCCACTTTTCCTTTTATAAAAATAAGATCATACTCTGTGTACGTTCTGATATACTATATTTCATGTTATTGAACATTCTTCCTCCATACCATTTTGCATGCATTCAGAGTGGTCATGTGAACAGCTGTCTGATGTTTTGGTGTGGCACCCCACTGAATGGGCAAGAGGGGATGAGGAGACAAATGGTGACACCCAGGTTTAAATGGCCGACCTGGGATCACCTCACCAACCTTTGACATCTGGCTCAAACATTATAAGTTAGGACAAGGAGGAACTTCAGAAATGACTTCATTGGCTACCTCCTTTTACATTTGGGGACACTGAACCAAAAGGTGGAGGTTCTTGCCTAAAGTCACTGAGGCTGACACTGGCAGGTCAGGCCTAGAACCCAGGATTCCTGATTCTTTGTCCAGAGCTGTTTCTAGTCTTCCACTAAACACTGTTTCAAATTCTTAGAGAGTGTGGTGAATTTGGGAGAATCTTACTTACCATGCTCATGTAGAGGTTGGAAAGTGAGAACTTTGAGGGAAGACCAAAGCAGAAATTATTTAGACAAGAGAAAATCAAAGTGTGAATGATCATGCTTATCATTAAGAGTTGGAAGTAACGGGGTGCCTGGGTGGGTCAGTTGGTTAAACGTCTGACTTTGGCTCAGGTCATGATCTTGAAGTCCCTGGGTTCGAGCCCCACGTCAGGCTCTGTGTTGACAGCTCAGAGCCTGGAGCCACTTTGGATTCTGTGTCTTCCTCTCTCTCTCTCTGTCCCTCCCCCACTCGCACTGTGTCTCTCTCTCTCAAAAATAAACATTGAAAAAAATTGAAAAAAAAAAAAAGAGTTGGCAGTAGTAACATAAAGTGAGCATGGCCTGTTAGGCACTGTAAAGGAAGAATTAGATCAAAAGGTATCTTTGCTTATTGTTATGGCAAGTGGGTTTTAAAGGGTTATAGCTTATATTCACAATAGCTAACTATGTGTGAGGTTAGTGACTTTAAAGAGCTTCAACGTAAGTAATAGTATCCCTATTTTTGAAGGGGTGATAGAGGCTTAGAGGTGTCCAGTAACTTCCCTAAGATCACAGAGCTGATTCGCCACTTTTAGGGGTAACTGGGTGCTTTAGCTCAGAAGCCCATCAGAGATACAGACCTATCTGCCTGGGGAAGGAAGGAGGAATAATCTGTTGGCTTATTTCCTTGTGGTTGGGTGTGACTCCATGGGCATTAATTCTCTTGAACTTCCAGGTTGTTCTTGTCTGAGCCCGTGTTTCCCGGTCAGACAAACCCCAGGGTGGGATGTGAGAAGCTTGTGTAGGGGTGCTGCTATGAGACAGCACCTGTGTGAGCTATTCAGAACCTATGCATAACTGCTTGCAACAGCTGTGGATCAATAAGAAGTGAGGAGATTTGAGTTGTTGCAAAAAGTATTCTATATATTCAGACTAGAACTCACACCTGGCTGGTTCCAGGTAGAACATCCTGTGCAGCTGAGACTCCTTTTATTTGTAAAGGCCTTTTTGAAATATGGAGCCTCAAAACTTAGACTCTTGCCATTACGGCCCAGGGGGCAGGCTACGATGACTGTTCTTACTCGTGTCAGGAGCCATCTCTAGACCATCACTGTGGCCAGGGTCTATAAAATGACAGATGCCAGCATTTAATCATACTTAGAGTTTAGTGAAAGGTACTAAAGGTTCCTAGAAGACAAAAGTAGATTTCCATTAATCCAGCAACCAATAATAATGCACTTATCAAAACTTATTTGATCCAAAGTTCAAAGTGCTTAACTTTGATTTAAATCCTAGTCTTCATAGGAACTCAGTGAGGTAGTCAGGTAAAAAATGTTTCATACAGGACAAAAAGAAAAACAGCATCTTTTGGAAAAAAGCCTCTAAATCCTTTGCAGGGTTTCTCCCTTCCACCAAGGGCACAGAAAGAATACCTTGCATAGCGCATCCAGAAGGCTGGGCAGAGTTGGTTCTGTTCAAACCAAATAGGAATGGAATTTCAGAGACAAAGACCTAAGAATACTTCTAATGGCTATATCCCACAATGGCTTTCCAAGATAGATTCAATGCAGCATTCCAAGTGGATACAAAGTTGAATGAAACACAAAGGGATTGTTTCACTGAGTGGATTGGGACAGTGTAACCAAAGGGTATGGGCCTATTCCAGAGTCCCCTGTCGGCGAATGAAATGGCAAAGCGTACCTGTCTGCATTGTCTGAGCTTTCTGTCCCTGGTACCTTCCTGTCCCTGGTACTCAGAGCTCCTTTGGGTGAGGCTGGGGGCCAGCTCAAAATCTTCTTGCCTGTTTTAGTTGGACTTTAATCTTCTGCTTTGTTCTGGTTGATTTTTCTGAAGAAACCAAGAGAAGCAGATGGCTTCATGCAATGTAGTTGCCTTTGCTATTATGAAAGACTATGATTGAAACAAATTTGCAAACCTAGTTTTAAACTCAGGCCTATGTTTCCTAACCCCACCCCAAGTCCTTTGTAGAACCAGCTCAGGAGGACAGCTTTACTCACATTTGTATTTTGGATAGAGTTGTATCATTTTCTCAAGTAGAAAGTACATTTGCTTTTAAATGTGTTGTCTTATTATTATTATTATTTTTCTCCTTTTCCCTCCCTGGTGCTGGAGTTCTCAGGCTTCTGACTTAGATAAGTTCTTGATATTTCACCTAGTTGAACTGTGCTTTGGGGTGAGGTTTTCCTCTCCCCTCATCTCAGCATTTGCCTCTTGACTCCTTGTTTTGCATCTCTGTCTCCCTGGATTTTTCTCTCTCCGGTTAGGCCTTTCTCCAGAAAATGTCCTATAGAGCAGAAGGGAAAAGAAATGTTCTTTATTTGACTTTGGTGCTGGGTGTGAAGGCAGAGGAAAGAAGGTCCCACCTCAGAATACAGAAATAATAAGGAAGGGGTGGTGATGAGAAATCCTGGAACACTGGGGGTCACTTTTGGCATTTTTCCATAGAAGAGGATGAGGATCAGTGTGTTGGAGCCAGCTCCAAATCCAAGTTCAGTGATCTCATTTTGGTAGCTTGAAATTGACCATGAGGGAAGTACTTACACCATGGAGATTGACACACATCTCAGGGCTGCCTAGAGTGCTGGTCGTTAAACCTTTACCAGTGAATCATATAGGTGTTCACCACAGAGTGCCTGAGTTATTACAGCTGTGAGGCCTGGGTTATAATGTCTTTGTAATAGATTTTCTGTAAAACACCCATTTGTTCCACTTCCCTTCCCCATATCAGATTCCACTGGGTGAGGTGCCAGAGGCTCTGTACCAGATATTAGGAGAACATGGTTCTGGTCCATGCTGTTCTGTCTGCCTGGAACTCTCCCCAGATAGCAGCATGGCTCACATCCCTTCTTCCTCCGGTCTGTGTTTAACACTGCCATCTCCGGAGCCTGGGTGGCTCAGTCAGTTAGTCTTGACTCTTGGTTCGGCTCAGGTCGTGATCTCACATTGAGTTCTGTGCTGAGAGGGCAGAGCCTGCTTGGGATTCTCCTTCTCCCTCTCTCTCTGCCCCTTCCCTGCTCTCCCTCTTTCTCTCTCTTAAAAATAAGTAAACTAAAAAAAAAAAAAAAAAAAAAAAATGAAAAAGTAAAATACAATACAATAAAATAAAGTAAAATAAAATAAAATAAAACTTCCCATCTCAATGAGGCCTTTTCTGACTGTGCACAGATCCCTGTGACATGCTCTTCATGTCCCACTGTGTGCTTCGCTTTCATTTTCCATGTCCCTTACTGTCTTCTAGCGTACCACATACTTTGCGTATTGATGGTGTTTCTTATGTGTCGTCCCTTCTGGAATGTAAGCTCCTCCACTTTTTAAATCTGTGTCTGGTTTGGTCATGGGTCTAACCCAAGCACCTAGCACAGTGTCTAGCACATAACAGGTGCTCAAGAAATATTTGTGGAGTGAACCAAATGAGTGAACGACCCTGTATCTAAACAAATTGGCAGAAGGTATAAGATGGCAACAACTCCGTGGTCCATGGATCTTTCCCCTCTGTGAAGGAGGCCTCCCCTGGGAGTCCCCTGGAGGATGTTCTGTAGGCCTCATGGCTGAAAGGGCTTGCCCAGAGGATGACAGTGGAGGCAGGTTACTGTCTCCTCTGTGGTCTGCCCCTGTATGGTCACCATCTTTGTTATTTGCTCAAGGCTTTTCAGCAAGAAATAAACACAGGACAATGTAGGCAGGTGGAGGAGGAAGGAGAAAGGACAGACTCCACTGTGGACAGATACCAGCCTCTCACCTTCCTGATGCTTGAGTCAGTAGGACAGATCTCCTCGGGCAGTGGTGCTGCTATAGTATGTTTGCATGACGCTTCAGCCCAAGAAAAGACAACTAACTGGTGGGCTTGAGGACACCTTGGGGCTGAGTTTTTCTCTCCCATTCTCCTCTTTTTTGGAGAAAAGGAATAGAGTGGTAGAATTGTTTTTCTTTTTTCTTCTTTTTTGGTTTTGGCAAAAGGTATAGAATGGTAACTCCAGTCTTCTAATCCACAAAATAATGATATATATTGGTTTTATTTCAGAGGATTTTCACTAGGCTCATATGGGAAAATACACAGTCATAATTTAACAATGCAAAGAAGTTTCCCAAAGTGAAAGGCCTTGTATTGAGTATAATAAATTCTTTCTTTTCTGTTTTTATTTATTTTATTTTTTAATATAATTTATTGTCAACTTGGCTTACAATGCTCATCCCAACAAATGCCCTCTTCAATGCCCATCACCCACTTTCCCTTCTCCCCCACCCTCCTTAAGCCCTCAGTTTGTTCTCTGTATTTAAGAGTCTCTTATGGTTTGCCTCCCTCCCTCTCTGTTTGTAACTTTTTTTCCCCTTCCCCTCCCCCATGGTCTTCTGTTAAGTTTCTTAAGATCCATATATGAGTGAAAACATGATATCTGACTGACCTATTTCACTTAGCATGATACCCTCCAGTTCTATCCACATTGCTGCAAATGGCATGATTTTATTTTTTCTCATTGCCAAGTAGTATTACATTGTATATATAAACCACATCTTCTTTATCCATTCATCAGTTGATGGACATTTAGGTTCTTTCCATAATTTGGCTATTGTTGAAACTGCTGCTATAAACATTGGGGTACAAGTGCCCCTATGCATCAGCACTCCTGTGTCTCTTGGATAAATTCGTAGTAGTGCTATTGCTAGTTCATAGGGTAGTTCTACTTTCAATTTTTTGAGGAACCTCCACACTGTTTTCCAGAGCAGCTGCACCAGTTTGCATTCCCACCAACAGTGCAAGAGGATTCCCATTTCTCCACATCCTTGCCAGCATCCGATTTGTTCATTTTGGCCACTCTGACTGGCGTGAGGTGGTATCTCAGTGTGGTTTTGACTTGTATTTCCCCGATGAGGAGTGACATTGACCATCTTGTCATGTGCCTGTTGGCCATCCGGATGTCTTCTTTAGAGAAGTGTCTATTCATGTCTTCTGTCCATTTCTTCACTGGATTATTTGTTTTTTTGGGTGTGGAGTTTGTCAAGTTCTTTATAGATTTTGGATACTAGCCCTTTATCTGATATGTCATTTGCAAATATCTTTTCCCATTCCATTGGTTGCCTTTTAGCTTTGTTGATTGTTTCCTTTGCAGTGCAGAAGAAGCTTTTTATCTTGATGAGGTCCCAATAGTTCATTTTTACTTTTAATTCGCCTGCCTTTGGGGATGTGTCGAGTAAGAAATTGCTGCAGCTGAGGTCAGAGAGGTTTTTTCCTGCTTTCTCCTCTAGGGTTTTGATGGTTTCCTGTCTCACATTTAGGTCTTTCATCAAATTTGAGTTTATTTTTGTGAATGGTGTAAGAAAGTGGTCTAGTTTCATTCTTCTGCATGTTGCTGTCCAGCTCTCCCAGTACCATTTGCTAAAGAGACTGTCTTTTTTTCCATTGGATATTCTTTCCTGCTTTGTCAAAGATTAGCTGGCCATACTTTTGTGGGTCCAATTATGGGTTCTCTATTCTATTCCATTGGTCTATGTGTCTGTTTTTGTGCCAATATCATACTGTCTTGATGATTACAGCTTTGTAGTAGAGGCTAAAGTCTGGGATTGTGATGCCTCCCGCTTTGGTTTTCTTCTTCAATATTACTTTGGCTATTCGAGGCCTTTTGTGGTTCCATATGAATTTTAGGATTGCTTGTTCTAGCTTTGAGAAGAATGCCGGTGCAATTTTGATTGGGATTGCATTGAATGTGTAGATTGCTTTGGGTAGTATTGACATTTCAACAATATTTATTCTTCCAATCCATAAGCATGGAATGTTTTTCCATTTCTTTGTGTCTTCTTCAATTTCCATTATAAGATTTCTATGGTTTTTAGCGTACAGATCTTTTAACATCTTTGGTTAGGTTTATTCCTAGGTATTTTATGGTTCTTGGTGCAATTGTGAATGGGATCAGTTTCTTTATTTCTCTTTCTGTTGCTTCATTATTGGTGTATAAAAATGCAACCAATTTCTGTACATTGATTTTGTGCCCTGCAACTTTGCTGAATTCATGTATCAGTTCTAGCAGTCTTTTGGTGGAGTGTTTTGGGTTTTCCATGTAGAGTGTCATGTCATCTGTGAAAGGTGAAACTTTGATTTCTTCTTTGCCAATTTTGATGCCTTTTATTTCATTTTGTTGTCTGATTGCTGATGCTAGGACTTCCAACACCATGTTAAACAAAAGTGGTGAGAGTGGACATCCCTGTCGGTTCCTGATCTCAGGGGGGAAAGCTCTCAGTTTTTCCCCATTGAGGATGATATTAGCTGTGGGCTTTTCATAAATGGCTTTTATGATGTTTAAGTGTGTTCCTTCTATCCCAACTTCCTTGAGTGTTTTTGTTAAGAAAGGATGCTGTATTTTGTCAAGTCTATTGACAGGATCATATGGTTCTTATCCTTTCTTTTATTAATGTGGTGTATCACATTGATTGATTTGTGAATATTGAGCCAGCTCTGCAGCCGAGGAATGAATCCCAGTTGATCATGGTGAACAATTTTTTTTTATATGTTGTTGAATTCAGTTTGCTGTTATCCTGTTGAGAGTTTTTGCATCCATATTCATCAGGGATATTGGCCTGTAGTTCTCCTTTTTTGCTGTGTCTCTGTCTGGTTTGGGAATCAAAGTAATGCTGGCTCCATAGAATGAGTCTGGAAGTTTTCCTTCTATTTCTATTTTTTGGAACAGCTTGAGAAGGATAGGTATTAACTCAGGTTTAAATGTCTGGTAGAATTACCCAGGGAAGCCATCTGGTCCAGGACTCTTATTTGTTGGGAAATTTTTGATAACTGATTCCATTTCTTTACTAGTTATGGGTCTGTTCAAATTTTCTGTTTTTTCTCGTTTGAGTTTTGGTAGTCTCTGATAATTGCTTGTATTTCTGAGGGATTTGTTGTAATAAATCCATTTTAATTTGTGATTTTATCTATTTGTGTCCTCTCTCTTTTCTTTTTGAGAAGCCTTGGCTAGAGGTTTATCAATTTTATTTTTTCAAAAAACCAACTGTTAGTTTCATTGATTTGTTCTACTGTTTTTTTTTGTTTTTTTTTTTTTTGTTTGTTTGTTTTTGGATTTTATATTGTTTATTTCTGCTCTGATCTTTATTATTTGTCTTCTTCTGGGTTTGGAGTTTCTTTGCTGTTCTGCTTCTAGTTCCTTTAGGTGTGCTATTAGATTTTGTATTTGGGTTTTTTCTTGTTTCTTGAGATAGGCCTGGATTGTAATCTGTTTTCCTCTTAGGACTGCCTTTGCTGCTTCCAGAGGGTTTGGATTGTTGTGTTTTCATTTTCATTTGTTTCCATATATTTTTTAATTTCTTATTTAATTGCCTGGTTGACCCATTCATTCTTTAGTAGGATGTTCTTCAACCTCCATGCATTTGGAGGTTTTCCAGACTTCTTCCTGTGGCTGAATTCAAGTTTCATAGCATTGTGATCTGAAAGTGTGCATGGTATGATCTCAATTCTTTTATACTTATTGAGGGCTGTTTTGTGACCCAGTATGTGATCCATCTTGGAGAATGTTCCATGTGCACTCGAGAAAAATGTATATTCTGCTGCTTTAGGATGAAAAGTTCTAAATATATCTGTCAAGTCCATCTAGTCCAGTGTATCATTAAGGGCCATTGTTTCTTTATTGATTTTCTGTCTAGATGATCTGTCCATTGTCGTAAGTGGAGTATTAAAGTCCCCTGCAATTACCACATTCATACCAATAAGATTGCTTATGTTTGTGATTAATTGTCTTATATATTTGGGTGTTTCCGAATTTGGTGCATAGACATTTACAATTGTTAGCTCTTCTTGATGGATAGACCCCATAATTATTATATAATGCCCTTCTTCATCTCTTGTTACAACCTTTAGTTTAAAATCTAGTTTGTCTAATATAAGTATGGCTACTGCAGCTTTCTTTTGACTTACAGTAACATGATAGATGGTTCTCCATCCCCTCACTTTCAATCTGAAGGTGTCCTCAGGTCTAAAATGGATCTAATAGACAGAAAATAGATGGGTCTTGTTTTTTTTTTATCCATTCTAATACCCTATGTCTTTTGATTGGAGCATTTAGTCCATTTACATTCAGTGTTGTTATTGAAAGATGGGTTTAGGGGCGCCTGGGTGGCGCAGTCGGTTAAGCGTCCGACTTCAGCCAGGTCACGATCTCGTGGTCCGTGAGTTCGAGCCCTGCGTCAGGCTCTGGGCTGATGGCTCAGAGCCTGGAGCCTGTTTCTGATTCTGTGTCTCCCTCTCTCTGCCCCTCCCCCATTCATGCTCTGTCTTTCTCTGTCCCCAAAATAAATAAACGTTGAAAAAAAAAATTAAAAAAAAAAAAAGAAAGATGGGTTTAGAGTCACTGTGTTATCTGTAGGTTTCATGCTTATAGCGATGTCTCTTGTTCTTTGTGGTCCTTGCAACATTTTATTCAGAGTCCTCCTTAGAATCTCTTGTAGGGCTGGTTTATTGGGGATGAATTCCTTCAGTTTTTGTTTGTTTGGGAAAACCTTTCTCTCTCCTTCTATTCTGAATGACAGTCTTGCTGGATAAAGGATTCTTGGCTGCATATTTTCCCTGTTCATCACATTGAAAATTTCCTGCCACTCCTTTCTGGCCTGCCAAGTTTCAGTAGACAGGTCTGCTACTACCCTTACGTGTCTACCCTTGTAGGTTAAGGCCCATTTATCCATAGCTGCTTTCAGAATTCTATCTTTATCTTTGTATTTTGCCAGTTTCACAATGATATGTCATGCAGAAGATTGATTCATGTTATGTCTGAAGGGAGTTCTCTGTGCCTCCTGGATTTCAATGTCTGTTTCCTTCCCCATATGGGGGAAGTTCTCAGCTATGATTTGTTCAAGCACACCTTTGGCCTCTTTCTCTCTCTTCTTCTTTTTCTGGAACTCTTATGGTACAGATATTATTCCGTTTCATTCAATCACTTAGTTCTCTAATTTTCCCCTCATGATCCAGAATTTTTGTATCTCTCTTTTACTCAGCTTCATCTTTTTCCATAATTTTATCTTCTATTTCACCTATTCTCCCCTCTGCCTCTTCAGTTCTCGCTGTCACCCCCTCTAGTTTATTTTGCACTTCATTTATAGCATTTTTTAAAAAAATTTTTTTTTCAACGTTTATTTATTTTTGGGACAGAGAGAGACAGAGCATGAATGGGGGAGGGGCAGAGAGAGAGGGAGACACAGAATCAGAAACAGGCTCCAGGCTCCGAGCCATCAGCCCAGAGCCTGACGCGGGGCTCGAACTCACGGACCACCGCGAGATCGTGACCTGGCTGAAGTTGGACTCTTAACCGACTGCGCCACCCAGGCGCCCCATTTATAGCATTTTTTAATTCATCATGACTATTTTTTAGTTCCTTGATCTCTGCAGCAATAGATTCTCTGCTGTCTTCAGTGCTTTTTTCAAGCCCAGTGATTAATCTTATGACTATTATTCTAAATTCTTGTTCAGTTCTATAGTTTATATCTGTTTTGGTCAATTCTTTAGCTGTCATGTCTTCCTGGAATTTCTTTTGAGGAGAATTCTTCCGTTTCATCATTTTGGCTAGTTTTCTGTCCCTTATGTGTTCTAAAAGTTTGTTATGTGCCCTGCACCTGCGAGCACTACTATATTATACTATATTAAAGAGGGGTCATACACTATCCAGGGCCTGGCCCTTCAGGAGGTGTTTTTTTGTTTTTGTTTTTTTTTTCTTGGAGAGTGTTACTTGTTGTCTGTTGTTTTGACTTTGGTTACTTTATCTCCCTACCCGTATTGATGTTTTGGACCTTCCACCAGGTGTGCTTTGATTTTTTTCATTGAAGTAGCCCTGGAAAGGAAAACAAACAGACAAGCAAACAAAAAACAAACAGAAAACAAAAACATGCAAACACACAAACAAAGAAAGAAAACCAAAAATAAAAAACAGAAACACCAGCTACAAGTTAACAACAGGGTGGAGGCATTGCTGATGGAAGAGGACTTATCTCATAAAAAGAGAGAAATGACAGGGGCAGGGAAAAAGAAAGAATAAAAATTGACCAGAGAAACTATAAGGCTTAATCCAGATAGAGAGAAAGGAAAATAAAGAAGGAGGAGGCAGGGAAGAAAAAGAAGATAAAGTTATCAGGACAGAGAACCTCTATGGCTGAATCCATAGAGAGAAAACAGAGAATAAAGGAGGTGTGGAACATGTATCAAGAGAATGGATTAAATATGTCTGCTTGAACAAACCAATAACCAGAGTAACCAGCCTAGAGAAGGGAAGAGATAAGAAGGAGAAAAGGAAGAAAGAATATATCTACATAGCAAGAATTGTCGAGAATTAAACCAGGCAATGCAGCAGCGCTGGTCTGGAGGAGGGGGCCATCTGGTTCCTCAGCGTCTATCCCACTCCAGTAGATACCCAGTTACCCAGGGCAGTGGGGCATGGTTTGGTGTAGGTGGGTCCCGCCTTCACTGTGGACCCCACAGACCGATCCCTGAGCCCCCCCCCCCCCCCCAACTTGGTGATGGTGGGGAGAAAAATGGTGACCCCCCTCCGCTCACTAACCCCCCCCCCCCCCCCCCCCAGTCTCTCCTCCACATACCAGGTGTCCCAAGCCACTCTTTTGGAGCCATTCTCACTGTGCGCGGGTGCAAATGAGGCCGTGGGTGCGAATGAGGCCGTTTGTCTTGCTCCGCCGACTCCCGTGCCTGGAGCTTGGCTGGGCTTTAAACTCTTCTCTCTCCGTGTGCCCCAGGAACTGGGGAAAAGCCGCGCTGCACCACCCGATATATGGTCCTGTCCCACGGCACTCCAGGGAGTGGATCGCTTTCTCCTACTGGGCACTGCGCCCCTGACCTAGCCATGGAGTGGGGGCTGGCTCCCCTCCTCCCCAGGTGCGGGATCAGGGCTGCCAGTCTGGTCCAGAGAAAGCCCCGCAGTTGAGATTGGATCTTTCTCCCCGGTCCGAGGTTTTTCACTAGTCCTATGCTTCCCCAGCCTCTCTTTCTCTTCCACAGAAGCAGATCCCTCCCCTCTGTTGGTTTTATCTCTCCGCGTTCGCAGTCACTCGTCTGTGGCTCTGCAGATTGTCCCGGTGGGTCCCTGGAAGCACGACTGTCTCTTTTCCTCCTGGACTCTTGGGGTTCAAAGTCCTTTGGCTTCAACACTTCTTTTTTTGTGAGAGGAGGGAAGTTCGGATTCCCCTACTTCTCCACCATGTTGGCCCCTCCCTCAGTAAATTCTTTATAAAAGCCAACCACATTAAATTTGAATTCATTTTTCCTTCCAGGAATTACCTTCACAGAGAAGGAAGGAAAGAGGGAGGGAGGGAATGGGGGAGGGATGGAAGGAAAGAACAAAAGAAGGAAGGAAGGAAGGAAGGAAGGAAGGAAGGAAGGAAGGAAGGAAGAAGAAAGAATGGAAGAAAGAGAATAACAAGAAACAGAATAGGCTGCCCCAGATGGAGTCTGCCCTTACTAGTGTACAACATTAATGCATTTCCATTATTAAAATGAGGGTTGAAACTGCCCCTCAGGATTGGCTAATGGCATGGTTATGCCATAAAAAAGCCATTGTTCTCTGGGAATAAGATACTACTCTTTTCAAGGCAGGGGTTCTTACACCACCAGGAAAAATCAATTATTAACTGATACCTGGAAAATGAGATTCCCCTCACATGGGGGGAAATGATTGACTTCCGAAGGGCTGCTTCTGAGATTGCAGATAAAACTAGTGATTGCACAGTTTTATGTACAGTGGTTCCCTCCTTGTTCACTTTCTGCTGTCCCAGTTACCTGCAGTCAATTGTGGTCCAGAAGTAGAGGATCCTCCTTCTGACAAATCTTCAGTAGTAGCCTAAAGTTACATCACAATGCTTACTTCATTCACTTCACTGCATCTTATCATGGAGGCATTTTCTCATCACACAACATCACAAGAAGTGTGAGTACATACAATTAAGATATTTTGAGAGACTACATTCACATAACTTTTATTACAGTATATTGTTATAATTGTTCTATTTTATTATTAGTTATTATTGTTAGTCTCTTGCTGTGCCTCATTTATAAATTAAGCTTCATCATAGGTATATATGTATAGGAAAAAAACATAGTATATATAGGGTTCAATAATATGCACTGTTTCAGCCATCTACTAGGGGTCTTGGAATGTATCTCCCATGGATAAGGAGGGGCTACTGTATCTATGAAACACCTGTGACACAAAATGCCCAGTTGCAGTGTGTTTTTATAGAGAAAACTATAAAATAAGGTGCCAAGGAGAATCAACATCCATCCATCCACCCCTTCATCCATCCACCCACTCACCCATCCAGCCATCTGTAATGGTTAAGAGGAGGGACTCTGGATCCTGGGTGTAAATTTGACCTCTACTGCTTAATAGCTGCATGTCCTTAAGCATGTCCTTTAACCTCGTTATGAAGTTTAGTCATCTATAAAATTGGAATAATATTAGTTCCCACCATATAACGTTGGTCTGAGAATTAAGTGAGTTAATATATATAAGGCTGGAGCCTGGCAGATAATAAAAATTTGGGTGTTAACTATTATTCACTTAACCAGTGTTTCTAGAACTCCCAGTATGTATTGGGCACACTTTTCCCATTAAATATTCATCTACAAGAACATTGTCAATGGTTGTATACTATTCCATGAAATACATATGGATATACCTTGGTACAGTGATTTTTAAAAATCTATTTAAATTCATGTTAGTTAACATATAGTGTAATAATGGTTTCACGAGTAGAATTTAGTGACTTCATCACTTACATATAACACCCTGCTCATCCCAACAAGTGCCCTCCTTAATGCCCATCACCCATTCAGCCCATCCCCTCCACCTATCTCCCCTCCAGCCACCCTCTGTTTGTTCTCTGTATTTAAGAGTCTCTTATAGTTTGCCACCCTCTCTGTTTTTGATTCTTAAATTTTAACCTGCATCAGAAGGGCTTATTAAAGAAGATTACTGGACCCACCTATAGAGTTTCTAATTGAGGAGGCCTGAGGCACTTTGTAAGAATCTGCATTTGTAACAAGTTCCCAGGGGCTGCTGTTGCTGACACTCTAAAGGTCACTATGTTAATATTTTTAACTAATGTCATATTTTTAAATATTTAAATAGTTTTAGAAAGCTTTTGGGCAACCAGAATTCTTAGCAGTCACTGACAGGTAACTGTGGATTAGTTTATCAGATAAATGAGGAAAATGATTTGGACAGTGTCTAAGATCCCTATGTCAGATACCTGTTAAACATTTCTTCCAATCCTCCTAGCCTCACTTGTGTTGTATTCTGGCCACTGTTGTAGGGACCAGTTGAGGGAGAGCTCAGATCAGCCTCATGCAGTTGCAGTGAGCTGTGCCGCACGTCAGGCCTAGCTCTTGCATTACTCAGTACTCACCTTAGAGTTTTTTTATTGATGCCTCAGCTTGGATTCCTGAGATATTTACTAGGCTTGCACGTTGTACTATCCAAGGCAGTTATGTGCCCCCACCCTGCCTTTCAGGTCGCCACTCTTCATAATGCATCCTTCACCCCTCTCCCAAACCTTCCCTAGGATCACACTTTCCAATCAAGTGTGGCTGTTAAGGCTTAATCTCAGGCTCTGCTTTGTGAGGAACCTGGGCTGGGCAATCCTTTTCAGTGTAAAATTTAAGTTTTCTAACTGGTTTCCCCCATGATTGCTTAGTGCGAGAAAGGCAGAAAATAAGAAGAGTTCTAAAATTGGGATAAATGGATCAGGTTTTAAGAAGTCTGAGAACTCTCTCAAATTGAATGCAAAATTGTGTGCATGTGTGCATTTTTTTTTTCCTGAGAGAAGTCCATTGCATTCAACAGATCATCAAAATAAACAGTCAGTAACATGGAGAGAAGAAAAAGGAAGGAAAGTAGAAATTTGGGTTATAAGGCAGTGTTTGAGACAGTAGATAGAGATGGGACACGTTAGTGTAGATTCTAGGTAGCTGGAGGGTGGTAGTTGGGGGATGAAGAGGAAAGAGTGAAAAAAAAAAGGAAGTAGGAGTAGATGGAAAACAGGTTTCTCTGATTTACAGCTGGACCTAGCTGGGAAGCTTCTCTGGCATTCACTGCAGTCTTTTACCACTGTTCAGATAGCCCATGCTGAATGAACATCTGCTTCAGAACCCACTTGTCTTGCTATTGCTTGGTTTCCTGATTTGTTAAAGAAGGGGATTGACATTAAGAATTGCTAAAGAACTTTTAGCAAGAAAATACTTGCCTCCTCCTCCTTCATGTCCTTATGGTTTGACTTCTGGTGGTTTTTATCTTAGGAAAACCTAGAATTTTTTGGTTTTACCACTGAGTGGAGGAACCCCAGTGTGGTACTTAGCTGGAGCCCTACCTATCCAGCCCTCACCACCTGAAGTATCATGCTGGAAAGAAAATTATGTTAATTGAATTTTGGGGCATTGTGCCTTTGGAGCAGGCAACCAGAGAGTCATATCTAATTTACATACTGATAAGAGTTGAAAAATGATGCCTTCTAATGAACAAAATGCCCACAACTTGTCTGGCTTAACAATTAGCATAAAAGTGTTCATCACATTGGCATACAGTTAGAAGGCTGGGGAAATTTGACTCTAAAAATTCATTGAAGCAGAGTTCTCTCTCCATTTTTGGTGTCTGTGTAGTTTATAGTTATTTTGACAGGCCTGAAAGCAGAAACCAGAATCTGATTCAAGACCAGTGTTTGATACTAGTGGTTGGTTGTATTTGTTTGATTGGTGATAGCCCTAGAGAGTGAGAAGAGAAATCCCCAACATCTATAACATAGTAGCTCATGGTGACATTGGCTAGAAGAGCCTGGTTTGAGGAGGACCAATTTCTCCCTTCCTACCCTTTGAATGTAGGGGCTCAACAGCTCTAGGCTGGCCATACTTCTACAAGCTTCACATGACTGTTTAGAAATGAAAGATTTATTTTCATAATGCTGCCCAGATGCTTCGATTGACTTCTGCCCACCACCAGAATTGACAGGTTGTTTTAGCCTCAGCTCTCTTTGGCCTTCCCAGGTGTGTGTGTGTGTGTGTGTGTGTGTGTGTGTGTGTATGTAAGACTACTGTGAATTTGTACATGAATGTCCATAGAAGCACTATTCACAATAGCCCAAAGTGGAAACCACTCAAATGTCCATCAACAGATGAATGTATAAACAAATCATGGTATATCCAAACAATGGAATATTGGTCAGCCATAAGCTAGAATGAAATACTGTCATGCTACAATATGGATGAATCATGAAAAAATTATGCTAAGTGAAAGAAGCCAGACACAAATGGACAAATATTTCATATTTCCATTTATATGAAATATCCAGAATAGGTAAATCCATAGGGATAGGAAGCAGATTGGTGGTTGCTGGGAGTTGCGGAGGGAAGGGGGCTGGGAAGAAATTACTTAATGGGTGTGGAGTTTCCTTTCAGGATGATGAAGAGGTTTTGACACTTGATATAGGTGGTATATATACAACATTGTGAATTAACTAAATGCCAATGTATTGTAAACTTTGAAATGGTTAATTTTATGTCATGTGAATTTCATCTCAGTAAAAATGAAAACCAGATTCTTCTGAATGCAGTGTGGAGACTGGGTTAGAAGGGTAGATTTCAAAACTATTGTAACAGTCCAGGTGAGAAATTCTGATAGCTTCGACAAAAGTGGTGCCTGTGAAGGTAGAAAGGAGCAGATGGCTCCGAGAGATATTGAGGTAATTACGAAAAACTAATGACCAACCCTCATATCACAGAAACCCCATTGTTGGTGTCAAAATAAAAGAATAAAAGGGAAATGAGAGGAATTCTTCTCTGGGGGTTTTAGCTGGATTTCTTGCACTAGACCCTTAGAGCTCCTTGATTTTATAGCTACACATATAGTTAATGTATTTGGTATTGGCAGCCATTGTGTAGCTATGTCACAGGCCATTTTAGGCTTTATGGGGAAAAATTTCTTGGGAACTTGTGTACTGGTCACTTTTCTACCATCTTATTGTTTCTGAGAAGCCTGTCTGTAATTGAGGAGCAAACATACCAGAGACACCCATCCAGTCCTGGATGGTCACATCACACCCCCAAGGAAGCTAACAGCTTACACTTTGATGTGCAGTTGGCACAGATGAGTCAATAAGCTTATTGAAACAAGAGGGAAAAATCTTTGGCATGTTTTCCCTGAGCACCCTCAAGAAAGTGCAAATTAAAGAAAATGGTTCAAACTGACCATATGTAATTAGACCAGGGGAATTCTCTGGTCTATATTAAGTCTCTCCCCATATTAAGTCTCTCCAAGATTAGCTTTGGGGATATATATTTAGTTTCTACTGTAGAAGAGGATCTTCAGTATCTTCTGTTTTTATTGTAAAAAATAGATTGAGGCATTCATTGACTGGCCATAGAACAGTCTAGCAGAGCCCATTAGTATGAGTGCATCACATCTGAAATTGTTCCAAAGTCCTGTTTCCCTTCCCAATCTTATCCTCTTTCTCTGTAATGAAGATTATTATTTAAAAAAAAATTGTCCCAAAGCGAGGCAAGTCCCAGTGGTTATTTTTTATCATGAATTAATCTCCTTCCCGAGAGATTGAGGGCCTTCTGGGTGGGTCTTGCTGCTAATACCATCCTATGTATACAATTATTTTCTAATAAGCATAGCCTCTATCATTGCTGCTTATAGCTTAATTATATTACTTAGGACAAAGACTGGCCCAGGCCTAGTTAAAGACAGTTCAGACATTAAACCCTAGCTGTCCACCAGGAGCAGGACAACACTTCTGGGAATGGAATGTTAAATGGACATGTGTATTGAGCCCTCTGTATCTGTTCTGCTTGTACAACACTTTGCTCTTGGCCCAAAGACTGGCATTTCCAAGGGCCCTGGTGCTTGCCTCATGTAGACTGAAATGTAAACAGTGGGATGCTCCTGACTTCTGTCCTATGTGTATGTTAAAAAGCGGTAGAAGGGGGGCGCCTGGGTGGCGCAGTCGGTTAGGTGTCCGACTTCAGCCAGGTCACGATCTCGCGGTCCGGGTTCGAGCCCCGCGTCAGGCTCTGGGTCGATGGCTCAGAGCCTGGAGCCTGTTTCCGATTCTGTGTCTCCCTCTCTCTCTGCCCCTCCCCTGTTCATGCTCTGTCTCTGTCTCTCTCTCTCCCAAAAAAAATAAATAAATGTTGAAAAAAAAAATTAAAAAAAAAAAAAAAGCGGTAGAAGGTGTGGTAATAGTCACACAATAGAAGAAGCCAGAAAAATCAGCAGTGAAACCTAAATATATTTAAGAAAAAAATGATAGGAGAGGGATTTTCAAAGTATAACTTTGGAAAATTTTAGAGAAAAAATATTTTTTCTTTGAGCTTTTTAAATTACCGAAGTCATGCATGAATAAATCATAGTTATAAAAATTTTGGTTGCCACAGATATAGCTGATTATTTGCATTATTGACTGCTACCAATACAGCAGTCACCTTTTACTCCCCATACCCCCATCCCACCCCAATAACTTCACTAATAATAGAATTCCTGAGCAAAAATGAAATTGGTTGAGCCTTAACATGCCCTGAAGCAATTTGGGCCTGCTTTTGAACTTACCAGAAGCTGAATATTTTTTCAAAAACTTTATGTTATTCCACTTTAAAGGACCCCTGGTCTAGTGTTGGCACAGAATTGTGTAAGGCCTTGAAGCTTTTAAAAGAATAGTGATGTCATGAGAAATCCAATGACATGGTTAGACCATGAAGCGGTTAAATCTCCAATGAAGAAAGGAATCTGACTCTTAGGTCAAAAAGACACAAATAATAACACCCAGCCTTTGAGAACTGGAGCAACCCTTTGCGGGTCATTTGTCCCCATTTTATGAATGAGGAAACTGAGGTCTTCCAAGATAAATACTTTCTCAACACTGATGCTCCTGTTGTGCAGAATTCATCCCTGATATTTATTTATTTAAAAAATGCTTTATTTATTTTTAAAAAATGCTTTATTTTATTTTTTTTTAATGTTTATTTATTTTTGAGAGAGGGAGAGACAGAGTTCAAGCTGGGGAGGGGCAGAGAGAGAGAGAGAGGGAGACACATAATCCGAAGCAGGCTCCAGGCTCCGAGCTGTCCGCACAGAGCCCAATGGCGGGGCTTGAACTCACGAACTGTGAGATCATGACCTGAGCCGAAGTCAGACGCTCAACTGACTGAGCCACCCAGGTGCCCCCCAAATGCTTTATTTTTGATAGAGGAAGAGAATGTGAGCATAGGAGGGGCAGAGAGAGAAGGGGATAGAGAATCTGAAGAGGGCTCTGTGCTGACAGCAGAGAGACTGATACAGGGCTTAAACTCATGAACCGTGAGATCATGACCTGAGCTGAAGTCAGATGCTTACCTGACTGAGCCTCCCAGGCTCCCCTCATCCCTGATATTTAAAGTGGTGCTTTTTACCAATCAAATTTGATTTTATTTTATCTTATTGATTGACTTGGCTTCATCATCCAGTTGACCTGAACACACTTAGCTAATTCATTCAACAAATATTACTTGAGAATCCATTGTTACCAGGCCCTGGGAGGACCAAGTAGGGAGACCAGGTCTTTCCCCTCAAGGAGCCCACCAAAGACACAGTGATGGTATTAAGTCCTGTAATGAAGGCAAAAACACATTCTTATTTTTATGCTTTTGAGGGTTTTTTTCTGCTGCTAATTCTCTTCCCACTCCTTTCTATCCCTTGCACTACTCAGTGACAACTATCTTTCCAGACTAGCCTGTGCTGATCTCTCTCCTCTTGTGTCCTTGTTATGCTTACATTTAAGGTACCAACATTTTAGAGGTTGATTCTTGTATTAATCAGGATAGCCAAAATTCCTCTTGAGCAACAAACAACCTCCAAAATCTGTGGTTTTGCAAATACAACAGTATTTCTCATTCACACTAAGTCTCCCTTGGAGGTCAACAGGGAACCTTTGTTTGTCTTGTCACTCTGGGATCCTGGCTGGCAGAGGCCCTATTCTGACATGCACCTCCATGATGAATGCCACATGGGAGGGAGGTTGGGGCTGAGTGCCACTAATTAAATGCCTTCATGGAAAAAAATGACACCTATCCCTTATTCACATTGCATTGCAAAATACTGGTTATATAGCTAAATTTCTCTTCAGGGGATGGAGAAGTGCATTCCTTTCTTGTATGTGGGAGGAGGAGAATCTGGATACTTAAAAAGAATTTTTTTTAATCATTAAGAGAGAGAGCACAAGTGGGGTAGGGGTGGAGAGAGAGGGGGATAGAGGATCTGAAGTGGGCTCTGCACTGACAGCCGGATGTGGGGCTTGAACTCACGAACTGCAAGATCATGACCTGAGTTGAAGTCATACACTCAACAGACTGAGCCACTCAGGTGCCCCTGGATACTTTTGAACATATATATAATTAACACAATTATATAGTCCTTATTAGTGTGCTGGTATTTCCAGCATGTGCATCTTAACTTTATCAAACTGTAAGAATTGCGAAGGTCAATGACTGTGACCTTCTCATTTTGTAAAACCCGTAGTGTCCACCAGAGGGCCCCAAACCAGGCACTTATTACTTTTATGTTTGACCTGAGATTCTGTGAAATCATGTTTAATTAAGCCCAGTTTATGTTATCTTCAGATTCTGACCTTACCATATGGATCAAAAGCTTTAGAGAAAGCTAAGGCCTGGTTTGTGTTTCTTGCTAGCACAGTCAAGTAAGGGGCTTCCAGGCAGGAAAGCTGAACTGAAGCCTCTTCTCATTCCTGGATCTGTCTGAATGCCTCCAGGGATTGTCAGTCACTTAACACCACTCCCAAACAGTCATTTGTTCAGCTTATAACGAACCAGGCAAGGTGACCACCCACATATATCAAGAAGCAGAAGAAATGAACATTCCAGAGGACCTTTGAGATTCCTTCTGAGATTCCTTAAAGTTTCTTGTGGGGAAGATGATAATGAGATAGAGCCTGCACCTTTAAGCTCGCTGAAATACCCCGAGCCCCAGAGTCAGCTAACAGTTGGCCAGTCATCTTCATGATGAATCTACATCTTGGGCTCTTGAGTCTCATTTGTCCTTGCACCCATCCACCTAGGCCTTTTCACAGTCACCCAATTTCTGACCTCTTACCTGTGATGCCTCCTAAACCTAGGTGCTTCAGACAGATTAATCTTTATGTGCTTTTTCAATCTTTAAGTTTTTGTTCAACGTGTATTTTAAGGGGAGGCTTCCTGGAGGAGAATAGAGAAGCAGGGTAGCTGATAGTAGTGCTCAGATTCCCCTCTGTTGCCCTAAAAAACTCAGCTCTGGCCCTGGATTGGTTACCTATGGCCAACTGTGTAACAAAAGACCCCAAAATTAGTGGCTTTAAAATAAGAACCATTTAGTATTTCCCATGCGTCTGTGGGTTAGGCGGGCTCATTCACACATCTGTTCAGCTGGTGAGTGTGAGGAAGGCTGCCTGGTCTGGGGTGGCCACAGTTGGGATAGCTGAGGTCTCTGTGGGCTTGTCACATGCACATGCCCCACATACCTCCCTAGAGGCTACCTCAGGCATGTTCTCAGGCTAGCCTACACATGTTCTCATGACAATCACAGAGAAACAAGAGGACATAGAAATGCTCAAATACTGTGTAAAGCCTCTGTACGTGTCAGGTTTGCTACTGCCCCATTGGCCAAAGGAAGTAACATGGTCCAGCCCTATATGACAGTGGAATGGGGTCCTACAAAGTCACGGGAGGCCATTAATTGAGACCATTAATGCAACCAGTCTACCACAGGCCTCAAACGTGCACATTCCACACTACAAAACCAAAGCCCTGTAATGATCAAGACCCACTAGCTCAGAAACCAGTTTATTATGGAAAGAAATTTGTATGTGGTTGCTGCACATTCAGGAAACTACTAGGATTTCACTGTGGGTGACTGGGAGCCAGCTGAGAGAAATAGGAATCATGGTGGGGTATAGGACCACTGGACACTTACTTCATTTGCATCTGATACTCTGGCTCCTCTGAATTAATAGAATACCTTATTGAGTGATGAGGAATTGGTCACTGTCATTATCATAGTCATGCATTTGCAGAGAGATGGTGAAACTGATGTCTTTCCTTTTGCCAGGACTTGAATTTGCAAGGGAAGGGCAGGGAATGCAGAGTTTTCCATATTATGGCTTTATCCCCTAAGGAGATGCCGTCAGTTTCAGAGAGCCAAATAATGTCCTCAGTCAGAATTCAAGAGCCACTAAAATGATGTAATGCAAACAGTTTTTTATCAAAGGCTGTAGAAACCAATTTATACACTGTGCCTTTTTGACCCTCTCTACCATTCTAGCCACAGGAGATAAATGATAAATATTATTAAAATATTACACAGCTCCAGAGGGAGTCTAGAACCTCTTCAACACTGCATTTATATCATGTCATAAAACTTCTCTTTAATTTGGCAGGAAAAGTTTTTTGTTTTTTTTTTCCCCAATGGTTTTTGGAGTCTGCAAAGAAATGCCTTGTTTAAAGTGAGTTGCTTATCTCATCTGCACTGGGACCTGCCTGACAGCTAGGCGTACCATGTTAACTGAATCTCACACGCAATGCCAGGGGCAAGCAGGCTGTTGCTTAACAAGGATGCATAATAGCTAATTGCATTTTAGGCCATTGGTTTGTCACTGTGACAGTGCCAAGTAACGGTTTCAGAAGCAAAGCAATGAGGCCAATTCTGATTCACTTATGAGCCTGAAAATCATAAAACAGCCTGCTCCCTGGGAATATGATGTTCCCAAGGATTTTGGCTTGTACTGTACTGTATCCTGTCCAGTGCTAGACTTGACTGAAATGTGTGTCTGGAATATATTATGGATCCTTGATGTCAATCATCAATTGTCATAATCCTCAAATGCACTTGCTTAGTCTTTCCCCACATTCTGCCTCAACAGCCTGTAGAGACAAAGCCTGCGTATGAAGAAGGCAGTGTTTAACCTCCCTAATTAACGGCTTTGGATGAAAGAACATCTCCAAGGTGCTCAGAGGAAGAGATTCTAAGGAGATTTATGCATCTCTCTTTTAAGATGCTTTGCATGCTGTGTATAATTTGCAAGTACATAAGGAAGTGAATGCTCAGAATATAATATTCAGAGCTCATCTATTTATGTTTGTATTTATTAAGTTCTTTGTAAATCTCAATTTAGCAGATGTCTTCTGACTCAAAATAAAGCTCTTCATGAGGGAGTCAGTGTGGCTGTACAACAAAAGTCACATTATCATTTGAGTACAAATATTTGCAAAATAGAACAAACTGGAAAATTGAGGGAAAAAATACCCACTGGAATTTGTGACTCATTAAATTCTCATGTGCATGACATATTGTGAAAAACTTTGTTCAGTTCTTGGTTCAAAGGATTCATTTCCTCCTCCCTTCTTGGCTTTTGGCACTAATAAAAACTTCATGGGAGTGTGTGTGTGTGTGTGCACATGAGCATGTGCACAAGCATGACACACTCCACTCTTTTCATATTAGAATGTATTTCTAGAAGACGTTATAATGTATGTCTGTTGTATTTCATGTTCTAAGGTCCCAAAAGCACATGGAAAGGTCCCTGGTCCATCAGCAGACATTTTCTCTGAAGGGGCATTACCATGAGTTGTGCTCATAACAGCCTGAGCCTCACCCACGGCCAAATTCTTGTCCCTACGGAAACTTCTGTGTCTGTTTCATGAGACATTTCTCCAGTCGCCACCTCCTTCCTCTCTTCTGAACTTGCTTGTTCTGCCACTAAATGCCATTCTGTTACTCCATGTGTGATACCAGGTTATCTCAATTCTGGTTTTAGTTCAAGATGTTGACATTCAGATCTCTATCAGCTTCATGTTTTGTAACCTATGGGAAGTCTTGTCTCACCTCTGCATTTATCTGAGGCTTAAGAGGTCCTGGCTTTTCCAGGAGGTAGATTTAGGCAGAAAGTGACACCAAGATGGAAAAACATATCTCTCTAGGGCTTCAGCCTTACAAGGCTAATTGTGTTCACCCAAAATAAAAGTCCCTTATTATGGTGTCTCCACCAAGGAAAGGATCCAGATAATTTTCAGTTTGGTTTATATTTTTGGCCTCTGTTACCTCTAGAGCCAAGAATTCCATAAGTTTACTACCCTCTGTGTAAAGTAATACTTACTTTTACTTCTTCTAAGATATTATTCTTCAAATCTTGGTTAGAGAATTCTGAGGCTCTGGACCTTGAAGAATCCATTGCCACTTTTCTGGATTTATAAGTATATATGAGTTACCTTCAGTATTTCCTTTCATCTTTGAGTTTATGGATTTGAGAATCTTATTTATTATCATTGTTTTACACTTTTTCTATTCATGAAATATGTGAATACAGATGCCTGGCCAGCAGTTCTTTCTATAGGGTATTTAGAAAAGAACTGCTTTTATTTGTAGTTGCCATTAGTAGGAAATGCCTCTGTTTGAGGTTCAGTCTCCTCACTCATTGTCTTCTCCAAATAAACTCCCCCACCATGTCTCACATCCATGTTTCTTTGTCCTGAATATTTGCCTGAGGCTTATACTGTATGATACTGCATTTATCTTACTGAAGCATTTTTAAAAAAAATTTTTTTTTCAACGTTTATTTATTTTTGGGACAGAGAGAGACAGAGCATGAACGGGTGAGGGGCAGAGAGAGAGGGAGACACAGAATAGGAAACAGGCTCCAGGCTCTGAGCCATCAGCCCAGAGCCCGACGCGGGGCTCGAAGTCACAGACCGCAAGATCGTGACCTGGCTGAAGTCAGACGCTTAACCGACTGCGCCACCCAGGCGCCCCGAAGCATTTTTTTTTTAATGGACTGTCAATTGTTCTCTCCCTAGTGGCACATTGGTAGGGGAATTTATATCTTAGGAATCTTCCAAGTAGATGTAGGAAGTAAGCAGTTGGATATTAAGTTCTGGAGATCAAAGGGAAAAATCACAGGTAAATATAGAATTGGAGTCATCAGCATTATATGGTATTGAAGCCATGGGAATGGATAAGATCCCACAAGAAGATAACATAGAGGGCTGAGGGAAATGTTGGTGTAATTCAACTCACAATATGGCAATTCTGCATAGCTGATGTTCTGCTCATCTTTTGATAATTCTTTTTTTGTTTGTGTCTTTCCTCACTGCCTTTCATTTTCTAGTACCAAATTTCTTAGTCACTCTCAAATTTTGATTTTTAAGTTTAGTTGGTGGTTTCTTTCTTGTCAATTACGGTTCATTGAAAATATTGTCCAGAAAGTCTTTTCTTCCTCCCTGGGAGTCAGTTAATAACTATGCCTTTCCAAGAGCCTCTCCATTCCCTCCCACCACTGCTTCTTCTCTCACCTGGTTCAGAAATCCTGAAGAGAGTTGAACAAGAGTCACCGGTATCTCAGGATTAGCCAAAGTAATAAGGTCTAGTAGGCAAATATTTCTCAGAACCATGGTCAGCAGCACACATGTCCTGATTTCTATTCTTCTAATATTTAGTCCTTGCTGTACCTGTGAGTCTCCGTCTTCAGACCCTGGTCTCAGTCATTGTTTCTGCCTTTCTAGGGCAAACTAGCGGTGTCTATGTGGATAAACCATATTTCTCAGTGTTCTTCCCTGCTCTAGCCCACTATCATCTCTTCCTTAATCTTCATCAAAAGTCCTGGGAAAGTTGAACATGAGTTACTCCTAATATAGTAAATTGCCACATAGAGAAAACTTTATGTAAGGGCACACATGTAATGTGTATGATAAGTTCAAGTTTTAGCCAAGAGAAAATGGTTCTTCCGTATCTCCCAGTAGGTCTTCAGTTTGTGGGAGAGAGAAATGGACAAAGACTTTTAGAGAAGAGTAGCCATTGAGAGATGGCCAGGGAGGGAAAAAAAAATGCTCTTGGGACACAATTTTACCAACTGATTTACCAAGAAAGAACCATATACCAACCACAAATGAAATTTAACACCAAGGAGGGTTAAGAAACTTAAGAAGGAAAATGTAAGATCTGTAGTAGGTTCTGCAAAGAGAAAGAGTTATTTTAGCCTCACTCAGTTAGGGATGAAACTTGATGTCATGTTGAGGTCCCTAAAAACATGTAGAATTGCTTGAGCATGAGCTCTGTGGTACCTCACAAGATGCATTCAGCAATAGCTTCAGCTCTGAAGCCAGTGGAAGATCCCAGCTGCTTTTAGGATCGTCCTAATGTGGAATGGTGTTTAATCTTGGGTTTAGTGTTCATGGTCAGAGAGATGCTGACTCTGCTAAGTGACTTATAATTGTGTGCATACTGTCATTGGTGTGTCTCTGGAGGCATTCTTGTGAGTTTACAGAAATTTCTTAATGACTCTGTAAGAGATGTGGTGAGGTTTAGGAGTCAAATGATTTGATTACATGATAGCTCCCTGCTCTGTTCCTACACCCTAAATTAGAATATATTCTGGCCTATTTTCAATATTTTCAATTCATTGCTAGTTGGGGTGTGTGTGTGTGTGTGTGTGTGTGTGTGTGTATGTGTGTGTGTGTGTGTGTGTGTGTGTGTATAAATTTTTATGGTAAAATGAGAATGTCTATTTTCTTTCTTTTTTTTTTTTAAATTTTTTTTTCCAACGTTTATTTATTTTGGGGACAGAGAGAGACAGAGCATGAACGGGGGAGGGGCAGAGAGAGGGAGACACAGAATCGGAAACAGGCTCCAGGCTCTGAGCCATCAGCCCAGAGCCCGACGCGGGGCTCGAACTCACGGACCGCGAGATCGTGACCTGGCTGAAGTCGGACGCCCAACCGACTGGGCCACCCAGGCGCCCCGAGAATGTCTATTTTCAATTTGATAGAAAAGGCCACCCAGTTCTCCAGAAAAAAATAACTCTAAATTCACTTAGTAAAAACAAATTCTTATCAGGGCTTAACTGTAGTTGAAGGGTGGTGAGGGATAAAAAGAAATCTCTGTAGAGTCAGCAGGATTGTCCAACAAGCTTAAATTCATTGCCAGTATTCACTACCGAGATCTCATAGGATTCCATGGAAATAACTGGTGCATATAGCCCTGGATCCTGGCACTGTGCTCTTGGTGGCTTATGTCAAGTCAACATCAGTTCCTGCTTGCCAAACTCCTGCTCAGCTGAAGATCTGAAATGTTCATTCTGTGGGTGTAGTCCAGCCCTGTAATTGAACATAGCAATAAGAACCACCTTTGGGATGCTATCAGAGTGAAACTCCACCCATAGGTGATGCCTGGATTTAATCTGCTACCTAAAGGGATATTTCTTTAATAATCTGAAGGTGCTGTGTGCCTGGGAAGCTATAGCCTTTTTTTTTTTTAAGTCCTCTTGTCTTGGGGGGAAACTTATATCCCAGTTTCAAGTTTGTCCACCATAGCAATCTCAGCATCCCTCACAACCAAGCCAGCCCAAGAGTACCACCAACATATTTGAAACAGTCCATTCTTACGTGTAAATCTTCCTGTATTGCTGATAGATTTCCTTGGTAGGTATGCTACAAGCTAAACTATGGTCTCCTCTAAGTTTCCATAGAGTTTTAGGTGGAGAGAAAAAACCTCTGGTAGCATTATATTATTCACATAGAATCAGTTTCCTGATCCATTGCATGAAACAGAGTACACAGTGGGACAGATTTTCTTGAATGTGTCTCCCTTCCTCATCCAATTACTACCCTTTGGAGGCAGGGATACTGGGCTTATTGGGCCAGCTGCCCTCAAGATAGCACAATGGCATGAGATGAAAAGAGTGGACCCTTTCCAGGCTGGGTGTTACACATAGTCTTTAATCTGGGGAGCCACATTATAGGTACTGTATCCTAATTATTGCCTTGCAAGGATTAACTAGGTACGTGTACTAATCTTTGCCTTCCCTCCTATCAAAGATCACCTGCCTCTTTCTTAATAACTCTGTTCCTTCTTTTGCCTCCACTCTCTCCTACATCACCAGCTTCACTCTCTTGGCTGGCAGTTCCAATCAGCATATACATATTCTCTAAGATCTTGCATGTTGAAAAACTTTCCTTTGACCCCACTTGTCTGTTTCCTTGAATAGCTGAACTTTTGGAATGCATTATCTATATTTACTATCTCTGCTTCTTTACTTCTTATCTGTACTGTAACTCTAGGCAAGTTTCTGTGCCAGCACTCCACTAAAACTGGTTTCCTTTCACTAAAAATGATCTCCTTAAAGGTTGTCAATGTCTTCCATGTTGCCAATCCAGAGGACTATTCTCTGCCCTCATGTGATTGAACTTTTGAGCAGCATCAGCCACTCCATTTGTTAGTTGGTTGATCATCCTCTTCATCTGCCAACACTTTAGGCTTTGAAAGCACTAGATTTTCCTGTGTTTCCTCCAGCATCACTGGCCATTCTTTCTCAACCTCTTTTGCTGGTTACTCCTCCCATACTTAATATCTAAATGTTGGCACACCTTGGAGTTCAGTCGTGTGCTCTTTTTTTCCTACTCATACTTTTTTTTCCTGATATTTTAATATATTCCCTGGTTAAGTCTAACTTAGACCTATGCCCTGTGCTTCTTACTCACATATCCAGTTATTTGCCATTTCTTCCCTTTAGAATGTCCGACTTCTTAAACATAATGTGTTCAAAACTGAGTTTCTTTCTCTCACAAACCTAATATTCCTCTAGTGTTAACCCTCTCGGTAAATGGCACTACCAAACTCTCAGTTGTTCAAGCCAAAAGTATAGGAGTTATGCTTGATTTTCCTCTTTCCTTCAACTCTCCCTATGTGTTATTTAGCAGCAAATCTTGACTCTACATCCAAAGTGGATTTAAAAACCTATCTACTTCTTCCAATCTGCATTATTACTACTAGGTCCAAGTCATCATTATTACAATGTTTTGTTGAATAAATGAATGATTGAATAAATGAATGAGTAATTGTCTCTGGAAATGATACTATTCTAGAGCCTTTTCAATATCAGTTTGCTTTTACTCTGCTCAGAGATTTTTCTCCCATACCTGTCAACGATTTCCAAGCAAGAAAAAGCAAAGTACTAACTGCCCAAGCATCACATTTTGTATAAAGCTTGAAAGCACTATATTTAGAAAAAGTTGGCAGACATAAGCTCTTAAGTCCAATTACATTCTGGCATAGTGAAAGTACTAATGGAGACAGTGGGCTGTAGTTGATATCTGGACAGGGAGTTTCTGATCATTTGTATTATAGATGTCTATTAATAAACAGTCAGTTTTTGGAGAATAAAACATAGCAAATAAAATTTAGTAGATTGAGGAAGACCGACTCTTTTGGCTAACCTGGATTCACTCTATTATGAAGAATATTGATCATAAAATCTGATTTGATTTGGCAAGTCATATCATTAAGGAGTAGCCATGTAGACAGGCAATCTTACTTATGATAAATTAGACTCCTGCTATAAAATTCTCTAAGGTAAACAAATACTGAGTAAGGATTGTGATCTGCCTCTTTGCTGTAGGCCAGGAAGTATAACTCAGTCAAGTGCATGTCCACACTATTATGTTGTATCCAAATCTGCATTTTGATCCTGGACACTCACAGCATTGTCATTGTAATACAGTTATTGAACCCAAAGGAATTTGGTCAAAATGATGCTACCAATTTGATGTTCTTCTGTTTTTAAAAAATATTTCTTATATTAATATACTTTTTAAATATATATAGTTCTGTGGATTTTTAAGCCATGTAATATGTGCACCCCCACTCAGGGTACAGATGGTTGCACCACCCCACCCCAAAACATTCTGTTGTGCTTTTGCAAAATGTGCAAACATTCTGTTTGTTGCATGCATTAGGAGTTTGTTCCTTCTTCTTGATGAGTGTATTCTATTGCGTAGATATATCACGTTCTACTTATTTGCCAATTGCACTGGCTAAGTTTCCTGACTGTGAATAGGACTAGTTAGAGTGGACATCCTTGCCTTATCCTAGTATCAAACATTCAGCTTGTATCATTAAATATAATGTTAACTGTAGGTTTTTTGCATATGCCTTTTATCAGGTTGAGGAAGTTCCCTTGTATTTCTAGTTTGCTAAGAGTTTTTATCACAGTGGTTAGTTTTTTCAAATGCTTTTCCTGTATCAATTGATATGATCATGTGGTACTTCTTCTTTAGGACATCAACATGATGGATCACATGATTGAGTTTTATTATTTTTTTCTAGTTGATAGTTTTTTTATGAATATAATTTATTGTCAAATTGGCTTATGTACAACACCCAGTGCTCATCCCAACAAGTGCCCTCCTCAATGCCCATCACCCATTTTCCCTCTCCCCCATGCTCCCATCCACCCTTAGTTTGTTCTCTGTATTTAATAGTCTCTTGTGGTTTGCCTCCCTCCCTCCCTCTCTGTTTGTATCTATTTTTTTTCCCCTTCTGTTCCCTCAGGGTCTTCTGTTCAGTTTCTGAAGATCCACATATGAATGAAAACATGTAATATCTGTCCTTCTCTGACTGACTTATTTCACACAGCATAATACCTTCCAGTTCCATCCACATTGCTGCAAATGGCATGATTTCATTCTTTCTCATTGCCAAGTAGTATTCCATTGAATATATAAACCACATCTTCTTTATCCATTAATCAGTTGGTGGACATTTAGGCTCTTTCCATAATCTGGCTATTGCTAAAATTTTAAAATTGAACTAGACTTACATTCCCTGGGTAAATCCCCCTGGGTCATAGTATTTTATTCTTTTTATGTATTGCTTGGATTCAATTTACTGATATTTTGTTGAGAAATTTTGTATCTATGTTTTCATGAGGAATATTGGTCTTTATTTTATTTTTTTTAATATGAAATTTATTGTCAAATTGGTTTCCATACAACACCCAGTGCTCATGCCAACAGGTGCCCTCCTCAGTGGCCATCACCCACTTTCCCCTCCCTCCCACCCCCATCAACCCTCAGTTCATTCTCAGTTTTTAAGAGTCTCTTATGGTTTGGCTCCCTCCCTCTCTAACTGCTTTAATTTTCTTTTATTCTCATCATCTGGTTTGGTATCAGGGTAATGGCCTCTGGCCTCATAATGTGGTGGGAAGTGTTCTCTGCTCTTTTACTTTCTAAAAGAGATTTATAGAATTTGCATAATTTCCTTTTTAAATGTTTGGTAGAAATCACCAGAGAAGACATCTGGATCTGAAGATCATTTTTGGGGGGAGGTGTTTAACTATTAATCAATATCTTAATAGTTATAGGACTGTTCAGGTTATCTATTTCATCTTGTGATTAATTTGTGTTTTGGGGAAAATTTGTCCATTCCATGTCAGTTGTCAAATTTATAGGCGTAGTTCGTACTATTCCCTTATTATCCTTTTGATGTCTGTGTGTCTGTGATGATAATTTGTGTCTTGGTGTTGATAATTTGTGTCTTCTCTATTTTTTTCTTTGTGTCTTGTTGGAGGTCTATCAGTTTTATTTATCTTTTCAAATAATCAGCTATTTGTTTCACTAATTTTTTCTCTTGTTTTTCTGTTTCAATTTCATGGATTATTGCTCTTTATTATTTCCTTCCTTTGGCCTGCTATGGTTTCATTTAGCTATTCTTTTCAAGTTACTTAAGGTAGGACCTCAGATTTATCTATTTGAAACCTTTCTTCTTCTCTAATGTAAGCTTTTAATGATATAAATTTCCCTATAACTGCTTTAGAGGCATCCTATGAATTTTAATGTGTTTTATTTTTCACTTTTACTCAGTTTAAATTAAAAAAAAAATATTTCCTTGAGATTTCCTCTTTGAACCAGGGATTGATTATTTACAAGTGTGTTGTTTAATTTGTAAGTGTTTTTGAGGATTTTTCTATTATCTTTCAATTACTGATTTCTAGTTAAATTCTGTTATGGTCAGAGAACTTGCTTGCATGATTTCAATTCTTCTAAATTTGTTTAGGTTTATTTCTAAATAAATGATAAATATTCAATGTGCACATGAAAAAATATGTATTTTAGTGTTACTGTTTTCTAAATATTTTTAGATTTACTGGTGGCACTCAGTACTCTATATATTTACTGATTTTCTATCTACTAATTTTATCTATTATCTACAGAGAAGTGTTGAAATCTCCAAACATAATTATGGGGTTTTTTTTCTATTTCTTCTTCCAATTTTGTCAGTTTCTGCTTCAAGTATTTTGAGGTTGTGTTTGTAACTGCATGTACATTGAGAAATGTATGTCTTCTTGGTGAACTGACCCTCTTTATTACTGCATAATGTCCCTCCTTATCTCTGATAATTTTCTTTGCTCTGAAGTTACTTTGCATGATATTCACATGGTCACTTTATCACTGTTGTTTTCATTAGTGCTCACATGGTATAACTTTTTTCATCCTTTTACTTTTGTATCACTTCTTGTGTCACTTCTTGTATCACTATATTTGAAGTGAGTTTCTTATACATAGTATAAAGCCAGGTAGTTGTATTTTTTCTTCTAACAATCATCGTCTTTATTTTTTTAATTTAATTTAATTTAATTTTTTCCTTAAAGATTAGTTTATTTTTTCATATCTTAGGGGAGGGCAATTTTAATTGTTGATACTGTTTCTTTCTTAATTATTCATTTACTGGGGTTTTTAAAAGCCTGAAGCAATTTTGATACTTATGTTTTTCCAGAAAATTATCCATTGTACGTAAGATTTCAAATTACACATAAAGTTGTTCATTTTATTTTGTTACTTTTTAGGTGACAATCTTCATCTTTAAAGTACATGTAAAACTAATGTAATTACTGATGTGTTTGGATTTAGGTTAACCATTTTATTATTTGTTTTTTTGTTTGTTCTCCATGTCTTTTGTTCCTATGTTTCTCCTTTCCTGCTCCTTCTGGGTTATTTGAACATCTTTAGTACTCCATTTTAATTCTACTTTTGTTTTGGAAGATGGTGATCTTTGTGTCATTTTTTGAATTATTGTCGCAGGAAATATTGTTCATTGATGTTTAAAGAGTTTCTTTTCCATTCCTTTAAGTTGAATACTACTACTGCTAACAGCAGCTATGATTTAGTAGGCACCTGATATATGCCCTTTCCATATGTAATCTGTAATCTTTATAACAATGCTCCATGGTTAAGTAATTTATTTTATAGCTGAATAAAATTGAGAATGAAAGGGGCTTAAATGTCTTACTCAAAGTCACCTTGATGGTAAGGAGGGGAGTCAGCAGGCCAGTCCCCATCTAACTCCAAAGACTATGTTCTTTCCATGACAACTTTCACAAATTTGGCATACAAGACTTCAAGATATAGGATTTTGCTAATTATCATGGCTATGAAGTTTCTTGACTGTTAAAAAAAATGATCAATGTAAAACACATTTTGTGTTATGGCAGATAATCCATTTTCCATCAGCTGCAAGTCTTGTGTGGGAAAGTCACCCCCTCCCCCGACTTGTGACTAGGAAACTTACAGATCACAAAACTTTGGTTAAAGTTCCCTGCCAATCTGTCCCCAGCTATAAGTAATACTATACTACTAGTTTGGATTTATTATAGATAGTTTAGTTGTACTTGATCATTCTCCCTTTCTTTTACTCCAGATGTTGTATCCCAGTATCTCTTGAGCCTTATTGTTATGTTGGGATTGTATATTGATACAGTGATCTGTTGTCCCCATTTTTATTGGCTCATAAAGCTTCATAAAGAGCAGATGGTGTATATTTGCATCTGACGTTAAGTCCTATGACTCTGCCAGTGGATGTTTTTATAATGCCTGCTGTATTTATCAAGTAAACAGTGTTGCCAAGAGTCACCCACTTGCTGTTTATGCTGGGTATTCAAGCTCCAAGGGATGCTGTAACTACACACTCTGTAAGTTTGGCATTTTCCAGGAACTTTGTGTTAGGTAGTAGAGATGGTCCATTAAGCCACTTAGATACCATGCATCAATTTTATTTTGCTGGTGATAATCAGGAGATGGTCCATTTATCATGAGGCATACATTTTGATTTGATTATCTGAATGTGTTCTGCCCTATTTAATAACACTGTTTTCGATGTTAACAAAGGAAAAGGAAACAAGCATTTGTTGAGTGTGTACTACATAGAGTTACTTTGCATGTATTATTTACAGTAATCCTCTCAATGAATCTGAAGTCTAGATACATTTTTACAGATTATTTCACAGATTATGTAATTTGTGCCACAGAGATTAAGTAATTTATGCAAGACCATATAGGTTAGAATTGGGGGAATGATATCTAGTTTAAACTACAGGACTCCAAACTACATAAACATTCTGGTAGAGCAAAGTATCTGCTTTACCATCTTTTCCCCATGCTGGTTGTCATTAACCATATATCTCTAGAAAAATTCTGCCTTTTCCACTATTTTAGATCAGACTCATGGTTTTACTTCTATGCCATAAAAAATAATAACCAACAAAAGCAAAATAGTATAATGATTGATAGTTACAGACTTTGGAGTCGGACTGTCTGCGTTCAGACTCCAGTTCTGCTATTTATGAGCTGTATAATTTTGAGCAAATTATTTAATTTCTCTGTGCCTCAGTTTCCTCTTCAATAATAACAGTACTTACCTCAGAGGCTTGTTATGAACACTAAATGAGTTAATATTTGGAAAGATCTAGAATAGTGCCTCATACATTACAAGTACTACACACATATGCTTGTCAAATAAGTAACATTTATCTGTCATTGATTGTGTATGGGGTTCTCTGTTAAGCACTTTAGATGTAATACCAAATATGTGGAAGGTACTATTATTATCTCCATTTTATGAATGAATATACCAAGACTTAGAAAGGATAACAGCTAGTCTAAGTAAGTCCACAAGTAAGTTCATTGTGGAAAACCAAAAAGAATATAGGAGAGGAGAATAAAACTTACCCATGATTCTATCACCTAGAGAGTATTGTGATTACATTTGGGGTATTTCCCTTATTTTATTCATATCACTGTAGATTATTGAAATCATATTGAATGTACAATTTTCCATTTTTGTGTTGTTTTTTACCATTATATTAAACATTTTCATCTTAACATATCTTTGATTTTTGTTGTTGTTGTTGTTGTTAACATTGTTACTGGTTACAGAATATTCCACCATTTGGATATATTTTATTTAACCCCTCATTAGATGATGGATATGAAGTTATTTCAGGCTTTTGTGCTAATAAATAATGTTACATGAATTTCTCTGTATTTTGGATTTTTTTCTCAGGATATGTTCTGAGCTTGGGATTACTGTGTCAAATAATCAGATATTTTTAATATCTCTTAAGTGCACAAATAAACTAATATTTTCAAAGGAACTTGTAAAAAATTGTAAGCAAAAATACAGATAAAATACAAAAAGAGAAGAATCAAGTTACCCAGATATAGGATTTTTTTAAAAATTAGATTTTTAATTTTGAGATAATTCTAGATTAACATACTTTGTTAAGAAATAATATAGAGAGATCCTGTCTGCCCTTGACTCCATTTCTCCCAGTGTTAACATCTTACAAAACTGTACTACATTATCATAACCAGGGTATCTCACTGATACAGTCAAGGTAGAGAGTATTTCTGTCACCACCGTGATCCCTTGTATTGCCCTTTCATAGTCATGCATATCTCCTCCCAATTCCCATCCCTGACTCTTGACAGTTACTAACCTGTTCTCCAACTCTATAGTTTTGTTATGTCAAGAATGTTGTATAAATAAAATCATAAAGTTCTTCTTGACTTTTTAGCGTTGGCTGTTTTTACTCAGCATAATTCCCTGAGTGTTAGGAATACCCTAAATTCCTTTAGATGAATTTAGATTCTTTGGAAGCTGTGCATGCCAGTAATTCATCCTTTTATTGTGGAGTACCAGTTCATAGTATAGATGTACCACATTTGGTTTAACCATTCACCCATTGAAAGGCATCTGGATTGTTCCCAGTTTGGGGCTATTACAAATAAAGCTATTATAAAATTTGTATATTGCTTTTGACATAAACATAAGGTTTTATTCTCTGGGGAAAATGCCCAAGTGTACAGTTTCTGGGTCATATGGTAGTTCCATGTTTAGTTTTATTTAAAACTGCCGAACTGTTTTCTAGAGTGGCTGTTTTATTTTTGATTCCAAGAAGCGATCTATGGATGATTTAGGTTTTTGCACCCTTGGCAATATTTGGTACTATTCCTGCTTTCTGTTGTAGCCATTCTGAAATGTGTGTAGTGTGTCTTATTGTGGTCTTAATTGGCATTGTCCTAATGGCTAACATTGTTGAACATCTTTTTGTGTTCTTATTTGCCATCTGTATACCCTCTTTGATGACATGTTGTTCATGTCTTTTGCTGATTTTCTAACTAGATTGTTTTTTAATGTTGAGTTTTTATATATTCTAAATTCTGGTCCTTTGTTGGATATGTGCTTTGCAAGTATTTTCTCCTAGTCTGTGGCTTGTCTTTTCATCTTCTTTAGAGGGTATTTTGTAGAGCAAAATTTTTATTCTTGGTGGGATCTCACTTACCAATTTTTTCTTGTATAAGATTATGCAAGTATAAGAATCCTTTGCTTGGCCCTAGATCCCAAAGATTTTCTCCTATTTTTTTCTAGAAGTTTTATAGTTTTATATTCCCCCCCTCCCACTCCCCACCAATCCTGGGGTCTTTTGATAATGACTGAAAACCTGCTAGACAAATTCTAAAAGGACTTCTACATTTTATGTTTAAGTCTGTGATTCATTTTGAGTTGATTTTTGTATGAGACAAAAGGCTTAAGTCAATGTTCTTCTTTTTTTCTTTGTTTTGTGTTGTTTTTGCCTGTGGGGTGGGAGCGATTCCTCCCACTTAATTCTTTTTCAAAATTGTTTTAGATTCTCAAGTTTCTTTGCCTTTTCATATAAATTTCAGAATCATTCTATCCGTATCTGCAAAATATCTTGCTGAGGATTTTTTATAGGGATTGCATAAAACTGTATGTCAGTTTGGGGGAGAATTAATGTGTTTCCTATTTTGAGTCTTTCTTTTTTTTTTTTTAATTTTAATTCCAATATAGCTAACATACAGTGTTGTATTAGTTTCAGATGAACAATAGAGTGATTCAGCAATTCTGTACACTACCCAGTGCTCATCATGTCATAAATGTACTCAGTCCCCTTAAGATTTCTGGGGCTGGTTTATTGGTTATGAATTTCTTTAACATTTGTCTGGGACACTCTTTAGCTCTGTTTCTCTTATGAATGATAGCCTTGCTGGATAGTCCTGGTTAGGTTTTTTTCTCTCAGCACTTCAAATATATCATGCCACTCCCTTCTGGCCTGCAGAGTTCCTGCTGAAAAATCAGCTGATAGCCTTGTGGGATTTCCCTTGTATGTACCTGTTTTCTTTTTTCTTGTTGTTTTTAAATTAAAAAGAATTTTTTTAAAGTTCATTTATTTACTTTGGGGGGAGACAGGGAGGGGCACATCCAGAGAGACAGAGAGAGGGACAGAATACAAGCAGGCTTCACACTGTCAGTGCAGAGCCCGATGTGGGGCTCGAATCCATGAACCATGAGACCATGACCTGAGCTGAAACCAAGACTGAGCCACCCAGGCACCCCTCTTTTACTGTTTTTAAAATCCTCTCTTTATCACTACTTTTTGCTGTTTTAATTACTACATGTTTTGGTGTGGACCTCCTTGGGTTGGTTTTGTTGGGGTCTTTCTGTGCCTCCTGGATCTGGATTTCTATTTCCTTCCCCCAGATTTGGGAAGTTTTCAGCTATTATTTCTTCAATAAATTTTCTACCCCCTTTTCTCTCTCTTCTCCTTCTGGGATCCCTATAATGCAAATGTTATTACACTTGATGGTGTTGCTTAGTTTCCTAAGTCTATTTTCATTTATTATTATTATATTTTCTCTTTCCTGTTCAGCTTTATTGCTTTCCATTACTCCATCCTCCAGGTCACTGATATGTTCTACTTCCTCTAGTTCTTATTTATTCCATCTAGTATAGTTTTAATTTCAATTACTGAGTTCTTCATCTCTGTTTTGTTTGTTTGTTTTGTTTTCTGTCTCTTTGTTAAGGATCTCACTGAGGTCCTCCAGTCTTTTCTCGAGTCCAGTGAGTATGTATATGATTCTCTATGCAAATTCTCTATTAGGCATATTCATTATTTCCATTTCACTTAGGTCTCTTGCTATGGTTTTGCTTGTTTTTTTCATTTGGGACATATCCTTCTATCTCCTTGTTTTGTCTAACTCTCTGTTTCTATGTGTTAGAAAAGTCAGCTACATCTCCTACTCCTGAAAGCAGTGGCCTTATGAAGAAGAGATCCTGTAGTGCCCTGTGGTGTGATGTTCCCTGTTCACCAGAACCTGGTGCTTCAGTACTGTCTATGTGTGTCCTATGTGCCTTTCTGTGGCTGTGCCACTTTTGGCTTCAGTCTAGTTGTCTGCATTGTTTCTCTTTGCCTGTTGTGGGCAGGGTTTGGTCCCTGTGTTGTTCATGGGCTTGTTTGGGGCTGCTTTGGGCTTGAGTTGAGTCAGACCAAGGGTTTGCCAGAGATGCAATAGCACCAAACTGCAGGACACTCTCCCTGTCTTGTCCCCTGAGAAGCTCTCACTGGTGGCAGGGACTGCAGTCAGACTGGATATCTGCCCCCAGGCCACTACTGGGGCCCCAGTCTGATTGGTATGTGCATTTATCTTCCCCCCCTCCCTGGGGCAGGAGTCACTTTGAAGTGGTGCTGGCCCCTGTCAGGGCTGCTTGCACACTGCCAGGCTTGTGGCACTGCTTTGGATGGGCTCTGGCCAAGGGAGTGTTAGAGGGAAGGTCCATAGGGAAATGTGCATATGGTATTAGCAAGGTTTGAGCAGGCTGCTGTAGGAGGGGACCTGGAGCCTTTAGAAAACTTTAGAAAACTCCTGCCACAGGGCTGGGGGGCAAGTCTGTAGGAGAACACAAGGGAGAAGCATGCTATTAGCAAGCTAGATGGAGAGTGTTGGCACTAGGCTGGTTCCGTAGGTGTCCATGTATCGAGGCCATGTGGCAGGGGATGGAAATGGTTCCTGCCAGCTCCTTTGTTCCTGGAGAAGTCTCCTAAAGATTCCTGCCCCTCTAGCACATACTCTTGAGATTAGTAAATAACGCTCCCTCCCATATACCCCAGGTGTTTTTCAAAAACTACTGCTTCCACACTGTTCCAGCCAGCTGTTTGTTGTGCTGGCTCTTTAAGTGAGGGGACTCAGTTTACTGTTGCCCTCCTGGCTCTCCCAGAGCCTAGCCTACTTATTTTTAAAGTTCTAGGTGTTAAGACCCACTGATTGTAAAAACTCAGGAAATTGGGCCCCTCTGGTTATCAAAGCCAAATGTTATGGAGATTTGTCTTCCCCATGCAAGATCCCCAGACCTGGGGTGTTTGGTGTGAGTGTCTGTTTCTCTCCCCTCTCCATGCCTGCTGTATCCCTCCCTCCCCGTGACAGTCCCTCAGTCAGTTTACTCCAGACCACATCTCTGCTCTTCCTACCCTCTTCAGTGTGGCCTCTTCTCCACATTTAGCTGTGGAGAGTCTGTCAGTCTTTGTATCATTTTCTGTGTCATTTACACTGATGTAGGTGTTATCTAGTTGTACTTATGAGACAAGATGAGCTTTAGATCTTCCCTGGATGTCCCTATGTTGAGTCTTTCAGTCCATGGACATGGTATCTCTCTGTTCTATTAGGTCTTCTTTGATTTCTTTCATCAGCATTTTGCAATTTACAGCATATAGATTCTGCACATGTTTTATTAAATTTACATTCGAGTGTTCATTTTCTTTGGCATGATTGTAAACGGTGTTGAGTTTTTAATTTCATTTTCCATATGTCATTATCAGTATATAGAAATGTGATCAATTTTTTTTTATATTGATCTTTTATCCTATGACCTTGCTGAGTTCACTTGTTCTAGGAGGGTTTTCTGTTTTGTGTTTTTCTACATAGATACTCATGTTATCTGCAAATAGAGACATTTTTATTTTTTCCTTTTAAATTTGTACACCGTTTGTTTCCTTTTCTTATCTATTGCAACTTAAAACTTACATTGTCATGTTGAATAAGAGTTGTGAAAGTCCTATGTTGAACTAGATGGAACCAACTTTGCCTTTTTTTCTGATCTCAGGGAGAAACCATCGAGTACTTTTTTCATTAGGTATGGTATTAGTTGTTAGATTGTTTTTCCTTGTTTGTTTGTTTGTTGTTGTTTTAGATATTCTTTATCAAGTGAAAGAAATTCCCCTTTATTCCTAGTTTGCTGAGAGATTTTATGGATAAGTATTGGATTTTGCAAATGTTTTTTAAGATACAGGTTTTTCATTGTTAAAAATTTTTGTCAGGCAGTGATTTTTGCATGCTGAGTTACCTTTCCCCAAGATAAACACAAGCATCTGCAGATGGTCTAATCCTGACTTTGACCAGATTTCTTCCCTTTCAGTGACCTGTCTCCCTGTGCTGAGTGTCATTTTATTTTCCCAGGACCTCAGGAACGGATCTGTTTTTTCATGTTCCTTGACAAATGCAAAAGGACTTTATCAAAACTCAAATATTTTCCCTATTCAGACCTCCCAGGCTTTTCCACTTAAGTCCTATTTCTGGTTTGAGTAATGTGTCTGGTTCAGAACTGATTGTCGCTGGTATAGTGAAGATTACATTAACTGGTTTAGACTTCCTTGGCTTGGATTACCTTTATTGCCCACTTTTGGAGCCTTTTAGGACATCGTAGTCAGGTGGCTTATCTACATTTAGTGTGCTGGTGAAGCTTTTCATAACCAGGGGTGCCTGGGTGGCTCAATCGGTTAAATGTCCAACTTCGGCTCAGGTCATGATCTCACAGTTTGTGGGTTCGAGCCTCGCGTTAGGCTCTGTGCTGACAGCTCAGAGCCTGGAGCCTGCTTCGGATTCTGTGTTTCCCTCTCTCTTTGCCCCTCCCTGCTTGTGCTCTGTTTCTCTGTCTCTCAAAAAAGAAATAATGAACGTTAAAAAAAATAAAAAAGCTTTGATAACCAGGTCTCAGGGTAAGGGGAACCCCTGATTTGCTAATTTCCATGATGTAAGTGCTCCTATAATGACTGATTTTAAGTTAACATTGTGATGTCACTGAACATGGGGTTGGGGAGAGATGTGCCCAATGAGCTTTCATGAATGATACAGGCCAGATCCAGCACACCACCCCTTATATATAACTTAATGTAACCCTGGTGACAGCCACCCCTAATACAAACTTTCCCAGATACTTTATCTTCCAGACTTTTATAGGATTGCTACATTCTTTAACCCTAGTATTCGTAACGTATATGAAATATAGGATAGGTGGTCAGCCCCATAAGATTGGAGGTTAATGAGCAGCAAGTACAGGTTTTTGGGACATGAATCAAATAGTTCATCCTTTTTTTTTGCTGAGTAGTAGTCCACGGTATGGACGTACCACAGTTCGTTAACTGTTCACTTAGTGTTTCCAGTTTTGGGCTATTAAGAATAGAGTTACCATGAAAATTCATGTATAGGTTGTGTAAACATAAACCTTTGTTTTCCAATATCCTTTTATTATCCTTTTACCTCCTCCATCCTCCACCAAATATGCCTGAAATCCAGGAGTTATATTTTCTTTGCCTTGTCTCCTAAATCCAGATCAATATATAAGGGAATTACCAGAGAAGTACATTTATGTAATTCTGTCCTTAGCAATGATATACTAGAATTTTCAGAGAAGTTGGCCATTGGAATTTCATGAATATGGACAGGTCTTGACCCACACATTAATTGTGACAAGATGTCCTTCAGTGTTCATACAGAAAGCATCATGGAGGGGGGGTGGTTGACCCATATCCTTCTGTTCTACTGACTTTGGGGATCTGCTGACACCTTTACACCCTCAGCATGAACTTCTTTTATTCTATTTCCACATTAGGTAGAATGAAGACTTTCTAAGAAAATAAACTATTGGGAACCCAAAGCCATGTCCTGCACTTAGGTGGCTGAGGTGTCCCAGTTGTCTGCTCTTGAAATGCACCTTAGATGCCTGCGTTGACTGATACTGGGCTAGCATCCTGACTTTATAGATTTTCGTTTCTTGGAAGCATGACCTTTTCAAGGGGGAAGAATTGCTAAGTGATTAACAGTGTAGGTCAAGGACAGACAACCTGGGTTAGAAATCTAACTCTTTTGGGTATCAGCAGTGGGACTTTGGAAGAAATTCTATCCTCGCTTTTGTGCTGAGGTTTGTCATTTGTCAAATGGGCCTAATAATATTTACCACATACAAGTGTTATGAAGGTTAAATGAGATAGCATGTGTAACTTTAGAAAATGTTTGCAGATAGGAAGCACTCAGTACATCATCAGCACCAACATCATTATCATCAACCATATACTGGAAGCGTTGAAGACTCCCAGGGCTCCTTCTTTCCCTCAAGGGCCATTTGCTTCCTCATAACTTTGGTTGTCCCTTCTTTGTGTGGACTCATAAGCCTTGGGGTGGGTGGCTTCTCAGTTTAGCCCCACAACTCCACTGCTCAGATCTGTGGAGTATACCAACTTTTGGCCCTTCTGAGATCTGCATTAGATCCTAAAGGAGCTAGTCACTCTTTTCTCAGGGCCGGCCCTGCACCCAGCTCATGTAACATCTGGGAGACCAGCCTGTAATTGTGCTCTTGGTAGTGACTCTCCTCTAGGGTCACCTGTTACTCCCTCTGCTCCACCTCTTCCTACACAGCAGGCACTCATCACAGGCTGCCCAGCCTGGGCTCTGCTCTCAACTTGCATGCCCCTAAACCTCTGCGGGTTTCTCCAGTGGGAGGAGAACAGTTTCCAGTTACTAGCGTCCTCAACTCCTTTTCTTCCAGCATCTTCCACAGGTCTTTTCTCTCCAACCAATCCAGACTCACTGCCCTTTGTTACTTCCTTCAACTCAGGGATTTGGGTTTTCTTTGCACGTAGCAGGGAGCATTCTGTACATTTTGGGGTGGCAGTTCTTAATCCAGATCCTATAAGGTCCCCTCATTCTCACTAGCCAGCAACTCCCTAAGGCTGAAATGCATTCATCTTCCTGTCTTGCTAAGACCCAGTAGAATGCCTTTATATAGCATGTCAATATTTATTAAGTGAATGCCCGAATAAATGATGAGTTTCTTGAAAGCACTGGGAGACATGCCCTGCTAACATGGATTCCTGCTGCAACCTAGGGATCAGCCTTCTGCTGGAAAGTTGCTCATAATCTTTGCAGTACTCCTTGGCTGCTGATTTTCCAACCGTGGCTTTACACCTGTTTCATTTTACAATATTTATTGGGAAAGCATTTTAGTTACTTATTATAGTCAGATATCATCCGTGACAAGCTATTTTCCTTGAATTAGCCCGGTGAGAAATATTTCTAAAGGCATTAAATGAAATCATCCAGATGCTTCCTGTGGCCAGCTGGACCTGGCAGCCACGTTTTGTCCCCGGACTTGCACACAGAGTGGACTGTGTTTTTAGTCTACTCCAAGCAGCAAAGCTGCTGCTAATTCTCATGCTAGTAAACAAGGCTTTAACAAATTCTAGCAAGCAAAAGTAGCAAGGGAATTTACAACTGTGTTTTCAGTAAATTAAGTGAGATAATACCATGCCCACCTCATAGTAATCAGCCAGTAAATGCTAACTGTTATAACTACCAAGAATTGTGGCAGATAAATGACACCAAAGATAGACAGGGGGCAGGAGGGAAGTATATTTTTAAGGATTAGTGGAAGATAAGGTCACATAAACACTTTGTTTGAAGTTAGGAATAAGGAAAATAAGGCTGAAAAGAGAAGGCCATTTAATAAAAATTAGAAGGAGGAGTGCCTGGGTGGGTCAGTTGGTTGAGCATCTGTCTCTTGGTTTCGACTCAGGTCATGATCTCACGGTTTGTGGGATAAAGCCCCGTGTCAGGCTCTGGGCTGACAACATGAAGACCGCTTGGGATTCTCTCTCCCTCTTTCTCATTGCTCCTCCCCTATTCATGATTTCTCTCTCTCTCTCAAAATAAACATTTAAAACATTAAAGGGATAAAAATAGAGGAGCTAGAAGAATTGAGAGAAAACTAAGAACGTGCATTTCATAATGAGTGTATAAAAACATGAATTACATGCTTATGCACTCATCCTGGAAAATTTCCCACACTTAATCAAATCACATTGTTTCAAACTGTGCTTCTAAAAACTTTGAGATACACTAAAACAATGTCTCCAAAAGTGTTATAAGTGGAAAATTGTGATTACATCCTTACATAATTCTTTCAAAGGTTTTTGAGTAGATGCAGAAATCCCCGTTGACACATAAAGTTATGAAACATGTACTACTTAGCTCTGTGATTCCATCCTGGCTTTGAAATACCACCTGTGATGTTATCAAGATGCCTAAGCTCATGGGGCTTGTATAAGGAAACTTTCATTAACTCTAAGATCTGGACCCTTCTCCCCAAATACCTGGGGCTTCCTGATGCCACTATTTCTTTGCTTTTGTTATTAAATAAGAAAATGCTGATTTTGACCAGCTATAAACTTAGTTATCAGCTTTGGTTTTAGTAAAGCCTTTCAAAGTAGTGTTTTATTCTTATTAATTTTAGATATACCATCATCTTTTATAACTTGAGTTTGTAATCCTGGAAATAGAATTTTATAGCATGATGCCTCTTAATGATTATCTTTTATTCCTGAGTGAATAGAATGCTGATTCTTACACAGCCTGTGATAAGTAGTGGTGGTCTTGGAGGGAGAAAAATTTAACGTGATCTTAGCAGCCAGCTGTGCTTGGCTGTCAGCTGAGAGAGAACCGTGGACCAGGTTGTTGGTGTTTTTTTAAAAAAAAATTTTTTTAAGTTTTTTAAAAGCAATTTTATTGAGGTATGATTGACATGGAAAAAGCTGTACATATTTAGTCTGTACAATGCAGTGTATTTGGGGATATGTGTACACCCGTGAAACATCCCCACCTTCAAGGACATAGACATATCCATCACTTCCTTTCTACTTACCCCTGTTGTTGTTGTTTTAGTTGTTGTTATTATTTTGTTTGTATGTGGGTATTGTTGGAGCACTTAACATAAGATGTACCCTTACCAGAGTATTTTAAGTATACAACACAGTATTGTTAGCTATGAGCACTATGCTGGATAGTAGCTCTCTCCGATGAGGTTTTATTAGAGTGAGATTGAAGGGCAATCCAAATGGAAGAAAAGGTAACCACAGCATAGAATTTCCAACAGGGACTGCTTAGGTGGTGGCCTGGGATAGTGCTGGTGACACTGTGGGGAGTAGCTCAGTGATCACATCTGGCTGAAGCAGATATAAATGAGGACCACGAGGGACAGTGAGTTTGGAGCTGATTTTTCCTTGAGTTGGAGATGAAGGCATGGCTACATGACACCTCCCTACCTCCATCCAGCAAAAAGATGTCAGTATTTTTTTTTTTTAACGTTTATTTATTTTTGAGACAGAGAGACAGAGCATGAACGGGGGAGGGTCAGAGAGAGGGAGACACAGAATCTGAAACAGGCACCAGGCTCTGAGCTGTCAGCACAGAGCCCGACGCGGGGCTCGAACTCACAGGCCGCGAGATCATGACCTGAGCCGAAGTCGGCCGCTCAACCAACTGAGCCACCCAGGTGCCCCAAGATGTCAGTATTTTACTCTAGCAAAAAGCTAGAAAGGAAATGAATAATATTTTGCTTTAGAAGTATACCTCTGAGATAGTGTATGGGATTCTTTAATAAATAAATCCTAAGCATAAGCAGTTGTCATAAAGCAAGATAATTAGTAAACTTTCCTAGCTAACTTATTCCATAGTACAAGGAAAATCCTAATCCCCCACCCCCCGGATTTATTTGCTGGTGAGAGCCAATTATATTTACATGTCTCACTTGCATTAAAATATCAGTAACCAGTACCTTTTTTTTTTTTTTTAAATCAGGGAAACAATGACAAACATTTAGAAACATTTTTACAGAGGTTCACAAAACACAGTATTTTTAAATGAAAATCAAAGACCCTTATAGTTTATCTCAGTGGATTAAAATTAATGTGAAGTTACCTTTTGGACACTTACCCTATCTTAGCAACATATTATTTAGCACAAACAACTTTCTTGCTTTGGATTTAGAAGCAGTGCTTAAATAGAACTGCTAATTGACACTTAGTGAAAAACAATTTATGATACATTTTATTTTCTTGTTGCTATAAAACTGGTTTAAAATAATGAGGCTCATGAAAGGATATGACCCAGACCATAAAACGTACTTATTAGAGTTGTTTGATAAATCATGAAGGGTAGATTCTCACCTCTTAATAAGTGTAAGACACAGCGATGTGAGAGCAGGACAGAGATGGGGTGTGGCAGGTCTCTAGGCTGCTTGTAGCGTTTGCTTGCACTGTCTCTTTGTCCCTCTCCCTCCTTCTGCCTCCCCATCCCCCCCTTCTCTTTCTCTCCAGGTGTCAGCAAACAGTGTGTTTCTGAATGCCCAGACTCCCTTATGTCTCCTGTTCTTTAGTATCCTGTCTGGTGTCCAGTGAAGCTTATGTCAGGGTGGGAACAAGATCCTGTCCAGGGATCCTATCTGGGTTCTGACAGACCCAGAAGATGGAAACAGCATCCCTCACTGGAAATAGCCTTCCTGAGGTCACAGTGGTGTAGGAACCTCATTTATATAGTCATTCCTTCATTTGTTCTTCTGCTTTTCTGTTTCTCAGAAGTGCTTTGAGCATCTCTAATGTCTCTAGCCTTGTGTGGGGTGGTGTGAACTTAATAGAGAATGCAGAAGACATGGTCTCCACCCTCGTGGAGCTTGCAGATGAGAAGAGGAAGTGTGGTCTGTGCTTAGATCGGAGGAGTATAGAGTACCATGGCGACACAGAGCAGAGAGAAAGTTTCCCAGCAATGGGGGACTCTGGACTCCACAAAAGATGGGGTGGCAGGTCATGGGACACCTGAATCCCCTAAGGGACTTGTAAACCCAATGGAATGGTGTTTCACTGGTTACAAAACTACTATCAAGAGGGTTCTAGGCCAAGGAAATACTAGCCACTACAGCCTCAAGGAGGTATGGAGGTGCCTAGAGCACCAGTGAATGAGCAGAGGTTTGGGGCAGGTGGAAGAAGCTGCCAGAGTTGGGACCTTTGAGATCAGGGTCAATTGGCTGAGACCCCGGCAGGCCTGTCTCTTGGATGGGATAACTGGGCAGCCACTCTGGGCTTTCAAAATTTGTGTTTAACAGTATCCCAAGGGTACAAAGGAAGATGTCAACAGTATAGCCTCCTTTCAAGTGTGTTACGTCGGGCAGCCCGAACTCCGGTGGAGTTGCCTGGCAGTCCCATACCATCCTGGGAATGGCCTTGACCACAGTGGTGTATGGTGGATGCTATCATGAGTGGGTTTTGCTCATTGCCTGAACAGAAAGAAAACGGCCAGTTGCACCCCAGCAACCTCAGTTCAGGGAGCAGGTAAGACCTGTCACACACTGGAAGTCCCAGCTGGGGTCCAGAAGGCCCCGAGAGAGATGCATCTGGGAATCCCTCTCCCTTTTCACCATAATGTCACATAATGTGTACCCTCTTCTGCTATACAGCCAGATGCTTTTTAAGGAAAAGAAGCCATGGGAGAGACTTGAATATGAGAGATTGAGCTATTGCCACAGAAGAATACTATCCTTTGGGCACAGTTTACAATATGGGGACAGTTTACGATTATTCTGAGATTTTGGAGTTGCACTAACTTAGTTTTTCTCCAGTAGCTGGTGAACGGGTCCACTCCTGACCCATAAAGAAGCCGTATTTCTTTGTATACATGAGTGTAGTTAAGTAATTTTGTAACTTTCACAATTTGTATAATGGAATATTATGCATCTCTTAAAATAATAATTTAGGTCTATATTTAATAACTTAGAAAGTTGTCTGTGATACTTGAGAGGGAAAAAATCAGGTCCCAAATCTTTAAGTCTGCTTCGATTCTATTTATGTAAAATTGTGTGTATACTCATAAAAAGAAGTCTCAATAAGTGTTCACCAAAATGTTAACATGGGTTATCTTTGGGTGATGCTATCAGGTAAATTTTTTTCACTTTCTCCTTCATGCCTTTCTGGATTGACTTAAGATATTTTGACAATGAGATTTATTTTTTATAGAAGCTATTTTTCATTTTGAAAAACAAAACAAAAACTTGTTAGTAACTTTTGGTAGTTAGGGTCATTATTTGCTAAATTTTCTCCAGATTATTCTTTTGTTTTCATAGGAAGCCAAAATCCTTTTTGAGAGATGGATTGCATAGTTGAACAGTTTCTATAAGCAGATTTTATCTCTTGCTGAGATGCTACCTGGTAACTTCCAACAGCCAAACATGCTACATGACCTATAACTTCCCCACGTGAAGAAACGATCTTTCTTTGACATCAGTGGGGCAGACAATCCAGGAGTCCTGAATCCACGACCTTTCTCATGTACTAGTAACTGAATTCCTCAGAGATACAAAGGGGAAAAATAACTCTTGAAAGCTGTTGATACTATTTTAAATTCTTTAAAGGTAGGGGACAGACTGAGTAAGTAATCAAAGGAAGAGGCGGGAATTTGAAGAATACTGCTTTTTGGGTAAGGAATGACAACAGGTTAGGTTTAATTTGCTTCCTAGCCCATTCACATTTATTATGGGGAATTTGGAGGTCAGAGTCATAGCATAACCTTTCCAATGAATATTGCATACCAGGCTGTCAGCAGCCGGTGTGTCAGAGAGTCTTTAGGGGGTTGGTGCTATAAAACAAAGACCTAATCAAAAGCAGAGTGGAATTAAGTATGTGAGAACACCATCCTTTCCTCTCTTAGCCTGGGTGGCAGACAGCACGTTTATTGAGTGAGAAGGAAGTATTATGTACCAAGTCCATCTTGCCATGGATATTCCGGTGTAGAGTTACAGGATATTGGAAGAATTTTTTTTTTTAATTTTAACATTTATTGTTGAGAGACAGAGCACGAACAGAAGAGGGGCAGAGAGAGAGGGAGACACAGATCCGAAGCAGGCTTCAGGCTCTGAGCTGTCAGCAAAGAGCCCAACGGGGGGCTCAAACTCACACACCATGAGATCATGACCTGAGCTGAAGTCGGACGCTTAACCGACTGAGCCACCCAGGAGCCCTGAAAATTGTTTTTTAATCTAAAACGTGTTTAGTAGCACCTGGGTGGCTCAGTCGGTTAAGCGTCTGACTTCGGCTCAGGTCATGATGTCGTGGTCTGTGACTTTAAGACCTGCATCAGGCTCTGTGCTGACAGCTTGGAGCCTGGAGCCTGCTTTGGATTCTGTGTCTCCCTCTCTCTCTGCCCCTCCCTTGCTCACAGTCTGTCTCTGTCTCTGTCTCTCTCTCTTTGTCTTTATCTCAAAAAATAAACATTAAAAAAACATATAATGGTTTAGAGTTTCCTAAATTCGGTTTAGTATTTTATGATTGAATTTTCTAGAAGAGTCAGGTAAATCCTGGGTCCTACCTATATGCTGGGCATTATCCAGAGTGATGTTAGAACAAGTGTCTGCCTCACACAGTTCAGACGTAAGTCCTGGCTGGTTCTCCAATCTCCTTCTCTTCCACACTTGCTTTTGTTGGCTGGTCTCAGCTGCACCAAGCCCCAGCATGCCAGTCTCCTTTGCTGTTCTTTAGACACACCAAGCATGCTTTGACTTTAAGGCATTTGCCCTTTTCTTTCCCCTGTCTAGACCTCAGCTTGAACACCATCTAGCAGAATGGCCTTCTCTATAAAGATAGCACTCTACTCGCTATCCAGTCTGATGCCCCCTTCACTTTGCTTTATTTTTTATATAGCACTTATTCCAACCTAACATACTGTGTATTTCCTTGTAATTCATCTACCCCTATCATAATGTCAGCCCCCTGAAAATAACTATCATCTGTTTTGTTCACTACAGTGTTCCTAGCCCCTAGAACAGTGCCTGCTATGTAGGGGATAATAGATTTTTTGTTGAATGAATGTACAGAATGCTTGAACTCAGTTTACCCAATGGACATGCTCCTGAGCAATTGTATATGTATTAATTATTATAGATGGAAACATATTTTAAATGCTTTAGGAGAACCCTGTTGTTGAAATGAATCCTATCTTTCATCAATCCTTTAAAAGAAATTTGAATTCCCAGTTAGCCTTTTGTTTAGACCCAAGTTTTAGAGTTACATTTTTCCTTCAAGCAAGATCTACCTATGTATGGCTGTGTGCATGTTGGAGAACATTCCAAGGGTCATCTGAACTTATATGTGCTTTCTCTACAGATGATCAGAATCACCACCATGATTCCACTCCATGATAGGTGTGTTTTTTTGGTCCCTAATGAAGACCAATAGAACTGAAGGACTTGGTGGAAAATACTACCTGGAAGGAGGGATGATATTAAAATATTGACGGCCATTGTGGCCACACTTGCTGTGTCAACCCTTTAGTTGATGGATCTGGGAAAGCTGACAGAGCAGGGTAGCACAGGCTGGTGCCTCAAGGCTGACCACTGGCCAGGGGGAGGAGTTTGCAGATTGCTCAGACATTGTGCCTGTAGATTTTATTTATTTTATTTATTTTATTTTATTTTATTTTATTTTATTTTATTTTATTTTATTTTATTTTATTTTATTTTATTTTATTTATGCCACATATCCCTACTTGGCTGTAAGGTCCTCCTGGCTTGGGCAGGAAGTACCTGCGTGGTGCCTGTATCTGATGGGTGCTTAATTAACATTTGGTCAGTGAATTCACTATGTGAGACAACTTGATGAGAAAATCTGACTTGAAAGTGTTTTTTCCATCCATGGAGGTGGTTTAGTGCTGGCACAGTTAGGGTTTTCTTACAAGAGCAGCTTGTGGGGCCCCCAGTTCTTTCTTTCAATCACCAGGAAATAGTAGGAATAGGGTCTGGATAGGCAAATACAAGTTGTGTGGAGTCTGAGCAGCTTACAATTTGGGTGGCCCTTTGTGAGAGAACAAATATGCAGTTAGGCACAGGGTCTGGGCAGTAGTCTGGAAGCTTAGGTTTCAGTAGTTTGACAGCCAGTCTGCTTCTGGGGCTGCGAGCTTTCCAGGCTCAGGGGGCTGGCTTTGTTAGGGGACTCCCGAGGTGGGCTCACTGAAGGCCTGTTTGCAGGGAGGATGGGGCACTCCCTGGGAACAAATTTGTCCTAAGAAAGGGTCAGGCCTACTAATAACAAGGCCTTAGTTATCAGAGGACCAATTCTGAGAAGAATGGAAGGACTTTTTCTCAGAACTGGTTTCTCTCTGGCTCTATACTATATTGCAGCCCAGAGTGGCACCCCCGGTACCCAGGGGTGATGTACCGAACTTGACAGGAGAGTTGGCCTCCCACCTCCATAAGAAGTGGGCTTCAGTCCCCAGAGTGCTGGTGTCACCCAGAGGTGGGGACAGCTTGACACCGACCCAGAGACCATGGTCTGGGCATCTCATCACCTCATAGATAGCGGTGGAGGCTGGCAGACTTTATAATAACAGCTTTAGTTGCCCTTCATGGGGCACATTCATGCTGGGTGTCTTCAAATATATTCTCTCTCATTCTTACAGGAGGCTTGCAAGGTGAATATCATTAACTCCGTGTTACAGGTGTAATCGGATGATGGCATATTTGCTCACACGGCACTTACTGCACAGAGACAACATAAATTATATTCTCCAGCTGATTTGAACCTCTTTATGAGTCCCAACCCCGCTGGGTAGCACAAAACTGAGTTCTCCCAATTAACAACACCTCAGTCTCTTCTGGTTTATGGTCCCTTTCCTGTTTAAACAGTCAAGGTTTTCTAGTTAAGTTTCCTATCAGGGCTGTTTTAATTAGTCTCTTTTGGATAACTCATTCTTCCTGATGGTCTGGTACTCTTGCAGAGTTCCTCATTTCCCCCTTCTCCACAAAGATAGTCCTGTGTGCAGGCAGGACTCACTGGCGTTGCCCAGTCAGGCCATGGGACTTCTGGACACTCACTGTTCTACCCCATGGGCCAGGCAATCAGGGAGGGTAAATGGATCCGTCTGCTCTCCGTCTTCGAGAGTCACAGGTGTCGCACACTGTTGAGGGCTGGTCATCTGTGCTGTTGTGAAGTTTGTAGGGGGTGATCACTCAGCACCTTTGTATCTATGCCTGGGCTTATGGAAACTTCTGGATCCTTGGATGCCACACACAGGCCATGGGGAGACTGCAGAGCAACGTTGGCTCACCCCATCTGGGAGGAACACTGCAGTGACTCCCACTCTCTCTGGCTCTCTCTGGCTCCCTCTTGCCCTGATCCCTGGGGCTGGAGAGGGCCATGGCTTCCGTTGTCTCTGTGTTACTTTGTGCATTCTCTCCTTGTTGGCATATAGTGTGACCGTCTGATATGGCCCAGTGGTCTTCCAAGTCCTTTTCCGTGTGTCCCCTCAAAAACATCTGGAAAGCTATGACTGCCTTTTCAAGTTGATATCAGATGTTTTTCATCTAAATTAAAGAGTTGCAAAGGATGTAATTTCTGGCATACTGTAAATACTGACATTTTAGAATACAACCGTTACAGCGCTCTTTTACATTTACTCAGTGGAGTCTAAATACCAGAGTGATTTAATACCCATGGTTCAAAAAACACATGAACAAGCTCTTTTTTAACAGTTGGAAGTTTCACAATGTTTCTTTTTCTCCTTGAAATTGTATTTCCATTTCACTTCTCCCGCAGAACTTTAGCCTAATGTGATATATTTTTATGCTTGAAAGTCTTTTATTAATCACCCTATCATTCCTCAACTATATATATATATATGTATATATATATATATATATATATACATACATACATACACATATTTTTTTTGGTCATATTTTTTGGTCATCACAGCATCCTGTTAGAAAATTATTGTGGGTTAAATTCCAACAGAATTATTATTAACACAACATTGATCAAAGCAATATATATACATACACATATTACATATTTTATGGTTATTAAACATAAAAATAATTGTGCTCGAAATGTATCTCTTAATAAAATGGATGGGAGGGTTGTTATGGCAATTCTGGTAGGCTTTGCAGACACTGATATTTCAGTGTCCTTTTGTCTGTTGCCTGGAGGTTTTATGCCTTAAGGAAATGCATCTTAGTAAGGTTTGAGGCAGCTTCCTTTCTTTGAGTTGTCTATCTTCCTCTGTGGAGTGAGGGAGGAAGGAGATAGGAAACTGTAGCAGATATAACACTGATCCCCTATAACTCTCCATATCTGGGGTGCTTTGGACAGTGAGAAGTTTCTGGAAGTGTAAAGACCACTATCCCCAGCCCTGGCTCTTGCCTGTTTTGAAGGGGTGTTTGAAGGGGTGGCCCCAAAGTCTTTACCTTCTTCTCTGGGACACTAAATCTCATGCAAAGTATTCAGGCTTTAGAAGACAGCAAGACAATACAAATGCAAATAACTGCTTTAAAAATGTCAGTAGGAAAAAAAAATGTCAGTACATTGCCTGTGTCATAGAGATGAGGAAATTAAGGCCTGGAGATGTTAAAATAGGTCAAAATATGTAGTCAGTTGGTGGCAAAGAAGGAATTTGACTTCAGGTCTGGGATCCTTTCTGTTAATGGATCATGGTTTCCAGCTAGCCTGTGGATGGCTGCATCAGAATCATGAGTCTTTGTTTGTTTGTTTTTTTAAATTTTTTAATGTCTATTTATTTTTGAGAGAAAGAAAGTGAGAGAGTGAGTGTGAGCAGGGGAGGGGCGGAGAGAGACGGAACACAGAATCAGAAGCAGACTCTAGGCTCTGGGTTGTCAGTACAGAGCCCAACATGGGGCTTGAACTCACAAACTGTGAGATCATGACCTGAGCCAAAGGCAGATGCTTAACTGACTGAACCACCCAGGCACCCCAGGGAGCACCCTTTTCTTGTAGCAGCTTCTGCATGGGGCTGCTTTTAAAGCACCTGCCCAGAACTCTGGGGCTTTCCTGTGAGAATCTCTGTGGCCTTTGAAAGTCAGTCTGGAGCAAATTCAGGATCTTGATGAGACTGGCTGCCATTTGTCTTCAGTATGGAGAATGGAATGGCTTGCTGTGAACCGATTTCTTTTCTTTCTTTCTTTCTTTCTTTCTTTCTTTCTTTCTTTCTTTCTTTCTTTTTTAAATAAATGTTTATTCATTTTTGAGAGAGAGAGAGAGACAGAGCAGGGAAGGGACAGAAAGAGGGGGACGGAGGATCTGAAGCAGGCTCTGTGCTGACAGCAGGGAGCCCAATTCAGGGCCCAAACTTTTGAACCCACAAGATCATGACCTGAGCTGAAGTCAGACGCTCAACCAACTGAGCCACCCTGGTGCCCTCAACCCATTTCTTTGTTAACATCCTCAGTGCCTATGGGCAAAAGGCAGCATCTTCTCCTGTACTTCTCTCTGGACCCTCTCCATCACTGGGTTTCCTCTGTAGCTGTTCTAACTTTGATAGTCCTGGAGGTAAATTCCCTTCCTCACAGGGCAGCTGAGAGGGAGGGTTAAGTTGTGTACTGACAGTCTTTGGGTTTTCTTCTTGGATGGAAAGACCTTGAGGAAAACCTGGTATCATCAATAATCACCACGCTCCAAATCCAGCTCTGTGCCTACATTGTGCTTCAGGCACAGTTTGGGAGAACAGGGTTCACACATGCCTCTTTCTAGCAAGGTGCTGCGAGAAACAGTTTTCATAATCCAGCAGGGCCAGAGGGTGAGTATTACAACAGAGGGAGAGACAGGAGACCTATTTATCACTGTGTTGTCACTTTGAGGGAAAACAAGCTTTATTCCTGCTTGCCATGGGCCTAGATGGATGTCAATTGAGTTACTAAATTTCTATCTGAAAAATTGTGCCCAATACAGGAGCCTTCAGGGGACATCCATAATGGGAAACAGCAGCAAAGCAGTAAATATCAGGCTGTGGTTCTCTCCCAGGCATGCTGACTCCTGCACCGATGCACACACTTGTTTACCCATCTTTTTTTGGAGGTGGTCCCTGGACCTGGGAATCTGAGGGATCGTCCCCACAATACTTTAAGACTTCATTGATTCTCTCCTGCCAAGTGTGCTAATGAAGCTCAAGTCCTATAGCAGAGCGCCACCCTCCCTCCTCATCAACTCCGTTTCACTCTCTCCCTGCCAACTCTAGCAATTGACTCATGAGAAATCCCGTTAGAGGATTTTTTTTTTCTCGTAAAACACACGCACTCCACACCTCATAAAGGTTGCAGAAAGGTGTAGTAATGGTCTGGCAGACATCTACCCAGTGAGACAAATTTTCCGTTGTGAAAGCTACGACTCCTTAATTTAGTCTGAATGTAGAAAGCACAGAATTCCTTACCTGACTTCATCAAAGTTGCTAGGATGAGACATAGAAATTGGATCTTGGGAGTGCAGTGGATTTGGTACCGGGTCTCATTAAGGGCATTTAAATTTTTGGTATGTCAACCTTTCAGTGGGAGATTGAAGAAGATCCATAAGGAATATTCAAGGTTCAGACCATTAAAGCTGTGATTTCCTTCAAACATGAAACTTTGGGTATAATGGACGTTTTTGTCCATCCAGCAAAAATTCCCCATCCTCAACAGGAAGGAGAGAGTAAATACTCAAGGGTTTATTCTCAACCTTAAGAAATAGTCTAATTTCAGCTCTTTTACCTGAAGATATGGGAGTGACTCTGGTCACAAAGAGTAATCACTGTCCCTAACATCACAGGGAGTCCTGTGATGCCCTCCGCTACTCCTCACCAGCGTCTCTCAGAATGCCTAATGCAAAGAATAGTTTCTTGATTTCTTTGTACCATTAGGCAGTGCCTCCTTCATTCCTTCAATCATACATTCATTCAATAAGCTACTGCTGTGCTATGTGAGCAAAACAGGCAGGTCTCTGGATTACAAGAGGGGAGTTTCCCCTCTGGGCAAGAGGGGGATTAGGGATGCGTGGGGAGGTGATCCCAGAGTCCCGTGGAGAGCAGATGGTGGCTTGAACCAAGACCCAGATGCTACCAGTGGTTTAGCAAGCGGCACACAGATTTGTAGTACAGTTAGAAGACACCATTAACAGAACTCAGTGAGGAATTGGAGGTGGAAAGATGATCCACTAGTGTCCAATAAAAGCAGCTTCGAGGACGCAGGTTCATGAGATCAGGCAGAGCACACACAGATTTCTTTTTCTCCTGCAGCTCCAACCATTCTTTGCCAGTTTTCTTTGTTTCTGTTACTTTTTATATCCTTTAAATATTGAGGCTCTCAAGCAGTTTATCTTTGGCCTCCTCTTCTCCCTGTGTGATTTCTTCCACATCTTGGCTTTACTATAAAGCAGATAGCTCCTAAAGCCATGTAGACAGAGCCCCATCTCCGTATTTCCCACCAAACACTGGGATCTTCTTAGGCATTTGAACTTCAACATGTTGAAAATTGAACTCCTCTTCTCCCTATGCCATCTCCTACTACCCCAATGCCTGTTCTTGAATTTGACCTGCTCCTGTGTTCTCTACCTTGGTCACTGGACCACTAGCCTGCTGGTCCCCCAGATCTGTATCCTGGGGATCATCTTAGACCTTTCTTCTGCTGTCGGGGCTCCCTTTTTATCACTGTATTTTATTGCTTCTCTAGCTTATATATTTCTCATCCATGTCATTGCTAAGCTGAGCCCCCATGTCTTTCAGCAGTTCCCTCAGTCAGTATTGATCCCTTCTAGTCCGCCTTCTGTGTGCTCCCAGACTGATCTTATTCTCTCCTCTAAAGCTGGGGAATGGCTTGCTTCCTTTAGAATGAAGCCTTTTGCACAGTGTTTTAAATCCTTCCATAACGTTCTTCCTGCTGGCAACAATTTCATCGCATCTGTTCTTCAGGGAAGTCATTTCTGCCTCTCGTTCACACCTGTCTCTTGACCCTCCTGTCTTTGTGTCCTGAGTTGAAAGGCCTCCTCCTTCTTCCTTCTTCACTTGACTTGTGTGCTCCCTTCTAATCCATCTAATCCTTGCTTTTCTCAGAACCTTCCCTGAGCCCTCAGGCTGATATGGGTCCCCCTTTTCTGTGTTTTCTTACCCCATTATTAGGCACTTTATACCCTGTGCTGTCACTGTAAATTCTCTTGTCTGTGTTCCCTACCAGGCTACAAGCTCCTTGAGAGCATGGACTCTTCCTCACTTTCTTCTGAGAGTACACAGAAGCACCAAGAACACGACGCTGTTAACCACTAATAAATTTAGTTGAATCAATGAATAAATTGTTTTATGTGCATTTTTCAGTGAAGATCTATGAGAAAAGTCTATAAGCTATGGTTCTGACTTTTTTGTTTTAACAATACTTATTAGTTATTTATGCCATTCAAATCAATTACAATGAAGATACAGAAAAGTTTAACTGAATCTAATCTCAGCTATGAAGGATAAGACTTTGAAATCCAGTCATACTTCTGGAAATTACAGACACTCATTAACTAGTGTCCTCTCTTAATTTTGGAAGAGCATCCCATTAGAAAAATTTTTTACATTCACTGTAGGAGTGTATAGGAGTATAAACAGCTTTCTAAAACAAGGATATTAAGCAACATTGGTGTGTCATTTTATTTATCTATTTATTTTTATTATTTTAGAGAGATAGTGAGAATCTTAGCAGGCTCTATGCTCAGCATGGAGCCCTACACAGGGTCTGATTCCATGAGTCTGGGATCATGACCTGAACTGAAATCAGTCAGTCAGTCAACTGACTGAGCCACCCAGGCACCCTGTTATATCAGTTAATAAGGAAATTATCATCCTGGGAACGTTAGGCATGAGAAAACGAGAACAGTAACAAGAAAAGGAAAGAGTTAGGGAGAGCTCTAAATGTTTGTTTGTCTTTCCTTCCACCAGAATATAACCTTCATGGGGGTAGGAACATGATTGGGTTCATTCTGCAGTCAAGCACCCAATGTCAAGCACCTTGCTTAGTGCATGGATTCTGAAGAAGGAAGGAAGAAAAGAAAATAGGAGTAAAAAATGATGGGGATTGGCAGATATGGGAGCAACAAAGGAAACATTTTTAAACACATGAGCAGCTTGCTCTTACATATGACACACCATCTAATGCTCACTTTTCCCTTGCTGGGGGTACCAGATACTGTCTGTGGTCACTCAGGTCCATGCTTATCTTTCTTTATCCATCTCTCTACCTCTGGGGCCGGAAGCCTGTTCACTACATTTCCCGGACCTTTTAGCCAGCTGGCTTATGAGATTCTGCCAGGGGGAGGTACTAATGGGAGAGTAAAAGGTGGGAGAAAGGAAAAAGCTGCCTTAGTTTCCAGCTCTGGGCAGCAGTAACGGCAATGAAAGCCATGTCAGTGGGCAGCAAGTGTCTCTCCCAGTTCTTGTTCAGTAGTCAGATTCTGACAGTTGGCAGTGAACATGAGCTGTGGGGACATCATTTCCCCTTAGCTCCTCTGGGGGCTTCTATAATTACTTATTTCTGAATATCTTGTACTTTGAGCCCCCTAATCCCTCTGTCACCTTTGTAACCAATGACCTATATTATTAAATTCTCTCTGAAATATCTGGAATACTTTCCATTTTCCTAGTTAGAAACTGGCTGCTACATCTACACTGACCATTAAACATCAACAAATGAGCAAATCAATATCTGCACACATCCATTTTTGGTTAAAGGAGTATATACAATGCCACTTTGAACTGTAAAATGCATTTTGATGTATCTTTTTTTTTGATAAGAATGTGTTGCTTTATTTTATTTTTTTATTTTTTTTCAATATATGAAGTTTATTGTCAAATTGGTTTCCATACAACACCCAGTCCTCATCCCAAAAGGTGCCCTTCTCAGTACCCATCACCCACCCTCCCCTCCCTCCCACCCCCTATCAACCCTCAGTTTGTTCTCAGTTTTTAAGAGTCTCTTATGATTTGGCTCTCTTCCACTCTAACCTCTTTTTTTTTTCCCTTCCCCTCCCCCATGGGTTTCTGTTAAGTTTCTCAGGATCCACATAAAAGTGAAACTATATGGTATCTGTCTTTCTCTATATGGCTTATTTCACTTAGCATAACACTCTCCAGTTCCATCCACGTTGCTACCAAGGGCCATATTTCATTCTTTCTCATTGCCACGTAGTACTCCATTGTGTATATAAACCACAATTTCTTTATCCATTCATCAGTTGATGGACATTTCGGCTCTTTCCATAATTTGGCTATTGTTGAGAGTGCTGCTATGAACATTGGGGTACAAGTGCCCCTGTGCATCAGTACTCCTGTATCCCTTGGGTAAATTCCTAGCAGTGCTCTTGCTGGGTCATAGGGTAGGTCTATTTTTAATTTTTTGAGGAACCTCCACACTGTTTTCCAGAGTGGCTGCACCAATTTGCATTCCCACCAACAGTGCAAGAGGGTTCCCGTTTCTCCACATCCTCGCCAGCATCTATAGTCTCCTGATTTGTTCATTTTGGCCAAATGCATTTTGATTTAAACAACACATGAAATAAAGAGACAAGTGACTAGCAACAGATATGTTAAGTATAATTTCCATTCAGTAGTTGGAGATGTGTTTAAAATCAGAATAATGGTAAGATAATGCAGAGAGATATAGTGAAGTCAGAAGGTTCCCAAGCCAGGGTGTCTGCTAGCCAGCTCTCTGCCTTGGGAGACTCACATCAACTCCTTTGCCTCAGTTTCACTCTCTGTAAAATGGGCCAAATTAGGTTAAATCTCAGTATGCTGCTTTATTTTTTAAAGTTTATTTATTTATGTTGAGAGAGAGCATGAGAAATTGCATGTGAGCAGGGAGGGGCAGAGACCAAGGGAGAGAGAGAATCCCAAGCAGCCTCCACACTTAGTATAGAGCCCATTGTGGGGTTCGATCCCATGGACCATGAGATCATGACCTGGGCCAAAATCAAGAGTCAGATGCTTAAGTGACTGAAGCACCTAGTGCCCCCAATCCCAGTATGCTTCAAAGGCTAGAATTTTAAGGATGTATGCCTTTGAGTCAAATCTTCCTTGGACAGCTGGGCAGGAAAATCCTCTATTTATGTAGAGAGTCTGGGCTTGGGTGGAGCTTCCAATTAGCCTGACCCTGAAATGCATGTCTGTGTGCAGATCTCTGTTAGCACTTCCCGAGTCCCATTCATTCCCAGATGTTTGTCTTCATTGTGTGCAAAAGCTGTGGATGCCAAGTCATTGCCATGGCAGTGACCTCTTAAGACCCTTCACGTTTTACTCACAAATGCAATAAAGCAGGTTCATGCAAGGTGCATATGATGAAATTAATGATGAAATTAATAGGAGGATTGTGCCAGGAACTTGTCACATTATTAAATACAAAAGAATAGTTCTAGACATTGCAAGCCTGTTTGCTACTGGCAAGTTTGCTCTGTTATATTATCTTTGATTTATGTCCTGTAATGTGTTCCCTCATCACAATATATATTTTGTTAATATTAATGTATTTATGCATCTTGAAATTGCCTAATTAATCCCTTGCTTTCCCAATGAGTTATGTAAGTTGGTGAATTTATATGATAAATATTATAATGAAGAAAACACAACAATGGAGCATAAAATACTAACTTAATTTACCATACACATAACAAAGAAGTTTAGGCTATGATTTCCCCTCTGAAATTAACTAATATTTCTTATTGCTTTTCCTAATTAAAACTTATCCCTTTCCTACATCCTAAGGGTACCATTTTTATTCCTACACATATTTAAGAGCTACTGTGTATCAAGTCATTATGTTGGGTATTTTGGGGGTTACTAAACAAAACAGCACAAGATCTCTCAACCTCATCACTATTGATATTTGGGGCCTGATAAGTCTTTGTTGTGGGGGTTGTTGTCCTATAGGCTGTGTAGCAGCATCCCTGGCCTCTGTTCACTAGATGCCAATTGCACCCTTCTCCCTGTAGTTGTGACAACTAAAAATATCTCTAGACATTGCTAAATGTCCCCAGTGGTGTGTGTCAGAATCGTTCCCCACCCTGTTTTGGTCATCTGCATACTCAGTACTTAGTACAGTGTTCGGTACATAGTGGATCCTAAATAATACTTGTCAAATGTTGAATGAATAAATACACAAATAACTAAACAGGCCAAAAGAGAGGTACAGATAAAACACAGTAAGGGTCTGGAAGAGGAATGAGTCGCTCTTGGAGGGGCAAGGGTCCAGGAAGAGGGTTTCTAGAGGAGATACCATGGGGAAAAAGAGGCCAGGAGGGCTTCCTAAGTAGAAATGCTCTGGACATGGACAAGGGTGAGCTGGGAGAAGAGATTAACTGGTGTGTAGGGTGGGCAGAGGGCAGGTTGGGGACAGGGCAGAAGGGACTTGGATTCGATCATAGAGGGTCTGGAATGGCAGGTTGGAGTTAAATCAGGTTCAGAAAACCATGGGAAACAACTCAAAGCAGTGATTGAGTGGGGATGTAGCATATATCCTACCAGCCTGAAGACTGGCCTGGTGATGGTATATAGGGTAAAGAGACACTGGAGATGGAGAAGCCAGTGGGACATTTTTATAGTGTTTTGAAAAAGGACATAAACTAGGCTTACAAGAGGCACAGGAGTTCTGAAGGCAACTGAGTCGATTAGGAAGGATTTGAGGTAGTGTACTAGTTCCTTCCTGTGGTAGTGTAACGTCCAAGCTCCTTTGCCGGACATTTAAGGCCCTTCTTGACTCTCTACCCTCTTCTCCCATCATATTCTCTATCAATCACCCTTACCCTCCTACTCCCAGCCTCTTCTTAGACTCAGCTGATGCTCATTTCCTGCAGTATTGAACCAGAGTTTTTCCAACAATATCTGCCCTTCACAGTCTTTCTGGAACACTCTCTCCACCTTCATATGCCTGGAAAATGACTATTCACCCTTCCAAATGCTGTTCAGGTGCCTTCACTTTCACAAAACATGTTTGGATCACTGAGTAAACACTCTCCTATATCTTGTATATATTTATATTTTTACACAGATCACATTGTTTCGTGATTATCTTGTATAGTCTTCTACTAAACCGTTAGCTCCTTGAGAGTAGTAAGAACTATGTCTTATTCCATTTGTATTTTTTTTTTCTATTTGTTGGGCAAAGTGACTAGGAAATAATGTTTGTAAAATAAGATTCTTCAGGTTTGGTGCTTAGGAAGTTGCTAGTAGTTTTCCAAAAGAGTGTCGGTGGAGTAGCAAGGGTGGAAGTTGGTTAAGTGAGAGTGGAGGGCTAAGGGGTGAGACAGAGGTGAGAAGCAGAGGCATTGGTGGAGATGACCCTGTCAAGAAGTGTGGGGACAAAGGGTGAGCATAGTGATCAAGCTTGTGAATTCTGGAGTCAGGATGTTCAGTTCAAACCCTGGCTCTACCACCTACTAGTGTGTGACCTGGGGTAAGTCCCTTAACTTCTCTGTGCCCTTTCCCTCATTTGTAAAAAATGGGCAAGATAATATAGCACCTTCCCTATAGCATTGTTGGGAATCAAATCAGTTAATGCACTTAAAGAGCTTAGAATGGTACTTGACACATAATGAGTGCTTCATAGCTATTCACTTTTGAAAAAGCAGACTAGACAACAGTGAGATAGCAGAGTCAGGGAAGTGTTGATTGGGTGGTTGGTCTTCTGCTTGGCAAGCTTAACATATTTGTGGGCTGAGAGAGGAAGGAACGGGTTCAGAGGGAGGGATTGGCAGCAGGCAAAAAGGGGGAGGATCCTTGATGGAAAAAAAACATCACTAGTGCAGCAAGCCTTCCTCTGGGACTGGAGAGAAGCAAGAGATATGTAAAGAAGCTAGGGGAGAGAGGGATGATGAGGGAACACATTTGAATATCACTTCTTTTTTGTGAGATGTGAGAGACCTGTTGTATCTATTGAGTTTTGCAGGTAGATTCTGTTCCCCTCTATAGCACTTCTCTTATGATTTTTTTAAAAGTAATTTTTCCTTGCATGTATGTGAGATGATGTAAGTTATTAATTATAGTTTATAATAACAGAACATTAAAATCAACCTAAATGTCCCTTTTTTTGGAGACTGGCTTATATCCATTATGGAACTCAAGAGAATACTATGCGGCTATAGCAAGGAACGAAGAACTCTTTATGTACTGATTTGGTCTGACTACCAAGAACTGTTGTTGAGTGAGAAAACTGAAGTGCCTAACAGTAGCATAGCACGCTACCATTTTAAAACCACTTACTGTAATAAAAAGAGGAAGGGTAAAATCTAAAAGGGCACATTCATAGATGCCTAAAATATCCCTGGTATATACTGAAAAAAATGATTGGCCTCAGAGGGAAGGAACTTACTGGCTGGGGACTAGAGTGGAAGGGAGATTTCTCACTATGTATCTTGTGGAACTCTTTGAATTTAGAACATGACAATGCACTCTATATACAAAAAGAATTAAAAATATTGCAAGTGTCCACAAATTGTTCCAGTTCTATTCCTGATATTTGGTTTGATTTCTTGGGGCTTACGTGTATAACAAGGACAAGATGAGCCATAATAACAATATTAAGCAAACTTGCTGTTTATAACCCCAAACACCCTCTCAGGAAGGACATTGCCATGGAGAACAAGTCGAGCACCACAGTCATTGGTACATGTGGGTTTGGGAGTAGGTGCCCTGAAGCAGCAGAATTTCCCTGCATAAGAAAGGGGTTCCTAGACTAATCTCAGACAGAATAACTGAGAAGTTTGGGATAGGAGAGAGTAGGAGCAAGCAAGATGAGATACAGGGATTGGGTTGCCTATGAGAAACTAAAGACTAGGGCAGCCAGACTGACCAAGATACAATTTTATGTTGTTTTTCTTTTGTATAGAGCATGATGCCACTTCCTTGTGATCCTCACATCTTCATTCTGCTACAGGTGATGGTTGTGGATATCTTTCCTAGGGTTGCCGGGAGGAGCAAATGAGATCATATGCATAGGAGTCTGATATATAATAAGCACTCAATAAATCTTAGTTGTCGGTAATAAGTAAAATGATTTGAACTTGTTTTGAAGGCAGGGATTTTGGAGACTGGGTACCCAGTTTGGGTCAATTCCAGAGTGGAGATCAAGGGATGCTGAGTGAAAAAATTTCAGCAGAAGCAGGGAATTGGAGGCTAAGGACAATATGAAAGTAGAAGCCTGTGGAAAGCTGAGGAATTTTGAGGAGAGACCTTTGGACTTTGATAAAAGGGTGCGAATCCAACTCATCTACATCTCAGGTGGCTGTGAAACCCTAGCTAACATATGAGTTACAGAGCCAACCAGTGCCCCAAGTTCATATGGCTCTGGTAATTACAGTGGGACAGCAAATATTTCCCATGTGCCATGACTGGAACTCAGGACCTACATTGACTCCAGGCAGATACTGAGGGGGCTGTCAGGGAAGAGTCTGTCCTTGCTGCTCATTTCACATTTTATAGCTGGCTTTAATGTGATCCAGCCTAATGAAAACCAACAGCATGTTTACAAACCAGAATTATCTACATTTCATAGAAATTGTTGCCATGGTTTTATAGCTTGAAAATGAATGTAGTTCCAGGAGGAGCCCACCCAAATATATCCAGCACTTCTGGGTGTCTGTTACATATAGAACATGGGGGTCTGATTACCCTCAAGGTCATTTCTAATGGCCAGAGTTCACCAGGATTTGATACATTTATTTAAATTCCTGTCTTCAGAAGGAGGTGTCTCTGGGGAATTACATGATGCTACCAGTAGCTGCTGTGTAGATTTAGACTAAATTCAGGTTATTGGAAAATGTTTTTTGTGAGTCAAAAATGTGGTGTTAGTTCCTATCTCAATTGTCTGTTGTCATTGTCCCCAAATTATTTAACCCATCTTTGGTTCTGCCACAGGTTCTGTGTCTTCCTGATATTTCTTAAAGCAGTAGTACCTGATTTTCCACATTTATTTCCCTGAGGCTATAATGCCATGTGTAAGTGCAGCTGGGGGTGATGGTTTGGAGTCACAAAACCATGTAGTTGGCAAATTTGGGATGTCCCAGGGATTTCGATATAGAGGCTTTTCCTTTATAAAGATTTATATTTTATTTTTAAATGTTCTTACCTCTGGAAAAGTATCATGCTTTAAAACCTCCTCCCTCTCTATCTATATTATTTATCCATTTTTTTCTGTCCATCTGTCTATCTATTCAATCTATCCTTTAATGTTTATTATACCTTATTAAAAAAAAAAGCAATTTGTATGTAAGGAGGGCAGGTAGTGGTCTAACGACATACTTCAGAGTATTTCTGACCTTGTCCTGATCTGGTGCTGACCTCCTAGTTTTTGTGTGTAGGCCCTGACTCTTCTTTGTAAAATGAGGCATGTCTTGGCAGCAAGAGACCGTGGTAAGGAGATCTCAGTAGCATTGGCTGCTTACTCCAGGCAGGAACTCTTACATTTCAGCCTGGGCAAGCTCCTCCTGGATGGATCCCTACTCAGTCTTGGAATGTGTCCACTATGGCAGCCTCATCTCATTACAGTGCAGGTTCCAGGCATTTGTCACAATGAACTCATATGCCCCAAAATGGATCAGTGTCTCTGTGAAATTTGACAATTGGCAGCCTCCTGGCAGAGTGGGTCTCAGGGTCTCAGAAAGTCGGCTTCAGTTGGGTGATTAAGCTCTGGCTGTGCTCAGTTTTGGACCAGTCTTGTGTTAACGGGTGGCCAGCATATCAGAGTCATGCATTTGTACATTCCACACGTATTAAGCACCCTCTGTGAGCCAGGCACTCTGAGCCACTGAATATTGGAAGGTGATCAAGACCCCTCCAATTGTTCCCACTCAGTGGCTGGAGCTCTGTACTCATCTGGAGGTGAGCCTGAAAGCTCTCTGACCCTTTTGGGGCTAACTAGGCCCTTACTTGGCAGGAATGGTAGAGGATCCTCAGAGTCAGACCTGGAGTTGGCCAAAGGGTTATGCTTTCTACCCCAGGCTGGGGCACCAGGGCCTGCAGAGCTGTGTTCTTCTTCTGCTTCCTCATGGAAAGGACCACAATATGGTGCGGGAGGGAGTGAATTTCTACCCTCTTTGTTGGCGTTAGAACAGTCTGACCTGAGCTCCTACAGGGGCTTTATGGATTTGGCCTCTGCAGGCTAGATGGATAGCAGAGCTTTGGGTCTAGGAGTCTGAGGGGAGGAGGAATGAATGTGGCCAGAGAGATGCATTCAGGACCAGAGACCTGATCACAGACCAGGGTAAGATAGAAGCAAGGTCATAGGATGGATGAGGACAAACAAGAGGGCAGAAAGTGTGGGTGCAGGACCCAAGACAAGGAGAAGTAGATTGGACACTCCTGGCAGGAGGGGTTAGCTCTTTTCCCCTTATATTCCCTGCATCCAGTGTGGCCCTTCCTAGAAATGCTCATTAATTTGAATTATATTCCATAGACACTTCTTTAAAACCCATTGTCTATATATCAAAATGTATATTCAATTCAGGCTGACAGGCCACCACCACCCAAGGTGTAAAGGATGGAGGAAGAGGCAGTCTTTATGTACTGGCTTCTGCCATGCACGGGGCTAAGCCCCTCACCTTCATTATCCCAATGAAACCTTTAAAGAACCCCACAAAGTAGAGAAGACCATCCCCAGGTAGATGAGGAAACAGCTTCAGAGAAGTTATTTCCCCAAGTTCACATGACTATGATGTGCTAAGGATGGGACTACAATGTATAGGAGTCCGGGTTGGTCTGATTTTCAAAGCCCAGATCTCTTCCTCAAACCATCCCTGAGAACCCTGTGGGAGCAAAGTTATGACTCAATCATATTTGTGCTGCTGGCATTGGGCCTGAATGTGGAAAGTAATCAATCAATGTGTTTTTGATGAACGAATGGATGAATGAAGGAATGAATGAATGAATGAGTGATGAGTGAGTGGTGGATGGAGCTGCATCTTTGTTCATGAATATGTGATTGATGGGTCCTTGGCCATGAAGTTCACACACGTGAGACAGATGGAGACTCGGGTTTTGAGGTTTTACCAATAAAAGGCAGGAGTCACATTTTCTATTTCGTTGATGTTCTATATTCAGTAGGTGCTGCATTAATACCCTATTGATAATATTGCTCCTATAACCTGAACTCTTTCACAAACAGCTGGGGTTTCTAAAAGATAGCACCAAATTGGTTCAAACCCAGTGGAGGTTTTGGACATTCGTTCAGATAGGAAGGGAATACTTGAGACTTTTTCTTCCTTTATCTGAGCCACCTTTACTGACTCACAGTATTGAAAGATTACAAGGTCATTTCTAACTGTTTCTGGGACTTCTTGCTGCTCCCTTCTTGAAAGCAATTTAAAATCTGTCTGTTCACATGCACATTTTTTACAAACAAAAGTTTATTTTCTATATATAGAAAAATGCCACCAGAGGACTAATTTGGCAGCTTTGTTGATTACCCATTGTAATGAGCCTTATTACATAATTAAAAGAATTTTTTTTCCTAACTGCATTTCACTACTAATTAACATTTTACACATTTTGCAGTGGACACTTTGGGTTGAATCAGAAACATAATTATGTCATTTCTATGCAAAGAGGAGCTTATGAATTATTAATTAATATTAAATCTGTTGATTAAAGGCTAATTCATAAGTAAACATATTACAGCTCACCATGTATTGCTCTCTAGATGCTTTCAGTTGTGATTTCTGTGGACCCTTGTCCCTTGCTAAATATTAGGGCAGGAACTAAAGAAAGACAGAAGTTGGCCACATAGATTCCAAAGAACAAAAGTAATCCATTTCAAACTCTTTTTTTTTTTAAATGTTTATTTATTTTTGAGAGAGAGACAGAGTGTGAGCAGGGGAGGGGCAGAGAGATAGGAGGGAGAGACACAGAATCTGAAGTAGGTTCCAGGCTCCAAGCTGCCAGCACAGAGCCCGATGCAGGATGCGAACTCACGGAGGGTGAGATCATGACCTGAGCCGAAGTTGGACGCTTAACTGACTGAGCCACCCAGGCACCTCCATTTGAAACTCTTTGTGAATTTTCAACCACAATTATGCTTTTTGCATTCTGTGTGCTTCTAATTGTGAGGCACATGTAGGGTGCAGACAGGTTATAGAAAGTAAGTCACTCACTTCTTTATTTTCTTAACCTTAAACAGAGAATTGTTCTCTTCTGATGCACAGGCTGCCCAAGGCCACACCAGCTGGGGAGTGCGCTGAGGAATCAGGGTCTCTGGAGTGTCTGGGGCAGCCCTTCCCAGGGAAATGGCCGGGATCTCCACCAGCCCTAGGTGGGGACTGGTAAGCATATGGAGGTGCTCCCGAAGGCCAGTTGTCTTTGGGTCCCATGTCCTGACTGGTGATGCTCTGGCCTGGCTCTGCCCTTCCCCAGGCTGGCTGTGATGCAGCTCGTGTCCTACCATGGAGGTACGGCTCCGTCCTGGTCCCCAGCAGTTAGCTGGCCACACTGATGAGAAGCCCCGTGCTTAATTATGCTTCATTTTAGGCCACAAACTGTTTTGCTTCATACTCCCGTTTTCTGTCACACCTCTACCAGGCCATTTGCCCTGGAATTAGCATTCTTGTTTTAGTGTGCTTGCTAATATTTGTAGATTATTCCTAATTTCTGCTTTCTGAAGTTCACTTTAAGTAGCAAACTTTTATCAGTTACTTCTGTGGTAAGCTTTTTTTTAAAAAAAAATCACCAACATGAATTCCATAAATCCTTGTCTATGTTACTCACTTACCATGGGTTATCTTTTTTTTAAGTTTATTTATTTTGAAAGAGACAGACAGTATGAGTGGGGGAGGGGCAGAGAGGGAGAGAGAGAATCCCAAGCAGACTCCTCACCCCAACATGGGCTCGAAACCATGAAGCCATGAGATCATGACCTGAGCCCAAACCAGGAGTCAGATGCTTAGCCAACTGAGTCATCCAGGTGCCCCAACCATGGGTTATCTTTGATTTACCTTGGCCTGGCAGCTCTTTAGCTAACCTGAGTTCCCTGTCATTCACAAATGTTCTGTGTCACCGTGTGTGTGTGTGTGTGTATGTGTGTGTGTGTGTGTGTGTGTTGCCTTCCTTTGTGGGAAGAGTTACTTTCTGCTGCTTGGGGAGGTCCAAGCTAAGAATTACTGGGTGATACTTTCTACATCACTGTTTTAACAAATTCATACCCACACACACAACACACACACACACACACACACACACACACACACTACCATTGTTGGCAACACTAGCACAACAATGTTCTGTACTTGTATGTGTTTAGTAGGATTATTTACATCCTTCACTTTATTTGATCCTCATAATTCCCATGTAAGAGAAGAAAGTATTGTTATGCTAATTTTATTCATAAGGGAATATATCACAAACAGGCTAAATGGCTTGGCCCTTGTCCTACAGCTAGTTACTCTTGAAGGCAGGAACAGACCCTTGTCTTTAGCTTCTGCCTATAGCTCTTCTCAGGACATAAGATCCCATGAGCCCTTGCTCCATCCTCGTGTCCCCCCACGTATGTCCATCTGGTGAAAGGGGAACATGTGGGAAAGCTCAGTTATTAGACTTTATGTGCCTTCTCTCTGAATACTTCTCCAACCTGGTTGATCCATTCTTTGCAGTAAAGAGTTTTCACGGCTGGTTAGAGTATAAACATCCCTAGAATGAACCCCATGTCATATCAGCAAAGTCACTTACCCTGGAGTGATAAAGGTTAATGATTCCTTTCCCAAGAGCATAAATGTCTAGAAGTGAAGAAAGCACCACTGACATGGGTTGTAGAGATGTGGGGGTCCAAGATGTTTCTTCACAGTGGATATAGACCTCCTAGCTCCAGCAGGACCGTCAAGTTGTAACCTGACATAAGCTGGTCACAGAGCTGATGACTTGATCTCACAGGAACATCGCTGGTAAGAAAGGCTCCACTTGTTGGGGAGCCTGGGTGGCTCAGTCGTTTGAGCGGCTGACTTTGGCTCAGGTCATGATCTTACGGTTGGTGGGCTCGAGCCCTGCGTCGGGGTCTATGCTGATAGATCAGAGCCTGGAGCCTGGAGCCTGCTTCAGATTCTGTGTCTCCCTCTGTCTCTGCCCCTCCCCTGCTCACATTCTGTCTCTCTCTCTATCAAAAATAAATAAACTTAAAAAAAAAAAGGAAAGACTCCACTTGAGACCCAGTGACAGATGGAGGGAGCTAGATGTCCCTTTGTACTGGCTCTGGTCACATGTGATGGCCCCTTTTCATCTTCCCCACCTTTGCTTGTAGATAAAATGTATCTAACTCCTGACTTGGAGGGCCAAGGCCTTGTCATTAAAACTGGGATTGTAGCTTTGATATGAGGATACAGACTACCCTGGCCTTTTGCACAGGAAGTGATGCTGTCCATCAGTCCTATCTTGATTTTTGTACTGCTGACCAAACTGCTGCAGTAACAGGACTTGTCATTCCAGAGCAAGTCTCAGCTCTCTGGTCTGCTGTTCTACCAGCTGCCCTATTGGCGACCTTATGCTGTCAATTACACTGGATCTCCTAGTTGGGTATGCCCCTTACCCACAGGTCATGGCGTGTGCCTCTCCCTTTACCCACCTCATCCCCTTCCCAGCCATGGACAGTTCAAAATAGGAACTTCAAAGTGTCCTGGTCCAGATATTTTGTATAAAATTTCAACAGTTTTAACAAGGGAAGATCTTGTGGTAGGGAGATATGGTCATATACCCTGCTCTTGGTTTCCATTTGCCTTTATAAGAAATGGGTGGGGGCGCCTGGGTGGCGCAGTTGGTTAAGCGTCCGACTTCAGCCAGGTCACGATCTCACGGTCCGTGAGTTCGAGCCCCGCGTCGGGCTCTGGGCTGATGGCTCAGAGCCTGGAGCCTGTTTCCGATTCTGTGTCTCCCTCTCTCTCTGCCCCTCCCCCGTTCATGCTCTGTCTCTCTCTGTCCCCAAAATAAATAAACATTGAAAAAAAAAATTTAAAAGAAAGAAATGGGTGTACTACTTTCTTAGATTCTTCTGTAGCATTGAAATTATATATGCATAGTTCCTGAAACTTAAAGGGTATTCTATAATCGTTTACTCAATGGAGAACCTGAAGTCTAAAGATTCCAGCGCCTCAAGTGCCCTAAAGACCATCCTACCTCCATTGCTTTCTCCTCTGCCTCAGTGCACTCACTGCCAAAATGTTTCTCCAGTGCACCCCTCAGCCAGCCTCTGAGATCTTACTATGTCCACTTGGTACCTGGAAGGGGGTCTAATCTGGAGGTCCTGGACAGACTTCCTTGAGTCTTCTGCCACTGAGCTTGGCCTGAGGTGTTGTTGGCAGTGGGATGGAATTTAGGCCCTAGTCAAAAGCCGAGATGTCTGGATTTCACTCTTAGCCTAGGGCCCAGGAGAGAGAAGTGAGGAGAGTTATTATATAGGGGATCAGAAGACTTTAATTTGACCCAACCTTGTGTTGATCCTGGAAGATGGCACAGATAAGGAAGTAACTGGGATCCCAGACTCCCAAAGGTTTAGCAGGTGCGGTTGGAAGAAAAGCCTAAGCTCTTCTAGAACATAACCCAGTGTTCCTCCCAGACCTAGCAATAGAACTAAAGCCAGTGAGAATGAGTTCTGGTGCTGTTGTAATCCACTCTCTCAGCTTTGCCTCATCAGTCTTCAGCATGGACCACGCATTCATTCTTCTAAAATGTTTTCCTCCTTATTTGTGATTCCACCTGCATCCATGCTCATGATGAATCCCAAAGTACAGCCTAGCCCACCTTCCTTTGCACCTTCTGCTGGCTTACCTGGTCCTGCCCTGAGGCATTTCTGCACCTCTGATTCACATCCGTGTGTAGTCCTGGCTGCTTATGCAGCTGCAGCTAATCAGGGCACTGGCAATCCAGTCGAGGAATAAATTATTTAGGGAGGGCTGCGCTGCTGTAACAAGATCCAGCAAAATTTCAGCGGCCCCAGAAATACAGAAGTTTCTCTTTCACGTTGTCATCCAGGGAAATGTCGCGGGTCAGTGGCTGACTCTCCTCATTGTTCAAGGGCCCCGGCTGGTGGGGATTCTGCCATCTTCAACACCTGATTCCCAAGGCCACTTGCGGTTTGCCTTTCCCCACCCTAGGGGAAACCGAAAAGAAAGCATGGAAGGGCTATGTATATAGCCTGGTCTTGAGCCTTTACAGCCTAGAAGTGGCCTGCATCCCACTTCCACTCACATTCCGCTGTGTATTAGTTACATGGCCACACCTGAGTACCTGCAAAGGAGGCTGGGAAATAGAGCCCAGTTACAAAGCCCAGTTACATACAAGAAGAGGAACTGTGTTTGGTGGACAGGTAGCAATCTCTGCCATAAGGAAGGAGAACACACACATGAAACTGCAGATCACATGTCTGAAACATGAACCCAGGGGAGAATAACACTAATTATGAGTAGCAGCAAGCTGTGAAGGAGATCAACTTCCCAAGACTTTATGGATATATTTTGCTTTGAGTATGGTGACAAGGATAGAATGAGCAGAAGAGATTTTAGGTGTAGTCATACGCACTTTTCCAGTATAACCATCCATTTGTGCAGTTAATTCTTTTGGTATGCCAACAATAGGAATGAGCAAGTGACATATTGGAGCCAGAACACAAATTAGCTTGGCTGGAGGACAAGGTCCATGTTAGGGGAGTAACATGCAGAAGAAGCGTGTGAAGCTGATGGAGTAGGGAGAACAGATAAAAGGTCAACACCCTGCTATGGAAAGCAGAGATTATATGACAGACCAGAGGAGAGTTCTTTCTGATCGAACCAGCAGCTGCTTGTAGAAAATAGTAGAGAGAGATCGTGGGTATCGAGACAGGATGAAGGCAATTACCAAAAAGTTAGAGATAAGGGAATGAGTCCTGGATTAAGAGTGAAACTAGAGAAATAAAAAGAAAGATACTGATAACAAAGAAAATGTGCAGGAACGGGGACTGAACTGACACAGGGGTAGGGGTGGCGGGGTGAAGAAGAATGCATTTCTGAGTGTGGAGAATCTGGTACCATTGATGGAAGACAAAGCGGCAGAGAAGGATGGTGAAGCATTGCCTGCGTATTAACCTTTTATATCCAAGTAGAGCTGTCCCGTGGGTGATATAACACTCGAAGGAGGATGGGAAATTAGGGCTAGACACGCTAAGTCTGGGAGAGATGTGCTCGTGAATGATGCTGAAATGTGTACAGTACCTTAGGACAGGTATAGAGGGGCGCCTGGCTGGCTCACTGGAAAGAGCGTGTGACTCGGGATCTCAGGGTCATGAGTACAGGTCCCACATTGGGTGTAAAGATTGCTAAATAATAGTAATAATGATAAAAAGAACAAGTATAGCAATGGAGAATGACTGACTCAGGATGGAGCCGGTGTGATATGCACATCAGTGATATTTTTGTGTCTGTTGAGCTATTACTAAGATGATTTTGCTCAAATGAAATCCTGACACCAGGAAACCAGCAAGAAACATAAGAAGCAGTGACGCATTCCATTTTTGTTGTCTCTTTTATATGTGGACACAAATGTTTTCTTAACTGAATGTCCTCATTTTTCTAAATTCTGCTAGAGAGGTTCAAGTGGGATAAGGCACAGGGAGGTGAAGTCATTTGCTTTTAGTTGCACGAGTTAATGGCTGCAGTAGTGATATAACTCAAGACCATATCCATTAGGACAGTGTTCCCCAAGTCTGAGAATCGATAATCTATGGTTTCATTAAAGCAAAAGCATGATGCTTGAAGACAAAAGCATGTCACAGTGTTTCCTGGCACCATAAAAGTTACTTTAATATTGAAATTTTATCCCTGCTGTTCAGAGTCACACTTTGTATGTGTTATTGAGTGCTTGAATTCAGAAAGTTAGCCGTAAAGAACCTTTATTCAGCTGGATTTGGCTGTTTTGGTCTCTGGTCAGGCTTCCATTCGTTTCATCTCTGAACTCTGATGATCTAATCTAATAAAATTATAAAAGATTCTAAACTGCTCAGCACTTAATCAGCTTAGTCCAAGAGAATTAAATCAAAGCCCTAGGTGTGCACACTTCATTGCTCAGATGCAATCTCACCCTGGGAGACAATCTTATTATTTGGTTACTTATTATTTGGGAGGCTGGAAGGTTGGGAGGGGATTGCGTGAATTTTGAAAGATATGCCAAGAACCTAACACATGGAGGCAGCTCTGTGGCTTTACTGGGAAGAGTAGGGGTTTGGGCTGCAGACAGATAGATCTGACCCACGTGCCATCACTTACTAGTTATGTGACGTTGGAAGTTCCTGAGCTTCAAATTCACCATCCATTGAGTTGAATTAATAGGACTAACATGGTAGTGTTAAGAATTCATTGAGATTTTATGTATGCATAAAGCTTTCTGACATACATATATACACATATATGCATATATATTCTAGCCATGTATATGTATATATACACACATATATATCTCCTACTGTGTGTGTATGTGTGTCCCAGCACTGTGTTTCACAAAAATACAAGTTGGAATTATTATAATTACTAATTATTCTATTGTTTAAAATATTTTATTATTTACTTATTTATTTATTTTAGAGAGAGAGAACGTGAGCAGGGGAGAGGGGCAGAGGGAGACAGAGAGAGAATCTTAAGCAGGATCCTCACTCAGTGTGGAGCTTGACACGGGGCTTGATCCCACGGCCCCGGGATTATGACCTGAGCCGAAATCAGGACGCTCAACCTAGTGACCCACCCAGGTGCCCCTAAAAATATGTTTTATTAAAAAAATATAGCAGCGGGCTCAAAGAGTGGGGGAAAGGCTACCGGACATATTGTTGAGAGATGTTTGTTCTGACTGCATCATGACAGACTTCTGGAAGCCAGAAAGAGACCGATGCCTGGTTATTATGTTCCCCTCCTAGAAAAGACAATTGAAAGAACATAGCTCTGGTGCTGGTTCTGAAAGGTAAACATCACTGGGTGTAGTCCTGAGAAGAATTTTGGGGACAGCCCACTTCACGCCTTATTCCAAGTGTGGAACAGAACATGTCCCCTGGGGCTGGGGTGGGATGAACCCAACACTGTGAGAAACTCAAGAGAGTTTGGGGGGCATTTTTCTCTAGTGCCTGGTCTTCTTTTGCTCTCTGCGGTGTGCTGGGGAGCAAAGCTTCTTTAGCTTCCGTCCTAGAACAGGCTCTGATTCTATTTTGACAACAATTCAATTTCTCAACTGAATTTTCTGCAAATATGGAAACTGTTAATAATCAAAGTGGCCTCCTCAGGAAGTTGTAAATTCATTTATTCATTGAACATTTATTAGTCCCCTGCTCTGTTCCAGGCACTGGAAGTGCAGAGACTAGAGACACACAGTCCTTCTGGGCTCATAGGATCTTCCCAGTGTGGGGAGCTGCCAGGACACAGGTGGACATGCTCAGCCCTGCGGATGCTGTGAGAAGGGGAGTCTCAGCCCTAATGAAAGTCTATAAGTAGAGCCCACCCTGTCTCAAAGGCTGGGGAATACTGATGACTGGCATGTTACTGTTCCTTAGAAGAACTCCCTTAAAATCACCTCAATACTCACAGCATTTCTTTTATGCTTCTGAATCCTATTGCAAGATTTTGGTTCAGGAACTATTTTGAACTTTTAACAGTAGATTCTGTTGTGACTAAGCAGTGCCAAAGTAACAACTGACATTGTGAGGATATTTATAAATGTACTTTGTCCTTCCCAAAGGGAGAGCTATTTAGCATTGCAGAAAGAGGTGAAGTGCCACTGAGTACTATTTCCTGTGATGCTAGAAATCATAGAAAGTTTTCACTATAGCTACGTGAATTCCTGACAGTGTATAGCTTCTGAAATTTATCTCTTCACTCCCAGTGCCTTTTTAGTCCAAGTGCATAATAATGGTTCTGAAGTCAATGGGTTAGGTATTCTTAAGGCTGCTTGCTGTCTCTGTGAAAGGCACTCTTGAGTTGTGCAGTGCAGAACTTGCACGACTGAATATGACAGCCCTTAATTTAGGTAGTTTCAAATCACAAAGAGGAGGCTTCTTGTTCCTCCCCTACCATGGGTCAGGATTGATTATAAATATTACTGAAATGAGAATACATTTGAGTATCCATCCAAATACATGGAACCTCTTACTGTCTTTTTTCTCATTATCTATGATTCATATGTGAAGAGCTATGTCATTTGGATTTGCATCTATGTTCTATCTCTGGGACCTTGGGCAAATTACCTCACCTTTTTGAAGCTTCATCTGTAAAATGGGATGATAATGGCTAATACTTAATGAGATTTCACCATATGTCAGACAACATTCCAAGTCCATTATCTAATTTAATGCAAAGTACCTCAGTGAGGTATTGTTGTCATCACTTTCTCTACAGAAGAGTTGACCAAAGCTTAAACTTTGGGATCAAGATCTACCCAAGGTCACCCAGGAATTAAGTGCAGGGGTCAGGACTTGAATCCAGGTCTGCCTGGCTCAGATGCCCATGCAGTTCACTATGCCATCAACTAGTCACATGGACTGATGTATTACAGTCCCCATACAAAATGGGTTTTTTGCCTGAGTTAGCAAGGTGTCAGTTAGCACCTGTCTTATCATTGTTTCAAGACAGACTTTGGTGATGCTCAGATTTGCCTTGGGAGGTCTGATTCAGTGAACAGGTAGCAGCACCTCCTTCTAATACTACCTTTGACTGAACACACTGTGCAGGACTCCATAGCTCTACTAGAAATTTTAGATGACACTTTGTGTTAATGCTAATAAATATTCAGTTTTCCTCTATTCTTCAAATGATATTTGAATCTACTTGAAATTTTTTCTCGGCTGGTTGACAGAGTCAACAGTGAATTCTGTGAACCTAAAATGCCATACCTCTGTCTGAATAATTAATACATTCTAGCAACAGCGATCACTGGACCTTTTGGCTACCCACTTTGATTGTGTTCATCCAGTTGGACAGAACACCAGTTGTAGCAACTTGAGATTTTCTAAACGAGGGCTTAAAATAATCTAATCAGTTGTCTGGGCTGCTTTCCCATGAAGAACAGGTGTTGCAACGTAATTGAGTCCCTGATGTTGTCCCTGGAATAAAAGAGGAGAAGACAAGTGAGCTTGGGTCTCCATACAGATGACCAGAGAGCATTGTGTAGGATGCTGAATGCCCCGAGGCTGAACTCAGAGTCTGAGGCTTGAAGTTCAAGGCCTTTCCCCAGGCCAAGTCCAGAACACTGTGTTGATTGAATCATGTTAGGGTTTGTTTCTCATCTTCATTTTCTTTTACTTTAATTTTTTGAGTAATTTTCTCTGATTATAAATTTTTCTCTGTTCTTTTTGGCAAACTTTTGAAAAATAAAAGCACAATGAAAAACAGAGGACACTTATAATACCACTCTCTAAAGATAACTGTTATTAATATTTTAATGTATTTTCCAGTAGATATAGATGTAGATATAAGGTATATAGTTTATAACTACAATACCTTCCTGTTGCTGCCATAACACATTACCACAAACTTAGAGTCTTATAATCAGACACATTTATGACTCTGTAAATCAGAAGGTGTAAGTGTCACTGGGACAAAATCAAGGTGGTGGCAGGGTGTTCTTTTTGGAGACTCTAGGGGAGAATCCATTTCCTTGCACATTCAGGTTTTTAGGAGAACTCAGTTCTTTGTGATTGTAGGAATGAGATTCTCATTTCTTGCTGGCTATACATCAAGGGCCATTCCCAGCTTCTGGGGCAACTCACATTTCTTGGCTTGTGGCCCCCATCCCCATCTTCAAAGCCAGTGGTGGTTGATCAAGTCCTTCTCATGTGGTGTCTCTCTGACCGCAGCTGGGAATGTTTCTCCGTTTCAAGGACTCGATTAGATTGGGCTCACCTGGATAATCCATTTCAAGGTCTGTAACCGTAATCACTTCTGCAAAGTCTCTTTTGCCGTGTAAGGTAACATAGCCAGAATTGGAATGTGTACATCTTTGAGGGCCATTCTTCTGACTACCAAAATGACGTTGGGAACATCCATTTATTGAAGGAGTCTCAAACTTCGGTGTGTATAAGATTCACCTGTGGAGCTGTAGGTTTGAGGTGGGGTCTAGGAATCTTTATTTTAGCAGGCTCCTCCTATGATTCTGGAACAGTGGTCCATGAATCACACTTAAGAAAGCTTGGTCATGGCGTCAGCATCCTTCTAGCATATATATTTTTTAATGAATGCATAGCATGCATGTATCATTTTCTTTTTTATAAGTAAGTCTTTCATAATCTTATTGGTAATTACTTCTTTATACCATCCACAATTATTTCTTTATCACACCTCCTTTAAAGGAAAGGAAATGCAAAACTCTTTCACACTTATGAGCAATTCTGTGCCTGGGTGTGTAGTGTTTTGTTTTTGTGATGGCGGTGCTTGTATTTGTTCATTTATTGGAGCATTGAGAACCCCAGGGCCTCTATCTTTCCAAATGTTAAGAAGAGGCTGACAGCATTATTGATCATCTGCCTGTCGCAGTGACTGGCCACGGTCTGTTCCTGCAGTGTTTGACCATTGCATTTCTGTCGCTGGAAGTTGCCCTGCTCACTGGGGATGGCAGAGAATGCGTTTTCTGAAGTTCATAACTCACCCAAACCTCCTGGGTTCAGTGTTTCCACCTGAACTGGAAAATTCTGATGTGCAAGTTCATTTACTTTTAAAATGTTCTGTTTCTAAGACAAAGGGTTCAGAAAATCCCTTGTAAATGGCTTCCAAAGCTATCAGAGAAGTGGAGACACACAACATTTAATGACTTAAGTAGAAAGGAATAGTGGCACAAATATCTTCCTTAAATTACTTAGTTTTAAAACTGGAAAAATATTGGGCAAAACAACAACAACAATAAAAACCCCAAAACCTGGGGGTTCCATTTCCTTATACTTGAGGTTTGGAAAATAATTGTAAACTACAAAGAATTGTCATTTATTTATTTATTACCCTAAAAGGAACTTGGTTATGTTGAAATCTTGGAAATTTAATGTACAGGAGGTTTTTTCCCCTCCTAAATCAAAATCTTTGTAATGAAACATCATGTGCATTTTTCATTCTGCTACAGATTAAGATTTCATTTTCTGAAACCAGAGTTGATAGCATTAAGTGAAACATAGTTCAGACAAATTACATTTTACTAAGCAATGAATCTGTTTATAGGTACAGGAGTAGGCTATTGTGAAATTAGTGACTCTTATGCAATGTGGAGGCCTAATGGGGGCTCAAGATTGACTGTGAACAAACCCAAAGGGAAGGACACTATAGAAGATGAACAGACAATTGCACTTCTTAAGCTGTTTTTGAAAAGAAAGTCCTGGAAACTAATAGTTTAGTGTCTAAAGGAATGTGGTTTTTTTTCTTTCCTTTGCTATAAATAAATTGTTCCAGAGCCGCATCTGCCCAAAGATGAGGAGATTCTAAGTGTGTATATTTGCATGTGTGGGTTTTAGTGAAATAAACAAGAAGAATCCTGTTGTGGAAGAACTTTCTCTGGTTGACGAGCTCCTGACATCTTTTGAACACTTTAGTTTTATTTTATTTTATTTTATTTTATTTTATTTTATGTTAATTGAGATATAATTGACATATAACTTTGTATAACTTAAAGGTGTACAATGCACTGATTTGATACATTTACCTATTGCAATATGATTATCTCACCATAGCGTTAGGTAACACATCTCTCATATCGCATAATTATCATTTGTTTTTTTGTGGTGAAAACATTTAAGATCTACTCTCTTAGCAACTTTAAGGTATATAATACAGTACTGTTGACTATAATCACTATGTTGTGCATTTGATCCAGAACTTACTCATTTTCTAGTTGCAAGTTTATACTGTTTGACCAATACCTCCACAGTTCCTCTACCCCCTATAATTCCTGGTAACCACCATTCTACTGTTTCTTTTAAAATTTTTTTTGAGAGAGACAGAGACAGCACCAGTGGGGGAGGGGCAGAGAGAGAGGGAGAGAGAAAATCCCAAGCAGGCCCCACACTGCCAGTGCAGAGCCCAACTTGGGGCTCAAACCCACGAAACCACAAGATCATGACCTGAGCCAAAACCAAGAGTTGGACGCTTAACCGACTGAGCCACCCAGGTGCCTATCTACTTCCTGTTTCTATGAGTTTTGCTTTTTTAGATTCCATATATAAGTGAGATCCTACAGTATTTGCCTTTCTCTATCTGACTTCTCTCATTTAACATAATGCCCTCAAGGGCCATCCATGCTGTTGCAAATGGCAGGATTTTTTTCTTTCTCATGAGTGAATAATAGTTGATTGTGTGTGTGTGTGTGTGTGTGTGTGTGTTGTGTGCGTGTCTGTGTGTGTGTGTACATATCACATCTGCTTTATCCATTCATCCATTGTTGGACACTTAGGTTATTTCCATATGAGCACTTTAAAAATGTATTAAATTCTGGAGTTTAATAGTAAACACTTTAACCTTACTTCTGCTCTTTGGAGACACTAAATATAAAGGTAGGGATTCTAGAATTAGAGGGAGATGGGGAGAGCAGAAGAAATTCTAGAAAGGTCCAAGTAAAATAGAATAACTCATTTAAAACGTAGTCACAACTCCAGGTATTGGAGAGTATATGGGGCCACAGGAACTCTTGTTGTTGGTGAGCCTGTAAAATGGCACATCAACTTTGGAAAATAGTTTGGCAGTATCTTAGAAAGTTGAATGTACACTTATCGTATGACCCTGGGATATTCCTGGGTATTTACCCAAGAGAAGTGAAAATATTTCAGAAGACTTGTGCATGAATAGGCATAGCAGCTTTATTCATAATAGTGAAATGTTGGAAACAACCCCTAATGTTCATCAGTAGGTGAGTGGATTTTTAAACAAAATGTGTTCTATTCATACAATGGGATACTGCGTAGCAATAGAAAGGAACGTACTACCTATATACACACAAAAAAATGGGTGGGTATCGAAACCTTTCTGTTGATCAGAACTAATACTACATGTGGTATGTTTCATTTAAATAAGACTCTAAAAAAGACAAATCTGACCTTCAGTAGATGTGACAGTGGCTGTCTGGGGCTGGAGGTGTAGATAGAATTGACTGGGAAGTGGCACAAGGGAGCCGATTTGGAAAATTTCCACATCTTGATTCAGATGATTCACGCTTATCAAAACTCACTAAACTGACAGAGTGTGTCTATTTTATTATATGTAAATTGTGCCATAGTGAAATTGATTTTTGAAATGTAGTTACAGGAGTGAACGAACTGATGATAGGTGTGGTTCAGAACCACTTCACGGCATTGCAGACAATTATGGCAAGAAGTGAAAATACTTCAGACTGGTTTTAAGAAGTGCTAACACAAGGCTCATTGCTCTGTCATCTGTGAGTGAGTTGTTAGACACCCAAAATCCCTGTAAGGGGATTCCCACCATTTTTTAGGTGAATCACACACATGCATACACACAGAGCTGCTCGAGGGAGAAGATGAACGTGAGGAACACCTTATCCTTGCTTCTAGATTTTAGTTCAACACATTCACTGAGTTAACATCTATTGGTTTTGCCAGGTGCAGAGTGCTCCAGGGAGAATATATGGTTCTCACCTTTTAAGGGCAAACAGTCCAGCAAAGACTCAGGGATCTTAACAAAGACTCAGCGCAGTGAGATTAGTTAACTATAATGACAGCAGTACTAACAGTCACTTATTGAGTGCTTTCCTGTGGCAGGCACTTAGCATGGCAATTAATATATTATCTCATTTAATCCTTACAACATGGGTGAAGCTTGGCACTTGGGTGCTGTTAGCTCCCTATTTTACAGAAGACACAAGAGAGGCTCAGAGATGTTAAGTAACTTACCCAGTATTACACAGTTAATGAACAGTAAATGGCAGAGCTGAAGTCTGCTCATAACCATTATGTCGTAGCCCAATAGTAGAGTATGTGTGGTACTAATATAGGGCATTTATTTGACGTCGAGTATTCAAAAACCATTACAATTTGCCCAGGTTTGATCAGACCGCCCCCCTCCTCAAATTCCAGGCCTGCCAGAGAAAGTCAGGTTTGTTGTCCCCCCCGCCCCCCCAATAGGTACTATGGTTACCTTTGTCCAGATTCTCTTTAAGATTGTCTTTCTGAACAATAGGCTGGACTCTCTGTAATCCCTTACACTGACATTCTTCCGCCAGGGGAGCCTGCCGAGCCGAATAATGTTCCTGGATTTGTGTCTCTCATGTTGTCACTGATTAGTCCTAACTCTTCCTGGCAAGGCTCCTGCCAGGCTATTTCAGGAAACAAAAATTCATTACATACATCCTTATTGATTTTCCCTCTCCTTTGCTTATTACTGAAATGCTTTTCCCTCCCTCTCTTGAAGCAATAGCATTGCAATTACTGGAAGGTCTGCTCTCCCCAGCAGCCTGCCCCCAGGCCCAGAGGCCCTTGCTGATGCTCCCAGGAGGCAGGCACAGAGGGGCTGGAGCAGCTGCAGCGTGTCCCTACCCTGTCCTCCAGGAGTGAGCTGGCTGATGGCCTCCTTATAAAGTGGCTGCTGGGTGTGTGACTTGGTAGTGTCTCATTATACAGCCCCCAGGACTGTTTCTAGTGATCATCTGAGTATCCTGGTTTCCTTGAGTTCCTTCTCTAGTAATTTTCGGTGTAAATGCTGCAGTGAGTATCTCTGGAAAACCACTCTGCTTTCGGGGAGTCAAAGAAGAGGAACTAACTTTTATTGAGTGAGTTAAAATATTATTGAAAATGTTTTTATTGAGTAGGTTCTAGGTTCTGGGGACTTGTGTGAGCAAGACACAGGATTTTGATCTTACGGATTTTATAGCCTGGTAAAGGATATAAACAACAATTGTAACAGTAGTAATAACAATGTCAAAACACAGAATAATAAAATAATTACAGGTTGCAGTAAAAGCAGTGTCAGAACAGTAGATGGCTGAGATAGAAGAAAAAAATAGGTAGGGATTATTTTAGACACCTTCACATGCAGTATCACCCATCTATCAAAACACCCATGCAGGAGGTGTTCTCCCTGATCTTGGACATCACATTAGGGAGTTTGTTTTAAGAGACAGTGGGAGTGGGATGCAAGGCCATGTCTGTCTGACTCGAAGCCAAGGCCCTTTCCTGGGAGCTGTGTTCTAAGGCACAGGAGCCGTCCTCTCCCCGCCCCCCATGCTACTCTCCACTCCTGAGGAACGTGGTTTAGTTTTTAGGCTACACTGTTGGCTCTTGGTGCAGTTCTGTTCTCCTGCCTGCAAGCTCCCTGTCTGACAGAAGACAAGAGAAACCCAAGTGTTCCAAAGGAATACATGGTGTACTGGGTGTAATTCGCTCCCAGGAGAAGCCCTCAGACTGTTTAGTGATCCAGGCCAGGCCAGCTCTTGGTTTCTAGTGGGTGAGTTCTGCACCAGGACACCTCGTATCTGGAAATGATCTCTCTTTGCTCTCGGACTGTCGTTCTAGACTCCTGGGCACGTGCACTGTAACTTTCACATAGCCTGTTTTCCACTCTGCCGAGTGCCCCATAGTTATTTACATTTCTGCCTGGGGCTCTCCATCATGTCTGTGCCGCCTGTCCTTTTCCTAGCAGTGTGCGTGAGGGCATCCCCCTGGGAGAACACAGTTCAGGTCTCAGGTGCACAGAAGGACAAAGGGGTTGTGGGAGACCGCCCCTCCAGGCTCAAGCCCCAGGGCACGTATCCTTGTGAGGAGGCCTTGGGAAATGCCCCCAAGACTTGGGCAGACCCCACTTGTTAACATGTGTGAGCTTCTGGAGGGCCCTAGGAAATCTCAGGCCAGGGCCAACAGAGGGAGTGCTGTTGGTGGGAGGAGTCTGAAAACGAGCACCAGGACATGGGCTTGTGGCATGGGCACTAGTCCATCAGAAGAAGGTGATGAGCTCCATGCCTGCCTCCTTATCTGTGCTCCATAGCTGCAAAAAGCTGACTCCTGTATGTGCTCTCTCCTTCTGTAGAATGTACACGCATACCCACACTGAAGCACTTCACAGCTTACAGTCAGGGGTTCAAAACAAAACAAAAACTTTAATCTCCCATGGCAAAAACAACTCTCATGTCAAGCCCATGGCAGAAAACTGCACTTAGTTCTTTCCAAATGTGCTTGATCCCTCTAGTGTTTTTCAGTATTTTCAGGGTTAATCCCAGTCAATTCAGGATAGCTACCTCTGCCCCACCTTTTCCCTTCAGGGGGACCTAAGAGCCCTGGTTTTACATGATGTCACAGATTGAGGGTGTGGTGGAGGGATGGGGGCATGATCTGGTCCTTGACTGTTTTCTACTTGGTGCAAATCCTCTTGTCCGGCTTTTGGTGACTGGCTTATTTCCTGTCAGCATCTTCTGAGATGCTCACCATCTCTCATGTGGTCTTGGCCAACAGGTTCTCACAAGTCACTTGACTATTATTAGTATATATATTATACACACACACACACACACACACACACATATAACACATAGGAATGTATATATTACACACATATATCCAGATTATTTGACTATCATAACAATAATAATAATTATGACTTTTAAAAAGAGACAGCGTATGCACATATGTGCACAGGGGAGGGGCAGAGGGAGAATCTTAAGTAGGCTCCCTGCCTAGCCTGGAGCCCTACTCCAGGGCTCGATCTCACAACTGTGAGATCATGAGCCGAGCCAATATCAGCTCAGCTTAATGACTGAGCCACCCAGGTGCCCCAATTATTATTATTTTGACACTTTGGAAGAGAAACAGGGACTCATAGATCCATTGCCTGTCTAATCCCTTTTTTTGAAACCCTCTTCCCCCATTTTTTTTTCATGGCTAACTCTTGCACATTCCTTAGGCTTCAGCTGAAATGTTATGTCTCCCCCAGTCTAAATGAACTGGTTCTCCCTCTGAGAACTGTGTACTTTCCTTTCATAATGTTTATCAGTCTAAACATAAATATACATGTGTCATTCTCTGTTTAAGGTCTGTCTGATTCCCTACCTCCACCCCATTCCATCATAAACACCACAAAGGTCAGGATTTTTCATCTGTTGTATTTGCTTCTGCATTCTCAGCACCTTGACAAATGCTTGGTATTTACAAGTCACACACACATAAATATAGAAAAAGGAAAAAACTTGAGGCCCTGGACTTACCCAGATTCCATGGCTAATTAGAACTAATTATTCAAGAGCACTTGAATAAATATATCCTCATAAAAAAAAAAAAAAAAACAAAGCAAAAAGAACAGCATCACTTGAACTCACACCTCTGGTGGCCCATAACAGGGCTCTTTCCAATATGCCATGCAGAGTGAGGTTGCCTTTGACAAGGTGTTAAAAATCCAGTTAATTCCTTTCAGATTATAAATCCCTGTTTTTAATTAAGAAATGATAGAGTGTAAGATAGTGAGTGAGTGGTGTGAAAGAGGGTGCCAAATGAAAAGTGACTTTACCCTGGATTGCTTGGAATTACACTTTTGCCTCACAGCGCTCCCAAGAAATCCTTGATGTAGGACCTGCTGTGTTCATGTCAGGGAGCCAAAAGAAACATGAAGGAATGGCAAAGATTCTCTCCACTGACCTTGTGGGGAAACCTTGTTCTGTCTGCACCTGTGCACCAGGGCTCTGAAGTCTCTCTGGACGAGAGCCAAGGTCAGAGGCACATGGGCAGAGCTGATTCCAGAGCAGAGGTCTGCCTGAATCTCTGACTACGGAAGTTACAGCCTACAGGGCATACGAAATACTTGATCCAATGAAACATGGAGGCTGTGGTGGAAGAGGGAAAAGTGTCATTGGTAAAAGTGTCATCTCTGGCCCATTGTCTGTTTATCATAATGGTGATGGAATGGTTCTTGCCCCAGAGTTTGGTGGAGATGTGCATGGACATCTAGATGGGTTGGAAGGACAGAAAGTACATTTTTTTTCCCTACTAAATGAAGCTCTTTTCCTCTTCCAAGCTGGATTCTGGCTGTGAGTGGATTTGTCACTAGCTTCCTAAAAAGGCAAATTGGAGCAGAGTTGTTATGGTGAGGGAGGTTTGCGTGATGCTAACTTGGGTCACGGAGCTTGTATCTGATCCAATCCATTGCAGGCTATGGAGCCTGAGTGTCCTGGTGCTGAATTTCAGCCTGGAACAAATCAATTAAATAAGACCAAGAGGAGCATGAACTACCAGGGCATTTGAACTTTATGAGGCCATGCAGTTGACCTTCAACCCAACACTCATTTCTTTTGCCCTGCTGATGTTACTGCTGTGCATCCAACATGGCTTCAATAATGTTGAGAATGGGAGTTCTGATGTTTACTCTGTTGTCACTCTCACTAAACGGCTGTAGGTCTCTCTCAAACTTGAACTGCTGATATTACAGTTAACTCTTTATTAGATATTACACCTAACTCCTAATTATTTAATGTATCAGTAAAGATTAGGTTCTGTTGTAACGAAGACTTGAATATGGTAGCCTAAGTACACAGTGGCCTAAATTCTTTCACTTAAAAGAAGTCTGGAAGAAAGTTCAGGGTTTGTATGGCAGCTCCATGAAGCCATTAAAAAGTCAGGCTCTTCTCTCTTCAGTACATAGTTTTCATCACCAAGGTCTTCTCAGAAGACTGTTGAAGGTCTAGCCATCACGTCTATATCCCAGGCAGTAGGAAGGGGGAAGGAGGCAAGAGACAAAGGGCTCTTTTTCCCAGCAGTGACTGCCAAGTTTAAATCTTACACAGGCCCTCTTGGAAATTCCATACAATATTGCCGATTACATCGCTGATCACATGTCACTGAGTGGGACTTCGTCACATGACTATAGCTAACTGCAAAGCAGACTGGGAAATGCCTTTCCGCTGTGTGTATTGCTGGACCAAATAAAATCAAGGTTCCTTTTACTAAGGAAAAGATAAAAGTGGAAGCAAAAAATAGTTTCTGCCATGTTCGCTTGGATTTCTTGGGGCTCTTTGCCTTTTGTCTTTCTGTTATTAAGACTTTTCAGGGAGAAAAGGAAATAGAACTAAAATTCACACTAATACATTTTGTTTCTTACCATCAGATTTGATTTAAAAAAAAACGCTGGTGGGGCGCCTGGGTGGCGCAGTCGGTTAAGCGTCCGACTTCAGCCAGGTCACGATCTCTCGGTCCGTGAGTTCCAGCCCCGCGTCAGGCTCTGGGCTGATGGCTCAGAGCCTGGAGCCTGCTTCCGGTTCTGTGTCTCCCTCTCTCTCTGCCCCTCCCCCGTTCATGCTCTGTCTCTCTCTGTCCCAAAAATAAATAAATGTTGAAAAAAAATTTAAAAAAAAAAAAAAAAAAAAAAAAAAAAAAAAAACGCTGGAAAAGAGGCCAGAATCCCCATCTCTATCTGCATTACTTTTCCATATGTTTCTGTCTTATATGTTCTGTCTCCATCACAGGTCTGGAGCAGGTAGGTGCCAAGTTTGACAGTGGCAGGTAGACACATAGCTCTACAATTGGAGGGAGAGGTAAGGGCTGAATACATAAATCTGGAGATCCATAGGGTCAGAGGAGGGTATAAGCCCTAGGAAACAATGGGTGAATATGAAAAGCGAGGAGAAGGAGTCCCCAAAGAACCCAGGACGACCTCAACATATATTCCTCTTGATTCTTTACCTTATGCTTTTGCAGTGTCTCTGGCCATCCATCCTCTTTTGAGAGTTTCTTGACAATCATGGAGGTGGAATGTCTTTAACATGTTTGAACTCTCCAGAATTTGGGCATTCAGCCAGCACAGAGGGTTGGTAAGAACTTCTGGCCAAACTTCAAGAGGTTCTCGGAGAGCACATGTTATTTTCCTTGAAATGCCAGCTTCTTCCATGAGCAATTTCATCTCTAATTCCCCAAGCTCACACATCAGATTTACTTGATAGTCTCTTGAAGAATTAAGACAGTCTTGATTTTCAAGTGAGTAGAGCTAATAATTTTATTTTCTTAAAAACCAAGGTTCTAACATGTGTATGGTAACACATTATGAAAGCTTTTCTTAGCACTCCTGCCCTGAAATCCTCTCCTCCACTCCACTGAATTTGTTATGATCTTACATGAATGAAGGTGACTGGTGGCAGAGCAGCTTTTAAAATAATCTGCAGTGTCTCCCAATTCTGTGCTCCAAGTCTTCCTGCCCTAGAGCACCAACTTATAATTTGTCTGCCTCAATGTCTATTTCCCACTGGGCTATGAATTCTTGGAAAAGAAGAATGGGTCTTATTTAAATTTGACAACCTCAGCATCTTGCACAGTGCCTGGCATTTATCTGGTCCTCATTAAATATTTTTGAATGGATGGATGAATAAACAATAAAGAGCTTCCAATCACACTGCTCTTGTAGAAACTGAAAACACTTCTATTAACATGTCAGGCCAAGATTGGCTGGCATGGACTGCGTTAATGTGACATTATGTTCTATTGGTTTGACTTCTTACACACTGATGTTGTGAAGAATGCCAGGTGTGGGTCATGAAACTTGGTCACAGAAAAAGAGAATCGGGGGGAGAAGAAGAGGGAGGAGGAGGAAGAGGAGAAAAAGATGGAGGAGGAGAAGAAAGAGAGGAGGAGGAGGAGAAGGAAAAGCATATGGTTTTCTAAATTCTGTACGTGTGGAAACATAGGGATGCACTTCATCTCTTGTATCTTACAACAAGGTTCATAGCGTTACCAAAAAGGAAAAACCTCAAGGAGTGAACCTAACAACTGAGTGGTTTGAAGAGAAAAGGGTACATGAAATGCTCGTCTTTCTTGGAGGACAAATGAGAATCCTTTTGTCAGTAGTTAACCAATGTGAACTTGAAGGTGGTAAGAAGAGGCAGCGCGTTGCTGAACTTGACTCACTCCACAACCTCTGGCCAACCTTATCCTGTCTCTTGTGTTCACCTCCTCTGAAACTCTCTCCTTGGATCTTCGTTAAAGGATTGCCAAGTATGGGGCGCCTGGGTGGCTCAGTCGGTTAAGCGGCTGACTTTGCTCAGGTCATGATCTTGCGGTCCGTGAGTTTGAGCCCTGCGTCGGGCTCTGTGCTGACAGCTCAGAGCCTGGAGCCTGCTTCGGATTCTATGTCTCCCTCTCTCTGACCCTCCCCTGTTCATGCTCTGTCTCTCCCTGTCTCAAAAATAAATAAAACGTTAAAAAAATTAAAATTAAAATTAAATAGATAAATAAATAAATAAATGATTGCCAAGTAGACTAGCCTTGTCAGCACTGAGCCTCATCTTCAGATATCATCTGGGCCATCTGTGCTGCTTTAGCAATACTCAGGTCTTTTTCTCTGCAGTCCTTTCATGACCTGCCCTTTGGTGGGGGCCATTATTACAGGTTCTTGCTTCAGACATTAGTGGCATACGCTTCAGGTCTTAATCCTTAAGGAGATAAAAAGTTGTGTCTTATAAGGACTGAGGACAGAGGGTGTGATTGAGAGCTTTACTGCTGCCTCTGACTCCCTGAGGATCTTCCACAGCAGCGAGTTTGCTGACCTGACAGGATTCACAATTAGGGAAGCAATGCCCAGGCCTCCTTCCCATCTTTGACTTGGCCATTTGATTACAGGAGCCTGGTGAGCTCTGTGGAGTCTGAGAGTAAAGAAAGATGCAGATCCTTCTGACTAGAAATGGGTTGTACCTGCAGTTAGTCAGTGCACTATGCCTTGTGACAGTATTTGTCATGGTAGTTTGGGGACTTGAGGCATCAGCATAACCAGGCATGATTATTTTTTTAAATGATTTTTTAAAATGTGTGTTTATTTTTGAGAGAGAGAGAGCACAAGCAGGGGAGGGGCAGAGAGAGAGGGAGACACAGAATCTGAAGCAGGTTCCAGACTCCGAGCTGTCAGCAGAGAGCACAATGTGAGGCTCAAACCCATGAACTGTGAGAGCATGACCTGAGCCCAAGTCCCATACCTAACTGACTGAGCCACCTAGGCTCCCTAAATAACCAGGCATAATTATTAAAGATTCTGTTTCCTGGGCTTACTTCAAACCTAATCAGAACCTCTGGAGAATTTTCATAAAGGAGAGGCTTGGGGTCAGCAATCTGTTTACTAAAGGGGCTACGATTCTTGTCTTGAAACTGTTTCAGTAGTAAACACAGTCTGACTTAGAGTCTGTGTAACTGAATAAGAGCCTAAACTGAAAACCAGCAAATGTCCATCAGTAAGTAGGTGAATGGATAAACAAATTGTGGTATATCTTCACAATGGACAATGATTCAACAATAAGAAGGAATAAACTAGTGATATAGGCAACTATAAGGATAAATTTCACAGACACTGTGCTGAGCAGAAAGAAGCCAGAAACAAGAGAATACACACTGCTTATTGTATTCATAAAAGAACCCTAGAAAAGACAATCTAGCGCATGGTGACAGGAGAGGGATCAGGTCTTGCTGATCTGGGAGGAGGGGTAGGGATTGACTGGGAGAGAGATAGAGAGTAATTTGGGGAATGATGAAAATGTTCGTTTAGAAGTCCTTGTGGTTGTGGGCATATAAAATTGTCAAAATTTGTCAAACCTGCACTTAAGATGAGTGCATTTTATTGTATATAAATGACATCTCAACACAAAAGAGCCATGGTTTCTTGTTTTTTTAAGTTTATTTATTTTGAGAGAGAGAGAGCTCAAGAGAGAACATGAGGGGGAGGGGCAGAGAGAGAGGGAGACAGAATCCCAAGCAGGTTCCACACTGTCAACATGTAGGCCACTGAGCAGCTCGAACTCATGAACTGTGAGATCATGACCTGAGCTGAAATCAAGAATTGGATGCTTGACTGAGCCACCCAGGTGCTCCCATAGAGAAGTGCTTTCTAAAGATTCACACTTTATGGAAGAATGATGAAATAAATTGCAGTTGTTCATATCATATCAATGTACATTACTGTTTTTATAAAATTTGGTGTGGCTTTTGGTGCTCATGGGGATTATTGGGTGTAGGTTCTCTCTGAACACTTCTTGATAGCCCTACTGATCCTGGGCAATGAAGCCCAGGGTTCTGTACTTGAACACATCCCCAGGTGATTCTTATCTGCAGTTGAGCCCCTCTGCTAATGGTACCCAGTGCCCTGAGGATTTTTGAGCTGTCTTTGAATGACAGCTGACTTACTGATGTTGGCCAGACTCAATGAGCTTGGGGCCTGAGAAAACTGTTATTACTTTGTCAAGTTCATAAACTTCAGTATTACTTACAAGGCCTCACTGACATAGTTGCAATATATCTTTGACTAATTTGCATGCAGTAACCTTATCTTGTTAACCAAGGGGGGTTGATTGCTTTGTTTGTGCATCTGATAGATTTCAGATTGCTTGAACAACCAAGTGTCATCCCAGACAGCCAGTATTGTAGGAACTGGTGGTCTCTGTGGCTCATAATCTCTTCCAGAACCATCCTAGATTTTCTCTTTGGGAGGACAAAGTTGCCTGTACCTTAATGACATCACCTAACACTTAGTGACCACTTCCTGAATGCCAGGCTGAGCACCTAGCAGTCATCATCTCATTTAATCCTTACACTATCCAAATGAAGAGGAATCTGTGATTCAGAGAGATTGGGGGACTTGCCAGAATGTTCACATCTGCGTTAACATCAGAGCTAGCCTTCAACCCATGTCCAGCGCTAAAGGGGTGGCCCTCAGCCATGCTTTCACATTAGAATCATCTGAGGAGCTTGTAAAACTCCTAATGCCTAGGCTCTCCCCCAGAACAGTTAAATCAGAATCTCTGGGGGTGTGACCCAGTATTTTTTAAAAGCTCCCTGATGATTCTAATGTGCAACAAAGGCTAGGAACCATGCTCCAACAAAGGCTAGGAACCATGCTCCAACTTATTACGATGTTGTAATAAAAGATGGTGAGCACAGCACACCATGTTCACCTGGAACTGATTGACTGACGTGCTTCTTTTCGGGTCCTCATGCTAATTATGACCCTACTCCCTCTCTCCTGTGATTTAGCATTGTTTTGCAGGTATCAACTTTCAAGGAGACCTTGTCCTGTTAGGCAATGTAGTGTTCCTGATTTGAATGGGTATATTCAAAGGATATCTCCTTCCCTCCTTCCTCTAACATTTACCCAATACCTGCCATGCATTAGGCGCTGGTTTTACAAAATGAACAAGCCCACCTGTGCTTCCAGGGATATTGCCCTGGAGGAGGAAAGGAAGCTCAGGGAGATCAAGGACACACGGAGGAATCAGCAAAGTCTCCCTGGAGGAGATGCCAGCTGAGTGAACTGGTGGTTAGAGATTAGTCAGGCGAGGGGAGAGAAGCATTGTAGGCTGGGGGACTACGTGAACAAAGACACAGGGCGAGCGATGGCAGAAACATGGGGTAGACTCTCTGCACTTCCAGGTGTAGGAACCACACAGGAGGCAAAAAATGAAGAGTCATAAGCCAGAAGAGGAAGGTGAATGACCTTCAAAGCATGGGGAACTTGTACTTTGTTCTGTAGGAGCCAGTAGGTCACCAAAGTGTTTCAAATAGGAAAGTGATGTGGTCAAGAGTCGATGTTTAAGGTAGTGTTGGAGGAAGAGAAACCCCAGGGAGCAAATGTGGAGGAAAGAAAAGGCAGCAAATATACCTTATAGCATTCTACTCTATCTTCCGTTGGAATGGAAATATCCCAATGAGTATAGCTGAGGGAATAGGGCTCTTAACCTGACCAGCGTATTGAACAGATCGATAAAGACTGACTTGATTGTAGCTGGTAATGACAAGCTCCATTCCTTCTTGGCCAAGCTATCTTCTTATAATTGGAGAAAGAAAATGTTTGTCAGCCTAGGGATGGTTTTCATACATGGCTCTAGGGATCCATGAACCCACTGAAATTGTGTGCAAAATTCTGTGCATTTTCCTGGGAGAGGGTCTGTAGCTTTCATCATATTTTCAAAGGCATTCAGGACCCACAGACCGAGCAGTTGAAGATTAAAATACAAAAGTTTAGCTAAAGATGATGTATTCTTTTGGCTGACCTAGAGAAAGGCCTTGGGAGAAAGGCCCAAATGGATTCTCACAAGTGTTTTTAAAGGTGAAATTTGAGGTACCAGACTCCTTGCATTGCCTAAAGTTAAGTATACACATAAGCTCATACATACTTATCTCTGATGCAAAGCATTTGAAGGACATTTTTCTAGGCAAGGTGTATAAGCCTGATTCTTGACTCTACAGCTGTAGCACTGAAAGACAAGCTGACTCTAACAAAGGGATGAACGTTGCCCAGAGGGGATTCCTGTTAGGAGCAGCAGCTGTTGAGATGATTGGTGCTGCAGGTGCCAGAGCCAAGGTCTGAGAGTGCTGCTGGCTCTGAGGCCCAGATGGCCTGCTGAGAAGGAGCCCGGGTACCCACCTTGCTGAGGCTTTTGTTGTAACTGTGTATCCATACAAGCAAATGTGTGCTCCCCACCTTGCCTTGATTCATGTTGACAGAGTTACTTGGTAAAGCAGGTGGGTAAGAGTGACTCTCCCAGCAGGAAAAGTCTGCCTCTGCTGCTTCATGACCAGCTCTCCTGCGATAATGAGCTTCACCCCGAGCCACCTCTAAAGCTGCTGTCCCCTTTGGAAGCAGCCACATTAAAGAGGTTAATGTTTTCACAGTAAGTGCTGTAGAGGTGGGAGGGGGTGTCCTGTGTGTGTGTGTGTGTGTGTGTGTGTGTGTCTGTGTGTGTGTGTATGTACCACCAGAGTCTGTCAAAGAGTTATGAATAGGTGATGGTACCCACTAATTAATTTTCTCCTCTCTGACAACCACAAATACATTGTCAATGGTCTGAGCTTCATCTGGCCTATAGTTTCTTCCTTTGCAAAAGGAGGATGTTGCAAAAATGTTACTCCTGCTTAATACTTTCATTAGCTCCCCATTTTTTAGAGCCACAGAATCCTGAGGTTTTATATCTAGGCACCACTGATATTAACAAGAAAGTTCTTAGGTACTCCTCTGCCCTGGTCGGGGGCTCTGCCTTTATCACTTTTATGTATTGGGTTTCCAGAAGATTTCATTCGATAGAAGGGTCCACTAAAAATTAGAAAGATCTTGAAAAGTAGAGTATGAAAACTATTGGTTCAGACACAAAATCTGAGAAAGGGTAGGCTAACCTAGGCACTGCCTGAGAAGTCTATCCCTGAGTTACCGAAATGGTGCCAGAGAACTCAGGTTTCCACACTCAAGTCCTTAGATGGCTGGGAAAAAGTAACTTGATTCCATTCCCATTGCAGTGGGAGGTAGCCCACATTAGAAAATTTAAAAACAATCCTCCCTGGCTGCCCTTTTTCTGATAAGTACTTTGCTCTATGCATGCAAGGTTTCAGTCAGTGGAAAGTTGGCAGGCAGCTGAAATCTAGAAACCAAATATGCGTGTCAAGGTGCTGTTTACCACGTAAGAGTGATTTACTTTATCATTGAATCAATTTTAAAACCTTAATATGGTTCCCAAGAAGATGTCAGATTTAGAAAAGGGTAGAAGAAAACCGAAGAGAGAAAAAAACTATAAAAAAGTGAGAATCATTTAACTGAGTTCTTTCCAGAATTTAAATTCTGCTGTGGCTGGTACAAATGGATTAGTATGGGTACCTGTTTTGTTAATAGATTTTTGGTTCTACTCCCAACCCCACTAAATAACCAGAATATAGAAAAAATACTTAAAGACTATTGGTTTGAGGAGACATCCAATTATTAGTCTGCTGAAGTAGCCCATATACCCAGGCCTGGCTTTGCCTGGGAAAGAAGGACTCATTCTTTGGTACTCTTCATCAGGCTCTTCACAATTGGGCTTCATATTCCATTTCAAGCTTTTTCCACCATCATTTCCCTCATGAACAACTGTGGATTCCTACCTGTTCCCTAAACCGACCAGATACATTCACTACTTCCCAACCTTCCTATATTCCGTTTATTTTATCGAGAATACCCATATATCTAGCTAAAAAACTGAAACACTCTTCAAAATCCAACTCAAGGGGCGCCTGGGTGGCGCAGTCGGTTAAGCGTCTGACTTCAGCCAGGTCACGATCTCGCGGTCCGTGAGTTCGAGCCCCGCGTCAGGCTCTGGGCTGATGGCTCAGAGCCTGGAGCCTGTTTCCGATTCTGTGTCTCCCTCTCTCTCTGCCCCTCCCCCGTTCATGCTCTGTCTCTCTCTGTCCCAAAAATAAATAAACGTTGAAAAAAAAAATTAAAAAAAAATCCAACTCAAATATCACCTATTCTTTGAAGCCTTCCGTAGCACACTCATTCACTCCGTCATACAGTCCTTATCATACAGCAATGTGATTCTTCCAGTGATATTTTTCTTTACTGAACCATGAACTCCTTGAAGTTTGTGGTTATGTTTTATTTATCCTTATATCTCCAGTGTGTATCACAGGACTCTGCATATGGTAGGTGTTCAGCAAGCATTTTTTTTTAACATAAATGAATGACTTGATGACTCTTAAGGTCCCCAATAGCTCTAAAATTGTATTTCCTATGACTTAGCAATGGAGACAAGAATTTCAGAATTCTGCAAGACCATCAAACAGCCTATTCTACAGGCTATTGTCTGGGAATCAAAATAAAAGTATCCAGATTGGTCACCGTCTCCTGGAGCTAGTTCATTTTTATTTGGCGCTACCCAAGCAACTCTACCAATTTCCTTCTTTAGCATCCATCTACATATTGTTAGGTCAGAAACCTTCAGCCTATGGGTGTAGGATAGAGGAAACAAGGTCTGGGATCATCAGCTATCTTTAATTTGGGGAGCACATGGGGGCTCACTGAGATTCAACTGATAAAACCCGATGTGATTTCAGCTTGAAGGAATTGGATAGTTGAAAAGGAAAAGGAGTAAATGGATATGTGTGTGTTGCTGTTGCTATGCAATCCAACTGATACTTTGATTTTCGTCTCTTTTTTTTTCTTACCTTCTTTCTCTTCTTGTTGCTTCTAAGTTTGGCTTCTGTAATCATGTGTTTATTCATGAATGGTTTTATGTATGAGAAAAATAAGTTGGCTTTGAAAAGAGCTCTTCTAAACTAGAGAAGCTCATTCAAGGTGCTACTGCAATGAGAAGTGGTAGATATTTAAATTCATTTCCCCAGGTATTAGATTCTAGAAAATCATGCGGGAATACAGAATGCCAAGCTTTCATTTTTAGGAGTTTTTCTCAAAGAAGAAAAACTGGATAATGTAGGTTCTGCAGACTCTAATCTTCTCAATAACCTGCTAGCTAATGTGTAGGCCTTTGTAACAGAGACCCCAGACTATAGTGGCTTAAAGGGGACAGGAGTTGCTCGTCTGACAGTTCAGTGTAAGCAGTCCGAGATTGGCTCGGTAGGTCTTTTGTACAAGGGACTCAGGCTCCTTCAGTCTCACTACTCCACCATTTGTAGGGTGTCCCTCTTCCACACTGCTCAGGTGGGCTCCCAACCATGCTTGCATTCCAGCCAGTGGAGGCAGACAAGGGCAGGTAGAAAAGCTGTCCCTTCCCCTTTTCAGCAATGCCTGGCAGTTGTACAAATCACATTTGATAGTTTCGGGCTGGGTAGAACGCAGCCATATGGCTATGTGCCAGTTCAAAACCAGGGGTTTTATTACTACAGAAGAAGGGAGCAGGGGCCCTAAGGGACAACTGTCAGGTTCTGCCGTGTTGTCAATTTGTGACATTTCCTCAAATTTGGCCTTCATTACAGTTACATCTATTTTGTAAAAACCTCTTTTTCTTATTAAAAAGGAAGCTTATGTATTGGCATCTGTGGACATATGTGGGCTCCTTAACTTGTTCCTGAAAGTTTCTTTGATTGATTTCCATAAGCCCCTTAAGAAAGACATCATTAGAATATACTCATCTAAGAGTGTAAGAGTCCACTGGGGTTATGCCCAAATATATAAAGAGCAAAACTGACTTAAGGAACATTGCCATCATGTTTAAAATTATACTTTGAAAGAAAGGTGAGGAAGTTTTCCTCTCAAGTGCTAAGGGTCTGTAGAAGAATATTCATTGATCATGGAGCACTGTGTTTTGTTTTTTGTTTTAAGTTTATTTATTCCTTTTTTGAGAGAGAGAGAGAGCAAGCAAAGGAGGGGCAGAAAGAGGAGAGACACAGAATCCCAAGCAGGCTCACGCTGTCAGTGCAGAGCATGTGGGGCTCGAACCCAAGAACCATGAGATTATGACCTGAGCCCAGAACAAAAGTCAGACACTTAACTGACTGAACCACCCAGGCACCCCTGTGTTTTCAGTCTTAAGGAGAATTGCAAGTGGCAATTCCTGTGGCAGAGTCACTATCATTTTCTTCCTTACCTCCAACTTTAAAATCACCTTAGATTTTTAGAGATTCTTTCACGTTATTTCACGTTAATTCTTTTTTTTTTCTTTCCCTAGTCATTGTCCTTGGCTGCAACCTCAGACTTGTTGACTCTCTCCTGGAAAACAATGCACTGTCCAGTGAACAACCAATGCCTGGCTGACTCTTCTCTGCCTATCTATCAACCTCTTTCTTCACTGGCTCCCAGCTGTGTGCCTGTAATTTCTACCATTAGGATGCCTCCTCTGGGTAGGATCGTTTTCTCTGCTGTTTCCCTTCTGAGAAGAATAATATCTGAGCAGCCAAGAAAACACCAGAGTGGATTACATTTTCAGATTAGCTGCACAGAACAGAATTTAAGGGCAGGAGAGAGGCGTGCTTTGATGAGAAAACCGCATAACCATGCCTTAGAAGGCAGGGAGCAGAGAGTGGGGGCCTGGGGCAGGAGTGGCTTTGGGGAGGGTCACATGTAATCTCTATCACTGCCCCTCCCGTAGAATTCCCATACTCTTCAACATGGTCAGATGTCATTTGCCCAAATGAATGATGTACAGTTATACACTTTCATGTCCAGAACTTGATGCTTCTGTGGTTTACAAATGTTCTTTTCTCGTGTCTTAAGGGATCAATAATAATATCTAACCTGTACTGGAGGCTTACTCTATGCCTGGCACTGGGCCTCTGTATACTTCATCTCCATTAATCTTCACAACATATCTTTAAGGTATAGATTATTAATCTTGTTTTACAGATGGGAAAACTGAGGACTTTAGAGGTGAAGTACTATTTCCAATGTCAGAAAGCTACTGAGTGACAAATCGGAGATTGAAAGTCATGCCTCCCTGATGAGGAAGCTGTATGCTTAGCAGGGCGGTCTTAAACGTTAAGTAATGGACACTGAGCATCTAATGGCCATGGATTGTCTCCCCCAGCATTCAGCTGTAGAGAGTTTAAAATTTCTGTTCGTGGGCAATTTTATTATCCCTGCCCCACCCCCCCTGCTACTCCTGCAAGGTTAAGGAATATGCACTCTTCCCCTGAAGGACTCCATGCTCTGTGAGAATACTCCTCCTGACATAAGGCCTGTTTTTCCTAGGCCTTACAGGCCTCCTCACTGTGAAACTTGAAATGTGTATTCCAAAGTACTTGTCCATTTAAAGAAAAAGGTCAAAATGGGGAAGGAAACCTGCCTGCCTCAAAGTTGCACTTAGAATTATTCACAGGCTGTATAAGATATAAGGATGCAAATGAGAGTAAGACCAGGACTTCTCTGAAGGCTCCCAGCCCAGGGAATGAAGACCAGCTGGTGCCACATCCCCAGGGACCAAGAGCAGCCATTGTCTGACCTGGAAATGCAGAATAGGCCAGAGGGTAAAGGGCACCCTAGTGCCAGCAGCTGTTTGCCTGGAAAGACTGAAAATCTCATCCTGGATCCTAATTAATCCTTCCTAGACTCAGGAGACCCAGCACTGTCTTTTATGAATAAATAGGACCCCTGGGAGTATATATTCCTCTTTACTGCCCCTACCATTTATTTACATAATAATTTATTTATATTATAAACACTTTCTGGTTTCTTCAGCATTGTAGTGATTCCCCCCATCCTCCCTGCCTTTTTTTTTTTCCCAAAGCTCCCTGAAAATTTTGTATTTCAAGGAACTTACAGAGTCCCAGATGTCTTATGTTAATGATAGAGAACTCGATGCACGGCTGTAATAATCAGACCTCTAATAGAAACAAAGTGACAGCACTGGGGGCAGGAGGCCGGTATGGAAGTCACCCAAACCAGTCTGATGAGGCTTCTGCCTGCTGCCCCTGGAATATGGGTCAGATCAGAAGAAAAGGTTGGCCTGGTTGTGAGGTGGTGGTGAGGCGGAGTTGGGGAGGAAGACCAGGTGGCAGGGAGGCCCTACTGTGGCTAATGGGACATCCCGAGTAAGCTAGAGTCTCAGTAGACAGCAGACATGATTTGAACACTGTTTATTGGTAAGGAATTGGTGACTTATACAGAAACTTTTGTAGGTTGTATTGTTACTTCTGGATCCTTAGAATGAAGGAATTTCTGGTTTCTTATAGTACTGGCAAATTGGGAACAGAAAAATAAAAGTTTAAGTTGTTTTTTTTTAATGTTTGTATTTTTGAGAGACAGCGAGTGGAGGAGAGACAGAGAGACAGGAAGGCACAGAATCCAAAGCAGGCTCCAAACTCTCAGCTGTCAGCACAGAGCCTGCTGAGGGGCTTGAACCTCTGAACCACGAGATCATGACCTGAGCTGCAGTCTGACGGTTAACTAACTGAGCCACCCAGGTGCCCCAGAAAAATAAAATATTAGTGTTTTTTTGAGAAACTAATGTTTATTTTTTTTAATATATGTTTATCTATTTCTGAGAGACAGAAAGAGAGGGAGTGCAAGCAGGGCGGAGGTGGGGGTATGGGCAGAGGGGGGAAAGAAGATCCAAAGCAGGGTCAGCACTCACAAAAAGTGAGATCATGACCTGAGCTGAAGTCAGACACTTAACCAACTGAACCACCCAGGTGCTCCTAATTTTGATTTTTAAAAGAAAGGCTGCGGGGCGCCTGGGTGGCGCAGTCGGTTAAGCGTCCGACTTCAGCCAGGTCACGATCTCTCGGTCCGGGAGTTCGAGCCCCGCGTCAGGCTCTGGGCTGATGGCTCAGAGCCTGGAGCCTGTTTCAGATTCTGTGTCTCCCTCTCTCTCTGCCCCTCCCCCGTTCATGCTCTGTCTCTCTCTGCCCCAAAAATAAATAAAAAAACGTTGAAAAAAAAAATTATAAAAAAAAAAAAAAAAAAAGAAAGGCTGGGCCAAAGAGAGCCTTGTGAGGTGTGATTCTCCAAGTGGAAAAAAAAAAAAGTCTTTTTGAGGAATTGGACTTAGAAGGGAAAAGAAAGCTTAACATGGGATCAGCTCAGGGGAGCTAATATAGGAGGTTAATTAACATCTCCAGAAACAAGTGACTGTGGGCAGAGATGAGGTTGAACACAAATCATGAGCTTTGTCAACTTGTTACTCTTCTCTGCCAAAGATTAATGGAAGAAGGTGATCCTTGCTGCAACTATGCAGTGACCGGTTGCAAAATTGCACCCCAGGAATTATTCAGAGTATTTATCCTGCAATTAGAGTAGACTGCCTACTGATTATTACTCATTCTCTTTTGCATGCTCCAAGTGACAAAGCTCATCGAATAGCCACTTAATAACAATATTCTCTCCATTCTTATTTTATCTCAAAAGTGGTTACTAAGTCAGTTTAACATTAAACTATAGATAAGTTATAATTATTCCAGGCTTTTAAAGATATAAAAGTCTAGAATCTGGTAGTTTTCCTACTAATCATCTCTTCTAAGTTTGCTTTTTAGTATGAAATATTTTACATGTAGAATAGAGAATAGATAATAGCTAAGTATACACAATGTAAAGATGGATAATAAAATTAACTTGTGTAATCACCCAGCCTAAAATGTCACTGGTACGTCTGAAGCTCTCTGTATACCCCTCCTCGGTTGTATCTCTCTTCTCTCCCATGAGGAATCGTTTGCTCTGCTGAATTTTGGATTTATTATTGTCTTGGTTTTTTTTTAAATAGTTTTTTTAAACCACATTTGTATGCATCTCTAAATATATTGCTTAGTTTTTTACTTTCATGTAACTGGAAGCACACTATACATATTTTCTGTGTTCTATTAATTTCATTCCATGCTATGTTGACAAGTGTAGCTGTTGCTCCTTCACTTTTACTCCAGAATAGTTTTCCATCGTTTGGATTTTCCAAATTTACCTACCCCTTTCCCTGTTGATGGGTATTTGAGGTGTTAACCTGTTTTAGGCTATTGCGAATTGTGTGCTGTGAACATTCTTGTTTTAATCTCTTTGCACACACTACCATGCCAAGCCTTCTCCAGACAGGAGGAAGGAGGAAAGGGAAGGGAAAGAATATGTATCCTCTCCTCATGGCACATACCATTTGTGCTTGTATCTTCTTGTCCAAAATGTAGTAAGGTGGCCACGCCTACCTTCAAAGGATACTGGGAAATGTAGTGCCTTATTTGGAATGGCCGTGTGCCCAGGTAAAGATCCAAAGGAGGAAGAGAATGGTTCCTGGGAGTCTTCTGCCTGTGTTTTATGTACGTTTGGAAAAAATGTGTGGAAGGAATGTAATTGTTGGGTATCATGTTCTGCCTATGTCTATTAGATCACGCTTTTAATAGTGCCGTTTAAGGCTTCAAGGTTTTTGGTCTGTACATTATTGAAAAAATTATGATAATATTTTTCACTCTGGGTGATGGTGAACTTGTGTATTTCTCTCTGTAGTTCTGTCAGTTTTTGATTTGCATGTTTTCAGGCTACTGGATTAGGAATATACAAGTTTAGAATTGTGTTTTCCTGCCAGATTGAACATTTATTCGTAAACAGTGACTCTCTTTGTCTCTAGTAATTAGTAATTATTTTTTGCTTTAATATCTGTTTTGTCTACTATAAATATAGCCCCTCCAGTAACAGATTACTACTTACCTACTATATGGTTTTCCATTTTCAAATTGTAAACATGATTGTATTTTAGTTCTGTGTGTCTTTGCATAGGTAGGTTTTACCCCATTCTAGCCATCTTTCTCATTTAAACTCAGGGAGGTTGGTATGTATAAATTGGTTGAATTTACTGATGTATTTGGATTAATTCTGACAATGTGATTTTATGCTTTATAATTATTACAGCTTTTTTTGTGTATCCCTTTTTTTCTCCCTTTGTTGCCTTATTTCAGATTGTTTGAGTCTATAATCCATGCTAAAATATTCCTTCTAAGTTATATCCTCCATTTATGGTTGTTTTTTTTTTTGTTTGTTTGTTTTGGGTTTTTTTTTTTTGCTTGTTTGCTCTAGAATGTCTTAAGTTAATCAATATTTTCTCTCCTCTCTAGAAAAATGTGAGAACTTTAACTCCTATCAGAGTCTTCTGACTTATATGTGGTTTCTGGGATATTTGTTCTCTTTTTTAAGTTCCACAAATTAGACATTATTATTCCCATATTAAAAGTAGAAATCTAGGGGCATCTGGGTGGCTCGGTCGGTTAAGCATCTGACTTTGGCCCAGGTCATGATCTCGCAGTTCATGGGTTCAAGCCCTGTGTCAGGCTCTATGCTGACAGCTCAGAGCCTGGAGCCTACTTCAGATTCTGTGTCTCCCCCTCTCTCTGCCTCTCCCCTGCTCACATTCCGTCTCTCTCTCTCTCAAAAATAAGTAAATATTAAAAAAAAACAAAAACAAAAAAACCCACAAAGAGTAGAAATCTAAGTTGACCATTATTTGTTTTCAGGTCTGTGACTGTAGTATTCCTTCTTTTGTCTTCTTTGTTGCTACTGAGAACTCAGGCATCAGATCTGCCTAACTAATGTTCTTTTATAAGTAATCTTTTTTTCTTTAGCAGATTAAGATATTTCATGATAGAAGATCATTGATTTGGGTGTTCTGAACTTTAACAACCACAAAACTAGGCTTTTTTTTGTTTTGTCCTCTTTTTCATTTACCCTGTTTGCGATTCACTAGGCTTCTTGAATATGAAGTGTTATATTTTTTATTAGTTCTGGAAAATACTAACCTATTATGTCTTTGAATATTGCCTCTTCCTCATCCCCTCTGTTATGTCCTTCTGGAACTACACTTAGGCCTTCTCGCTCTGTCCTCCATTCCTCCTAACCTGTCTTCTGGTTTGCCATTTTTTTGGTCCCCACTGGGCTGATTTCTGTGCAGTTTGTTTCAGATCTATAATCCAGGTCATGAATTCTCATGTCATTCATGTTTAATCTGCTTTTTTTTTTTTTTAATTTTTTTTTTTCAACCTTTATTTATTTTTGGGACAGAGAGAGACAGAGCATGAATGGGGGAGGGGCAGAGAGAGAGGGAGACACAGAATCGGAAACAGGCTCCAGACTCTGAGCCATCAGCCCAGAGCCCGACGCGGGGCTCGAACTCACGGACCGCGAGATCGTGACCTGGCTGAAGTCGGACGCTTAACCGACTGCCGCCACCCAGGCGCCCCTAATCTGCTTTTTAAATTACCCAGGTTTCTTATGCCAATTACGTTCTTTGTTGTTTCAGCAGCTGTATTTTTTTCAATTCCGTCTAATCAAATATAATAATCTCCCATTCCTTAGCATCATTTTTTAATTCCTCTTTTCCAGCCTTAAACATTTTAAATGCATTTATTTCATATTCCATACCTTATAATTTCTGCCACACTAGCTTGTTTCCTTGTGTGTTTTGTGACTTGTCATGTGCTTATGATTGTTGTAAGCTCGTTGGAACTTTATCTGTGGGAATTATTTGAAGTATGGATTTAAATGAATTCTTTTGTTTCTACCAAAGGCCTGGAGGAGCTGTATCCCAAGATAATGTTACTGTAAATTTTCCATTTGAGAGTTTTTGGAAGTGCTAGTACAAATTCTTGTCTTAAATCTTCATGAGGGATGCTCATGGAGGTTAGGAATTCTTGAAGGAGACTCTTCCTTATTTTCCTTTTCACTGATAGTCAACACCGAAACAAGGAATCATTTTTATCGTGTCCCTTTGAAAGATAGTCCTTCCTCTTCCCACAATAGTTTACCTCTAACGGTCTGGTCTTTTCGATGTCCTGGCTTTATTGGATGTAGAAGCTAGGCTATAGCCAATGGCCCACCATGCTTGGGGCCCAGGCTTTTCTCCTTCTTTAGCCCATTAAAGCCTAAATTTCAGGCCATTGGGGATTAGCATATGCCATAGACAAATGCTTTAATGCTCTTGCCTCTTAGATTTTTGTATTCTCCTTATTTGAATTTCTGAGGATGCCTCTTATTTATTTATTTATTTATTTATTTATTTATTTATTTATTTAATAGGCTCAGACATGCCCTTAAACGATGCTTCCCCGAACTTTTATCCTGTATTTTAGGATGTTCTCTACTGGACAACCTATCTGCCATATTGCTAAATATGGGAGTTTTCCCTAATATATATATATATATACACACACACATATATATACATATATACACACATATATATGTATACATATGTATATATGTGTATATACACATATACACATATATACACATATGTATATATGTGTATATATACACATATACACATGTATATGTATATATATGTATACACATATATATGTATATATATACACATATATATGTGTGTATATATATATATATATGTATTTAGCTTGAATACTTAGAACTTAATTAGAATGTGTCTTTATAACAAAACAAAAATCCATAGTCATATTCTCCCAGGAATGGCTTGACATTACCTTCAAATACTTTTAAGATATCTTATTCAGCTATTGAAATCTTCCTATCACAGGCAGTCTGACTGCCTAAACCAAGAAAGGCAAAAATATGTTATCCCTCCTGCCAACTTTAAAATATTGGTGGACAGAGCCTAAGGTAACCCTCCTGATCCTTATTTTCTGATGTTCACATTCTTGTGTAATCCCCTTCTCTTGAGTGTGAGCTAGACTTGAGATTGCTTCTAACCAGTAGAATACAGCAAAGGTGACAAGCTGTTCATATTACGTAAAACTATAATGTCTTGCTAGGTAACTCTCTTCCTGGCTCAGTTTGAAGAAGTAAGCTCCAACCCTGTAAAAGGGTTATGTGGCAATGAGCTGAGATAAACCTCCCACCAACAACCTGTAAGAAACAGAGGCCCTCAGCCTGGTAGCTTGTGAAGTACTGGATTCTGCCAACAACCGCATGAATGTGGAAACAGATCCTTCCTTAGTCAAGTTCTAGGTGAGAACCCAACGCAGGCTGGCACTTGGATTGCAGCTTTGTGAGAGATCTTGAAGCAGTTAAACCATGCCAAGACTTCTGACCCACAGAAACTGTGAGGTAATAAATGTGTATTATTTCAAGCTGCTAAATTTGTTGTAATTTGTCATGTAGCAAGAGATAACTAATAGAATTGGTGATGGCTATCTTGAAAAATATTCTGGAGTTGAGTTCAGGCTTAGCAGGACAGAGTACAGTGATCAGCTGGTAATATGTGCTGGGATAAAAGACCAAGGAGGCAGCAATTGTGCCCATGATTTGTCAACCTGGCCTAAGTTACCAGAGGTATTTATAGGGCGATTTTAGTATCCTTTCAAAGCAGTACAAATCACCAATAGTCTGGGGATCCAGCATGTGGCCCACAGCCCACAGTTCATTAGCTAGAATTTTCTTAAACTTCTTTAGCCAACACAAATCTAGAAGGGACCCCACTTGGCTGCCACTATTTGTAACCGATTCTAGCCAGATATCATTTTAGCAGATTTGATTAATTAGTATCCACAATTAAAGCTGAATGTAATTAATTATATAACTTGGACCTACTTGATTTCAAATAATCTACATGAAGACATCATAAAGAATGATGGACAAAAATAAGATAAATTGAAATAAAGTCTCTATGTAGATTTAATTAATATTTGAGCCTCATCCAATACTCACACAAAGTGAGGAGCCACTTGACTTACAGTTGTTATTAAAGAGGCATTGAAACCCACACACATGGACTTCTAAACACGAAACACATGCATTTTAAAAAGGTAGATGCACCTGACCTGAAGATGTAGGGCACTCTCTCTAACTTCCTTATCACTTTCCTTTCATGCAACAGATGCAGCAGGAGAGAAACCACACAGGTATCCCTTTGTTAAGAATGTAGAATTTTCAAGAGCATATCCTCTTTAATCAGAGGACAGTAGGTTCCCAATTACTCAGCCAGAGTGAGCTGTTGCTTATTAATAATTATCAAGTTGAGAGTTGCTTCAAACGAATTTGCATGCCAAGTCTTCTTTTGGTGACTCATCCATGATTACAGTTCATCTGCAACTTTTATAAAATGCTTCTGCTACTTCTAGAAACATTTTCAAAGTGAACGTTTCTTACTATAGGATATTTTAAAATAAAATTTAAATAGAACACCCACTACTTAGCCCATAATAGAGGCTTAAAGACAATTATTGAGTGAATGAATGAAAAATTTTAAAATAATCTTATGCTAGGAATTGAGTACTTTTAGTGTTTCGGTGTTCACTACTATAATAAGATACATACATGAGCATGCACACACACACACGTGCACATTTTCCCCTTCAAGTTCCCATTATTCCTGCAAACTATTTACTCTCCCCCCTTTTACAAATGAGTAAATGAGGTTAAACAACTAAATTACTTATAGCTGGTAAATGGTGGAGCAGGGATATGAACCACCTTGATTTGGGCACACAGCCTGTGCTCTTTGCATTCTGGCATATTGTCTCCCAGAAATTAACCTAAAAAATATTTTCGTAACTCAAATGCTTTCACTTAACTGCATCCTTGCTGACACATTAGCACAGCTAGTGGGAAGTCAACTTTCACTGCCTAGCTCTGACTTTGAATGACAACAGGGCAGACATACTTTCACTCTTCTGTCTCACACCTGCGCCTTTGGTACTTAACCTGCTGGAAGTTCTGACCTGAGGCATCAATTCCAGAAGGTGCGATGCTCAGCGGCCAGGCCTGCTTTGTGCTCTTTGCTTTTGCATAAGAGCAACAAATTACCTAAAATATCCACTATGGAGGTATGGTTCCAGAAGTGAACACTGGTCAGCTGGATGATCGTCTTCCTAGGTTGGGGCTTGAACTACAGTAATCATGGAAATAAATTTTGTCCCACATCTACAGAATTAAAGGGATAAGACAAATTCACTTATTAATTTATTGATTTCTTCATTCAGTGGCTATCTATTGAGTCTCTCTTAAATGCAAGGAACTGTATTAGGTGCTCAGGAGAATAGAGATGAATAAAATGGAATGAGTGAGAATGGTGGCCTGGCGTGGGGATGGACACTGTGTCACTGAAGTCACTTATCTTCCAATAAAGAACTGTGTGAAGAATAGTAGGCAAGGAAGGCCTTAAAGACCTTCCATGCCTGAGCCATACTCATGCAGGGCAGGCTCAGTGCCCCTGCCTCTTGGGATAAGAGTAAGAGAAAATGCTTATAATAGCCAAGAGGCAGCATAGTGAAGGAATAGGAACAATGTCCCAGTTTGCCACTGTCTTGCTATGTGATGTGGGACAGTTCCCCTCATCCATCTGGTCTTCGGTTCTTCTGTGTTCTCAGTGATAGTCTATAGTCCTTTTCCCTCTATCTGGCAGATATCCCAAATCTGGGGCCCACTTCTGGTCCTGAAGGCCACTGTCCCAGCCTTTGTGCCTACTTCTTCAGGTAGGGCTGGGCCAAACACGTGGGCATGGCTGAATGTTTGCTCAAATGATGGTGGTGATCAGAATACTGGGGTTTGCTTATTCCCTTTCAAGTCATGTCAAGTGAAAAAGCACATGATCATAAAAGTTCAGAGTAGTTTGGGCCACCTGGGTGGCTCAGTCGGTTAAGCGTCCAACTTCGGCTCAGGTCATAATCTCACGGTCCGTGAGTTCGAGCCCCGCGTCAGGCTCTGTGCTGACAGCTCAGAGCCTGGAGCCTGTTTCAGATTCTGTGTCTCCCTCTCTCTGTGACCCTCCCCCGTTCATGCTCTGTCTCTCCCTGTCTCAAAAATAAATAAACGTTAAAAAAAAAAAATTAAAAAAAAAAAGTTCAGAGTAGTTTTATGGCATACCCAGAAATGCTTCGAAATGGCTGAAAAGAGCTGGGGATAGCTTAGCAGGTCTGGCTGCCAGCTGCCAGCTGCCAAGCCTAGGGTTTCACATCAGAACTGGGTTGCCCAAGCTTGGCTGTAGGTCCCTGGGTGGAAGACTATCTTCATGCCTACGAGGAGCTATATACACACAATGGATCAGTGTCGTGACAGTCGGCAGGAGGGAGCATGGATTCCTCCAAGGAAAGTGCCAATAAGCTGGCACAAATGAGCCTAACCCATAAGCAAGAAAAGCTTTGAAAATCAGAAGGTTCAGAGATCAGGAAAGGGAGTTTTGAACCCTGTCTCATTTTCAACTTCAATTCAACAAAAAATTTTTGAGCACCTACTATATGTCACACCTCTTACAGGCTCATGGAATATTATGTCAGTAAACAAAGATTCTTGCACTTTTGAAGTATGTGTTCCCCAGGAAGAGATAAATGACAAATAATAGCCATGATAAATAAAGATACTTTATGGTATATCAGAAGATGAGTGCTTTGAAAACCAAGAAAGAGAAGAGTAAGAGTAAGGGGGGGTATCAGAGTATGAAGAGGATGGAATAGGTTGTAATATTATCCTTTCTTTTATGTACTTTGCTTTTGTAACCAATAGATACCTCAGAACAGAGCCTGTCAGGGAGCTTAAGCACTTATGAGATAGAATTTGGAATCGGACAGGGTGCAATGAACAGACTTCTGCAGGACATAACCAGAACATTTGAGAAAAGTCAAAGGATCTGGCCAAAGTAGAGGCTTTTCTCTTGAAATCTCCCAAAACACATTTGCTCAGGCTTGGTCCACCACTGCCTCCAAAGCTGGGCCTTATGAAACCTGGAGAAGCCCAGGAGGGTGAGAGAGGCACAATTATCATGACAACCTGGGCTGTTTTGGAGACCAACTCTCAAATTTTCTTCACTCTCTTAGCTCTTCTGAGTTATGGAACCATCTGCAAAGGGTTATCTATCTTGTGAGTTTCTGGGAAATAAACCTGGAGTTAATCCATTTGATTTTCTTCATTTGATTTACCTTCAGAGGCAAATGTTTTTAAGCTGATAATTTCTTTCTTTTTTTGAATTTTTTTTCAACGTTTATTTATTTTTGGGACAGAGAGAGACAGAGCATGAACGGGGGAGGGGCAGAGAGAGAGGGAGACACAGAATCAGAAACAGGCTCCAGGCTCTGAGCCATCAGCCCAGAGCCCGACGCGGGGCTCGAACTCACGGGCCGCAAGATCGTGACCTGGCTGAAGTCGGATGCTTAACCGACTGCGCCACCCAGGCGCCCCTAAGCTGATAATTTCTAAGGCTAGTATTGCAAACACTTGTTTGAAAAGGTAAACATATTGAAAAAGAGCCCTAAATTCCAAGATTGCATATATACTTCAAATCTCAGATGCCTGGCTAGTCTAGAGCAGAGAGGTGGCAAGATGGCGGCTTAGGAGGATGCTGGACTCACCGCACGTCCTGCTGATCACTTAGATTCCATCTACACCTGCCTAAATAACCCAGAAAACCGCCAGAGGATTAGCAGAACGGAGTCGCCGGAGCCAAACGCAGACGAGAGGCCCACGGAAGAGGGTAGGAAGGGCGGCGAGGCTGTGCGCGCTCCACGGACTGGCGGGAGGGAGCCGGGGCGGAGGGGCGGCTCGCCGGCCAAGCAGAGCCCCCGAGTCTGGCTTGCAAAAGCGGAGGGGCCTGACGGACTGTGTTCCCACAACAAGCGCGACTTAGCGTCTGGGAGGTCATAAGTTAACAGCTCTGCTCAGAAAGCGGGAAGGCTGGAGGACAAAGGGAGGGAGAGCTGCTGAGCCCCCTGACAACAGAGCTCAGTTTGGTGGGGAACAAAGGCGCTCACCAGCGCCATCTCCCCCGCCAATCCCCCAGCCAAAATCCCAAAGAGAACCAGTTCCTGCCAGGGACTTGCTCACTCCGCGCAAACACCCAACTCTGCGCTTCTGCGGAGCCAAACCTCCGGCAGCGGATCTGACTCCCTCCCGCTGCCACAGGGCCCCTCCTGAAGTGGATCACCTAAGGAGAAGCGAGCTAAGCCTGCCCCTCCTGCCCCCGTGCACCTTGCCTACCCACCCCAGCTAATACGCCAGATCCCCAGCATCACAAGCCTGGCAGGGTGCAAGTAGCCCAGACGAGCCACCCCACCCCACAGTGAATCCCGCCCCTAGGAGAGGGGAAGAGAAGGCATACACCAGTCTGACTGTGGTCCCAGCGGTGGGCTGGGGGCAGACATCAGGTCTGACTGCGGCCCCGCCCACCAACTCCAGTTATACACCACAGCACAGGGGAAGTGCCCTGCAGGTGCTCACCACGCCAGGGACTATCCAAAATGACCAAGCGGAAGAATTCCCCTCAAAAGAATCTCCAGGAAATAACAACAGCTAATGAGCTGATCAAAAAGGACTTAACATAACAGAAAGTGAATTTAGAATAATAGTCATAAAATTAATAGCTGGGCTTGAAAACAGTATACAGGACAGCAGAGAATCTCTTGCTACAGAGATCAAGGGCCTAAGGAACAGTCACGAGGAGCTGAAAAACGCTTTAAACGAAATGCATAACAAAATGGAAACCACCACAGCTTGGCTTGAAGAGGCAGAGGAGAGAATAGGTGAACTAGAAGATAAAGTTATGGAAAAAGAGGAAGCTGAGAAAAAGAGAGATAAAAAAATCCAGGAGTATGAGGGGAAAATTAGAGAACTAAGTGATACACTAAAAAGAAATAATATACGCATAATTGGTATCCCAGAGGAGGAAGAGAGAGGGAAAGGTGCTGAAGGGGTACTTGAAGAAATAATAGCTGAGAACTTCCCTGAACTGGGGAAGGAAAAAGGCATTGAAATCCAAGAGGCACAGAGAACTCCCTTCAGACGTAACTTGAATCGATCTTCTGCACGACATATCATAGTGAAACTGGCAAAATACAAGGATAAAGAGAAAATTCTGAAAGCAGCAAGGGGTAAACGTGCCCTCACATATAAAGGGAGACCTATAAGACTCGTGACGGATCTCTCTTTTGAAACTTGGCAGGCCAGAAAGAATTGGCACGAGATTTTCAGGGTGCTAGACAGAAAAAATATGCAGCCGAGAATCCTTTATCCAGCAAGTCTGTCATTTAGAATAGAAGGAGAGATAAAGGTCTTCCCAAACAAACAAAAACTGAAGGAATTTGTCACCACTAAACCAGCCTTACAAGAGATCCTAAGGGGGACCCTGTGAGACAAAGTCCCAGAGACATCACTACAAGCATAAAACGTACAGACATCACAATGACTCTAAACCCGTATCTTTCTATAATAACACTGAATGTAAATGGATTAAATGCGCCAACCAAAAGACATAGGGTATCAGAATGGATAAAAAAACAAGACCCATCGATTTGCTGTCTACAAGAGACTCATTTTAGACCTGAGGACACCTTTAGATTGAGAGTGAGGGGATGGAGAACTATTTATCATGCTACTGGAAGCCAAAAGAAAGCTGGAGTAGCCATACTTATATCAGACAAACTAGACTTTAAATTAAAGGCTCTAACAAGAGATGAAGAAGGACATTATATAATAGTTACAGGGTCTATCCATCAGGAAGAGCTAACAATTATAAATGTCTATGGGCCGAATACTGGAGCCCCCAAATATATAAAACAATTACTCATAAACATAAGCAACCTTATTGATAAGAATGTGGTAATTGCAGGGGACTTTAACACCCCACTTACAGAAATGGATAGATCATCTAGACACACGGTCAATAAAGAAACAAGGGCCCTGAATGAGACATTGGATCAGATGGACTTGACAGATATATTTAGAACTCTGCATCCCAAAGCAACAGAATATACTTTCTTCTCGAGTGCACATGGAACATTCTCCAAGATAGATCATATACTGGGTCACAAAACAGCCCTTCATAAGTTTACCAGAATTGAAATTATACCATGCATACTTTCAGACCACAATGCTATGAAGCTTGAAATCAACCACAGAAAAAAGTCTGGAAAACCTCCAAAAGCATGGAGGTTAAAGAACACCCTACTAACGAATGAGTGGGTCAACCAGGCAATTAGAGAGGAAATTAAAAAATATATGGAAACAAACGAAAATGAAAATACAACAATCCAAACGCTTTGGGACGCAGCAAAGGCAGTCCTGAGAGGAAAATACATTGCAATCCAGGCCTATCTCAAGAAACAAGAAAAATCCCAAATACAAAGTCTAACAGCACACCTAAAGGAACTAGAAGCAGAACAGCAAAGGCAGCATAAGCCCAGCATAAGAAGAGAAATAATAAAGATCAGAGCAGAAATAAATAATATAGAATCTAAAAAAACTGTAGAGCAGATCAACGAAACCAAGAGTTGGTTTTTTGAAAAAATAAACAAAATTGACAAACCTCTAGCCAGGCTTCTCAAAAAGAAAAGGGAGATGACCCAAATAGATAAAATCATGAATGAAAATGGAATTATTACAACCAATCCCTCAGAGATACAAACAATTATCAGGGAATACTATGAAAAATTATATGCCAACAAATTGGACAACCTGGAAGAAATGGACAAATTCCTGAACACCCACACTCTTCCAAAACTCAATCAGGAGGAAATAGAAAGCTTGAACAGACCCATAACCAGCGAAGAAATTGAATCAGTTATCAAAAATCTCCCAACAAATAAGAGTCCAGGACCAGATGGCTTCCCAGGGGAGTTCTACCAGACGTTTAAAGCAGAGATAATACCTATCCTTCTCAAGCTATTCCAAGAAATAGAAAGGGAAGGAAAACTTCCAGACTCATTCTATGAAGCCAGTATTACTTTGATTCCTAAACCAGACAGAGACCCAGTAAAAAAAGAGAACTACAGGCCAATATCCCTGATGAATATGGATGCAAAAATTCTCAATAAGATACTAGCAAATCGAATTCAACGGCATATAAAAAGAATTATTCACCATGATCAAGTGGGATTCATTCCTGGGATGCAGGGCTGGTTCAACATTCGCAAATCAATCAACGTGATACATCACATTAACAAAAAAAAAAGAGAAGAAGCATATGATCCTGTCAATCGATGCAGAAAAGGCCTTCGACAAAATCCAGCACCCTTTCTTAATAAAAACCCTTGAGAAAGTTGGGATAGAAGGAACATACTTAAAGATCATAAAAGCCATTTATGAAAAGCCCACAGCTAAATTCATCCTCAACGGGGAAAAACTGAGAGCTTTTTCCCTGAGATCAGGAACACGACAAGGATGCCCACTCTCACCGCTGCTGTTTAACATAGTGCTGGAAGTTCTAGCATCAGCAATCAGACAACAAAAGGAAATCAAAGGCATCAAAATTGGCAAAGATGAAGTCAAGCTTTCGCTTTTTGCAGATGACATGATATTATACATGGAAAATCCGCTAGACTCCACCAAAAGTCTGCTAGAACTGATACATGAATTCAGCAAAGTTGCAGGATACAAAATCAATGTACAGAAATCAGTTACATTCTTATACACTAACAATGAAGCAACAGAAAGACAAATAAAGAAACTGATCCCATTCACAATTGCACCAAGAAGCATAAAATACCTAGGAATAAATCTAACCAAAGATGTAAAGGATCTGTATGCTGAAAACTATAGAAAGCTTCTGAAGGAAATTGAAGAAGATTTAAAGAAATGGAAAGACATTCCCTGCTCATGGATTGGAAAAATAAATATTGTCAAAATGTCAATACTACCCAAAGCTATCTACACATTCAATGCAATCCCAATCAAAATTGCACCAGCATTCTTCTCGAAACTAGAACAAGCAATCCTAAAATTCATATGGAACCACAAAAGGCCCCGAATAGCCAAAGGAATTTTGAAGAAGAAGACCAAAGCAGGAGGCATCACAATCCCAGACTTTAGCCTCTACTACAAAGCTGTCATCATCAAGACAGCATGGTATTGGCACCAAAACAGACACATAGACCAATGGAATAGAATAGAAACCCCAGAACTAGACCCACAAACGTATGGCCAACTCATCTTTGACAAAGCAGGAAAGAACATCCAATGGAAAAAAGACAGCCTCTTTAACAAATGGTGCTGGGAGAACTGGACAGCAACATGCAGAAGGTTGAAACTAGACCACTTTCTCACACCATTCACAAAAATAAACTCAAAATGGATAAAGGACCTAAATGTGAGACAGGAAACCATCAAAACCTTAGAGGAGAAAGCAGGAAAAGACCTCTCTGACCTCAGCCGTAGCAATCTCTTCCTCGACACATCCCCAAAGGCAAGGGAATTAAAAGCAAAAGTGAATTACTGGGACCTTATGAAGATAAAAAGCTTCTGCACAGCAAAGGAAACAACCAACAAAACTAAAAGGCAACCAACGGAATGGGAAAAGATATTTGCAAATGACATATCGGACAAAGGGCTAGTATCCAAAATCTATAAAGAGCTCACCAAACTCCACACCCGAAAAACAAATAATCCAGTGAAGAAATGGGCAGAAAACATGAATAGACACTTCTCTAAAGAAGACATCCGGATGGCCAACAGGCACATGAAAAGATGTTCAGCGTCGCTCCTTATCAGGGAAATACAAATCAAAACCACACTCAGGTATCACCTCACGCCAGTCAGAGTGGCCAAAATGAACAAATCAGGAGACTATAGATGCTGGAGAGGATGTGGAGAAACGGGAACCCTCTTGCACTGTTGGTGGGAATGCAAACTGGTGCAGCCACTCTGGAAAGCAGTGTGGAGGTTCCTCAGAAAATTGAAAATAGACCTACCCTATGACCCAGCAATAGCACTGCTAGGAATTTATCCAAGGGATACAGGAGTACTGATGCATAGGGCCACTTGTACCCCAATGTTCATAGCAGCACTCTCAACAATAGCCAAATTATGGAAAGAGCCTAAATGTCCATCAACTGATGAATGGATAAAGAAATTGTGGTTTATATACACAATGGAATTCTACGTAGCAATGAGAAAAAATGAAATATGGCCTTTTGTAGCAACGTGGATGGAACTGGAGAGTGTGATGCTAAGTGAAATAAGCCATACAGAGAAAGACAGATACCATATGGTTTCACTCTTATGTGGATCCTGAGAAACTTAACAGGAACCCATGGGGGAGGGGAAGGAAAAAAAAAAAAAGAGGTTAGAGTGCGAGAGAGCCAAAGCATAAGAGACTGTTAAAAACTGAGAACAAACTGAGGGTTGATGGGGGGTGGGAGGGAGGAGAGGGTGGGTGATGGGTATTGAGGAGGGCACCTTTTGGGATGAGCACTGGGTGTTGTATGGAAACCAATTTGTCAATAAATTTCATAAAAAAAAAAAAAATCTCAGATGCCTGGCCCCTGGGTACTCCTCACAGAATTCTACTGAAAGGTTTAGGAGACAAAGATTTTAAATAAGAGGTTGTTGGTTTTACAGTGGTGGGATGGTGAGAGCCCGGGTTGGGTGGATCCTTACTAAACAGAGCTTCAAGCCCAGGAAGGTCAGCATCCCAAAGGCCCACCCCAGCTTGTCCCTGTGCAGCAAGCCTCCTGCTGAGGTTCTTTCTTCTTCCTTGCTGAATCAGGTGAGTGCATGCCTTTGGAATGCCGTGTGGATCGTGGTGCTTGCCCTGCAGATGTGAGGGAGAGCCCTTTCTCCCAGAAGGAAGATGGAGAACATTAGGAGAAGTAGGAAGAGATGAAAATCATACAGTGGTGGGTGGGCAGAAATAAGAACCAGAGAACTACGTCTTATTCTTGTTAATCTGATCATATATATATATATATATATATATATATATATATATATATATGTGTGTGTGTGTGTGTGTGTGAAAAATTAAAAAATCTGAAAAATTAAAAAAAATTAAAAGAGAAAGTTCAAGAGTAGATATTTTCCAGGATGCCTGGACTCAGTTGGTCGAGGTCGTGATGTTCATGAGCACAGAGCCTGCTTGGGATCCTCTCTCTTTCATCCTCTCTCTTTCTTCCACTCTCAAAATAAATAAACCAACTTAAGTTAAAAAAAAACAACATATATTTTCCAAATAGAGTTAAAACAGAACTGTAAGGTCAAGTAGAAAAATCCTATTGGTCAGCAACACGGATGAGAGAGTGTGGGGATCTGGAGTGGGTGGGTCCTGAGTGGGGCCTTGTGACCCACGCGAAGAAAAGAGGGTCTGGCTACTGAGGGCAAAAGCCCTGACTTGAGAGAGAAGGTCAGAAAAAGCCAGAGGCCCTTCTGGGATGGAGCTCCCTTAGTGAGAGAAGCCCAGCAGGGAAGAGCCTCAGAAAGCCACACCCCAGGCTGTCAGGAGACCAGCAAGCCAGCAGAATAGGCTTCTGCTCCAACTGCACCCGGTGTTACCTTAGGAGAGTTTTCACAGCACTCAAATAGATAGAAGAGAATCCAGGCCCTGCAACCTGACTACTACAACAAAACAGGGAATTTAAGTGAAAGGAGGGGTGGCTAGTTGACCAGGCCTTGGAGCTTATCTACTTGAGCTTGAAAAGCTTGTTCTGAGCACATGCCTGCTCTGAGGTTTGCTTAATGGGTGCTTATGGTTAGCTTTTTAATAGGGATCTTTATTTCTGATTAATAAAAAGGAGAAATTCCTGGTCATGAGTGCCCAGGGACTCAAATAGCGAGTACTATTCTCCACCTCAAGGGTTCTAAATGGCAGGCTGTCATTCTGAGGGGATGAACCAGTGACAAACTGTGGCCACAGCCTGTGGCAGCAGGAGTGTAGCAGCTGAGAGGAATCCTACAATGTCAGGAGATGCAGTGGTAGCTGGACAGGTAATTTTATAGACAGCGGCTTGCTTTGGCTTGTGGCATTGAGTGGAGAATTTGGACAGTGGAGTCAGCCCAACTTGCATGCAAATCCTGACTCTCATTTCTTTGTGTGTTTCACATCCCCTTTACTATTTTCTTGTTCAAAGTATTTCAAATAACGTTCAGTAGTAGAAAGTTAAAGTTCTTCCTGCACACCTGCTCCTGAGGGAGAAACTTAAAATTTGGTATTTTTCTTTTTCTTAAAAAAAATTTTTTTTAATCTTTGTTTATTTTTGAGAGAGAGACAGAGTGTGAGCAGGGAAGGAGCAGAGAGAGAGGGAGACCCAGAATCTGAAGCAGGCTCCAGGCTCTGAGCTGTCAGCACAGAGCCCCATGTGGGGCTCGAACTCATGAACAACAAGATCATGACATGAGCCGAAGTCAGACGCTTAACCAACTGAGCCGCCCAGGTGCCCCAGTATTTATTTTTTTTCTATGTCAATGCCAATAACTATGGCTTCAGCTGTCAATATGGATTATGCAGATGCATAGTTTTGAGCTTTTTACACACAAGTGGAATTATACTATACAGACTTTCTGAAACTCTCTTTTGCTTCCTGCATATCTATATTTATATATAAACATAAACAAGGATATTATATATATACATATATATATGTATATATGTATATACATATATATATGTATGTGTGTGTGTGTATATATATATCCTTCCATGCCCATATATAAAAAGGGTATCGTTTTAAAAGCTCTGTTACATTCCATACTGAGTTCAGGTCATAATATATTTGATAAGCTCTACTAATGGATATTTTAACATTTCATTTTTTTCTTTTCTTTTAGCTGTGAAAAATCATGCTGCAAAAAAAAAATTTTTTTTTTTTTTTTGAGAGAGAGCATGAGTGGGGGAGAGGCAGAGAGAGAGGGATGAGAGAGAATCCCAAGCAGGCTCCACACTGGACATGGGACTTGATCTCACAAACCATGAGATCATGACCTGACCTGAAATCAAGAGTCAGACACTAACTGAGCCACCCAGGCGCCCACAAAAATATCCTTATGTAGATTGACATATGTGTACACCTGCTGAGTATTTCTATAGAATACATTCCTAGAAGTGGGATTGCTGTGTTGAAGGGTATGCACACTTAACATGATGATTATATCGCCAAATCTCTCTAAAGGAAAGTTGGACTAATTTGTATTTCCACTAATAAAGAACGAGTGTCCTTTGCCACACACCTCCACCTGTATTTTTCTTGCAATTATTCACATTGGATGATGGATATGTAGCTTAGAACTTATTGCTTATTGGACAAGAGCCCTAGTTCTGTGCTCTTTACCATTGTCACAGGAGCTTCCTATAACACCAGCTCACTGTCATAGCTTCAGATCCACAACAACCCAGAACATTCTGCCTCAATGGTAGCAATTATATTCAGTCACACCCTGAGGCTATGCTTGTTCACATGACAGCTGCCACTGCATAATTCTACACTCTAATTTTATGCCAGGGAAAATGTGGGCAGTATATATTTCTTCCTTATTTACTTTCAAGCGTGATAACTATCATGGAGATTTTATTTTCTGTTGGGCCACCAGGCCAGGATGCTTTTTATAAGATTTAGTATTCACGTTTGCTTTTTTCACGGATAAGACTAAAAGTACATAATCAGAAGCAAGAGTTTGTTAACTCAAATCTCTCTGAGTTGCCTTCAGGAATGGGGTTAGGATTGAAAGAAAGGTTAAGTATCCTTCTCCTTAATCCCAGTGGTTCAGTGAGAAACTCAGGGTGACTTTCTCCTATCACCACTGATTAAAAAAGGTTAACTGAACCCCTTCCATTTCTAGTAAATAAAATGTGGCCCAATGTCCCTCCTCACAACAAATTCCTCTTCAATGAATGCAGTATTCCTTTATCTGTTATATATTGGTTTACAATTAAGATTTATTATTTTTGAAAATCTAATGTTATAAATTTTTTGAAAATAATTGGTGGAAAAATAAAAAGATTGTTGGAACAAGGAAAAGAAGCCTGCTTCCACCTTTGCTCCCTGATTCGGCTCTAGTCCTATCTTAGGTCTGGTCCAACATGACACTGGGAGCTTCCACCCCACAGGCCAGCGGGCTCTGGAAATAGTAGCTCGTGATCTACTGAAACTGGTTGTCAGCCTGTCCCCCCCCCCCCCCCCCCCCCCCCCACACTGCCAGCTCTCAGCGTTGCTGTTGAAGATACTCTGGTGGAAGCCAGTCAGCCTGCTCCTACATGTCTGGGAGGTCCTCCCTCTCTGCCCACCATCTTACTTCTTCATCTAGCCTTCCCTTTATTCCCAGCATGTCATGTAAGGGGGTGGCAAACTTAGATCCTATTTCAGCAGTCAACTGTACCAATAACTCTTCCCCTCTTTGGGTCCCAGTCTGTCCCCTCGTCTCTCTGGGTCTCTCTGGGCCTGAATTAGTCCAACTTGTTCCCCCATACCCAGCTTACCTGTCCAATCTGATTGACATTGAAGAGTTTTATTCCCTCTTCATTCAGATATGACAAGGCTGTCATTTTTACTGAGGTATGGAGGAAAACCACTAAAGAAATGAATGAACTTCCTCAGAACACGTTTCATATCTTGACTTTAATCCAGTCAGAGAACGATTTGGTTAGCATGGCTTAAAAGGTATTCATAGGCAGTTTCTAGACTCCTTGTCCTACCTCATTCTTGATTCAGATATAAGCAGCATAAATTCAGAAAGGACCAAATAATACACACATGTGGAGAAGTCTGGGGTGTCATGGTGGATCACCAATAATTGCATTGAGAAGTCAATGGGAAGGTTTTTTGTTTTTGTTTTGTGTTTGCTTTTTTTGTTAAACTTTTGAGTGTGGAGAAGGCTACTTAACAGTTACTTTGTTTTAAAATAATACTCAGTTTGTTAAATTTGTAAAGTCAAAAACAGATTTTCTCCTCATGTGTTTGAGTTCAGCTTGCAAATCTTGCTATTCAATTTTAAATTTGGTAAGAACAACCACTTTCACTTTTTCTTTGATAAATGTTTGAAGAGCTCAAATTATACAAATTAAACTGCCTTACACAATTAATCCCATATAGAAGTTCACTTAATTAAATTATCTTGAACAATTTAAACTCACGTATGCATTTATCATATTTGACTTTATTTTCAAAATCTCTAATAAGCAGGTTTGAATCCAAGTGTTTTAGTAGCTCCGGAAAATCTAATTAAACAAATTCTCTGAAATGTTCAATACTATTTACGACTTTAATTTTTTTATATGTTTAAACTTAAAATCACAACTCTAAAATGTCGAAGCCTTTTAAAAATTAGGTATTAAGTTTCAGCATAGAGATTGTTCCTAAGCTAAATTATTTGTTTTATCATTCCTAGTCTAATTCTAAACTTTCCTAGAGTATTTTTTAAATTTCTGTTAGGCTGAGGTTACCAGAGCATTTGTTAGTTTGCAAAAATTTAGAGCAGGAGGGATTTGGGGGCTACACGTGTCTAGGATGATTCTATCTAAGCCCAAGGAGAGATAGGACCCTTTTCATAGCTGATGCATTGAGGGGACTCTGAGTTCATATACCCTTAGCTATGTTGGTTTCATAACCAGCATTCCATTCAAATTATACTCTTACCTAGTTTACTCATAACCTCTCTCAACTTTTATCACCTAATTTAAATAGATGCTTCCTACATTCTTACCCGGATTGCAATAAATATTCTTGACCACCAAACCGGTTTCTGCATTCCTTCTTATTGAATATTCCTTGAATTCCTTTCATACTTTTGTCTGACTCTCTGGCCACATAAATGACACTTAGAATGGCCTGCAGGCAGGGGCTAGTAGGAGCTGGCATCTGTCCATATGTCTGTTTCTCTGATGCCTGACTTCCCCCAGTAGACCCTAAGCAGTGGGAAGGCTGTATTGTTTATCACTGACCTCCAACGCAGTGCTTGGTAGGTAGTAACTTCTTGATAAGTCAACAGTTTAATAAATGGATGAGCTCGAGAATGAATGACTGGATTAATGAATGAACTTCCAGGGAGAAAATTCAAGAACATTAATACGTGTCAGACCCAGGATCAAAGGGTTACATTCTCAAACAAAAAGGGGGAAAGGTACACCATAGTCTCTCAGATATCTTAAGGTGGGTGGGACTCATGTTCTGAGAGAGGGGAAAGGAACTTTGGCAAGAGTTTGTGTGATTAATGTTTACTGGGCTCTATTTGTGGTCTCCACTGATTAGCTCTCTTTTTATGACAGATTTGTCAAGGTACATATGTGGATGAAGAAACTTGAGTTTCTGAAAGGCTAGGAAAGGAAAGAAGAGAGACTCAAACTAAGGTGTGTCTGACTCTGTGCTTTCCATTATGGAATAATGCCTAAATCTTGGAATTCATTTATTCCTTCAGCAAACATTTAATATTTATTATATGTTAGGCCGGTGCAGGACACTGAAGGTACTACAATGAATTAGATATACTTACCTTCTTAGGAACTCACTGTTTTTAGGAAAGACAAATATAGAAATCATTAATAACTATATCATTATTCATTCATTAATTCATTCATTCAAAAAATATTTATCCAATGTCTAGTATATGCCAGGTACTGGAGATGCAATGGGAAACCAAATAGACATGTTACCTGTCCTCACAGATTTTATAGTCTAGTGGAGGAGACAGCTTCATGGAAGTGACTATAAAACCACAATCATGAAGAGGCTCTGAAGTAGGAGTTTATGAAGTAGGAGTTTATGATGTTTCATGTGTGTATGATTGGGGGATTGGCCTTCATCAGGTAGGTCAGGGAAGAGGAAGTAATACCTGAGTTAACCAGGTGAAGAGTTGAGGGAGGAGGCTCCAGGCAGAGATTTCCATAAGCACTAATGTCTATAGCAGGAGGGAATATGGCCAATTCAAGACACAGACAAGGCTAGTGTGCCTAGAGTAGAGCAAGCCTGAAAATGCTGGATCAGTGGACGGTGGCTGGATGGTGAAGACCTCAGTGTCTTTTTCCTAAGAGTGATAGGAAGCCGTTGAAGCCATCTAAGCAGAAGAATGACAAGATACATCTGTGTTTGAAAAAAAAATTACTTGACAAATAGTATTAAAAGCAGATGGGTAAGAGGGGTGAGGTAAGAATGGGGAGTACAGGGAGAGCTGTGAGGAGACAGGAAATGAGGTTAGCTTGAATCAAGATGGTGGGTGTTGTAGTGATGAAGATGGAGACAAGTAGGCAGACTCAAGAGATGGTTAAGGCAGTGTTATTAATAGGACTTGGTTATGGAATGAGAGGGAGTTGCCAATAACTCTAAAGTTTCAATCTTGAGTAGTTGGAGAAAGGGTAGCATCATTCCCTGAACTACAGACTGCTGAATGAGGACCAGGTGTGAGGAGGAAAGATCATGAGTTTACCTTTGTACCTATAGAATTTGTGGTGACTTTGAGATATTCCAGCAGACATATCAAGTAGGCAATAGATGAACATTCTGAACCCAGAGAAGAAGTCTGGATTTGTGGCATAATGTAGAAAGTATAACAAACTAGCTACATACAGGTGATATGGGGGGAATTTTGCTAAGGAAGGATATCATGCATGCTCAGTATAGAGACAAGGGGATTTTCATCTCTTATAAATACATTATTTTTTGATTCATCACCCCCTTCAGATCAGTTGTATAACTTGAACATCATGACACTTCATCGAGAATTACTGTCTACATTTTACAGTTAAGAAAACTGATGTTCAGCCTCTCAAGTTTGATAGAACATGCCTAGAGAGAGTCTATGCTGCACCTTCCCAGTTCCTTCTTTCCTCTAATTTCTCTGTCTTGCCCAAATGGCTATGAAAATTAAAACTTTATCAGAATAAATATGTTACAATGCTAATGCTAGCCAAGGAATTCCAGCTTATAAAAGAGTGTGTTTGCCTTTATGTGTGGGACTGATGAGCTCTCTTAATACTGGGATGGCTGCTCTCTGCTATGAAGACTTTCTTCCCCCCAGGGATAGCATCACCACAAGGAGACAGTATAGGGCAGACATTGCTTAGGTTTATTACTCTCTAGTTTTGCTAATAGTTTTCATTATTTTTCCCTACTGTCTGAGTTTCAAAAGCTCTGAAATAGCTTGTTTTCACCCTCTGTTGTATTTTCTGGTCCAGCCAAACCCAGGAAATGGCATATGATCATATAAAAGCTTTGCATGAGTATAAGGATGTGGGGTGGGGGTGTGTGTCTTTATTTTGTCAGAAAATCTTTGCCAATCTCTAAGAAGCTGATAGCTCTCAAGTCATACTGAATTTTTTTAAAAGAGTACTTTCTATTTATAAAGTCTCACAAGGAAGTATAGAAACCAACAAGAAGCTAGTCTCTTCTTATCTAGAAGCAAAGGAATCATGACCATAGCTGATGTGCTGCATCCTCTTATCAATGATCTTCTCTATAGCATCCTTATTGTAAAACTAGGTTATTACTGCTCAGACAGGTAAACTGACGTCTGTGGTCCCAGAGGTTGTTAATAACAGAGTTAGAACTGGGTTTCCTGCCTCAGGACTCAGTCCACCTTGCCACATGGATAGAAGCAGAATTTTATGTGGCAACCTGGAGAGCTGTTTTGCCATTTTACTCTGGTCTCCAGAGAAAGGCTAGTTGACATTGTTGCTTATGTATTAAAGTCTATGTAGTTGGGGCGGCTGGGTGGCTCAGTGGGTTAAGTGTCCGACTTGGGCTCAGGTAATGATCTCACAGTTCGTGGGTTAAAGCCCTGTGGTGGGCTCTGTGCTGACAGCCTAGAGCCTGGAGCCTGCTTCGGATTCTGTGTCTCCCTCTCTGTCTGCTCCTCCCCTGCTTGCACTCTGTCTTTCTCTCTCTCTTTCTTAAAAGTAAATAAACATTAAAAAAATTTTTTTTAAGTTTATGCAGTTTTATTACTGTTTCCATTAAGATATCTAGAGGAGATTGCATAACATCCCTCAGAAACCCATGTTTAAATTTTTTTTTTAACATTGATTTATTTTTGAGACACAGAGAGAGAGAGCATGAACAGGGGAGGGTCAGAGAAAGAGGGAGATGCAGGATCTGAAACAGGCTCCAGGCTCTGAGCTGTCAGCACAGAGCCTGACGCGGGGCTTGAACCCACGGACCGCGAGATCATGACCTGAGCCGAAGTCGGACCCTTAACCGACTGAGCCACCCAGGTGCCCCAACCCATGTTTATATTTAACCTTCCTTATGTCCAGCAAAGTCTTTATATCCCATAAATTTGTAATATTCCTTTTCACTCATTCAGGTAAAGGGAAACAGTCTCTTGGAATTTAACATAAAAATTGGCAAAGTACAGGGGCGCATGGGTGGCTCAGTCTGCTAAGCATCTGACTTTAGCTCAGGTCATGATCTCACAGTCTGTGAGTTCAGGCCCTGTGTTGGGCTCTGTGCTGACAGCTCAGAGCCTGGGACCTGCTTCAGATTCTGTGTCTCCCTCTGTCTCTTCCCATCTCCCATTCATGCTCTGTCTCTCTCTGTCTCAAAAATAAATAAAAATTTTAAAAAATTGGCAAAGTACAATGTTAATGTATTCAGTCATATTTTCCCTATGTAATGATCTTTTTAACCTTTCATAATCAAGTCAGTTTTTTTCAGAGCTCATTAGAAAATAAGCTGTACACTTTTGTTATGTATTTGTGTATGTATTTAGGTCTATATCGATCTCTGTATGAGTCTGTACAGTTATATAGAATGATCTCTAGAAGAATATATATCAACATTATAACAGCTACTGTTTCTTGCAGGTAGAATTATGAATATTTTATGGTTTTTTATATTTTATAATTTTTCCACAACATAACAATATTAGCTATAAAATAGAAATATTTTTTAATCTTTTTTTTTCAATCTACCAATCTAGGGTATTAAAAATGAATTTCAGGCTCACCTGAGAGATTATGGGAGAAATGGTAGCTGTGTTTGTAATAATCTTATTTACCTAGGGCAGTGAGTCAAAACTAGCAAGTAAGACAAAAACAAGTACACAAGATTACCTAGTAATCTATCTAGTAATAGTAAAATCAAGAGGAAGCTTCTGGGGAAGCTTCTTAAAGGGCATCAGTTTTCAGATGTGGGTTGAAGCATGGGATTGATGTGATGGTAAAAATGAAAGAAAGTCTGCCAGGATGACCAAGTAAAGGGTTAATAATGAGACTCAGTGCACTGTGGATATAGGATAGCAAGTTGATTTGCTTTGTGGAATAGAAGCTGAGCTGAGAATATGCACTGAGCATATGTGCATGTGTACTCTGTAGAGATGCATCCACATGGACATTCAGTCACAGACACAAGTATTATGCATTAGTGGCTGTGATTCTATGGTTGCAGATGATTAATTGAAGCAGTCTCAGTGGAGTGAGTATTGCTTGCCTGTAAAAGGTGTAGGTACTCCATCTTCTTTATATGGAAAACTCACTAGTGAAAATGGCCCATGCAAATGGGCTTTAGGTCTGAAGTTAGATAATACTGCTCTCCTAGGACCTGCAGCAAGTCTCATTTTACCAAGTGGCCAATGTATGAGACGGCAGAAGCTAGTGATATTGCCAAAGTTCTTATGTTCTTATGTTCTTATCGGAGTCTTTATGTTCGTATCAGAACATAGGATACCAGTGATATTGCCAGTGTTCTTATGATGTTTGATCAAGAAGGAACTGGGGGTGCCTGGGTGGCTCACTCGGTTGAGCGTCTGACTTCGTTCGGCTCAGGTCATGATCTCACAACTCATGGGTTTGAGCCCTGCATCAGGATCTGTGCTGACAGCTCAGACCCTGCTGAGCCTGCTTCGGATTCTGTGTCTCCCTCTCTCTCTGCCCCTACCCCTCCCTAGCTCATGCACTCTTTCTCTCTCTCTCTCTCTCTCTCTCTCTCTCACTTTCTCTCTCAAAAATAAATAAACATTAAACAATTTTTTTAAAAAGAAAGAAATCAGACTCTCCCACTCTTTCCAGCTACCAAGATTCCACTGACCCTGACCAAATCAGCATTAAAAGGTTCCCACCTGCCTGTGGAAATGTATAGAGAAGTCAATTAACAAGCATTGGTTCTAGGCTTCCCACTGGAGCCCACTGTTTCTCCTGGAACTTACAAATTACCTTTTAATAAAGGAGTTCTACCTGACCTCACCTCCTCCAAAAAACCAATCAATAAACAACAACAAAACCTAGGTATATACATACAGCAATATTGTAAGGTAGTTGTGAGGTAGGTGCAAAATATGTATGGGAGTCAGAATAAACCAATTTAGTTAGAGTCTGCTTGTTCTTTTTTTTTTTTTTAATGTTTATTTATTTTTGAGAGAGAGAGAGAAGAGAAGGAGATAGAAGATCCAAAGCGGGTTCTGTGCTCGAATCCACGAGCCGTGAGATCATGACTTGACCTGAAGTTGGAAGCTTACCCAACTGATCCACCCAGTCGGTGCCTCCCAGAATTTGCTTGTTATGAAGAAAAGAAACAAATATTACTGGAACTCTACATGAGAATATTTATTAATTTATCTAATGGTGATGAGCCACAAGGGTCAGAGCCCTTGTAGTGTAGGTGGTAAGCTATAAGGGACTGGTTTATGTCAATATTTTCATAGAAAAAATATTTTAAAAATACATAAAAACATATTAAATATATATTCACATAGATTAAATATTAATATATAATGTGTATTTAACACACATGTTACATTTCAGTGGAGATAATCAGAACAAATAGAACAAGAGTTATCAGCTGTATATATTCATTGAAAGTGTGTGTATAGTTGATTGATAGAAATGCTAGTATATTTGTAACTTCTTGTACTTCTGCAGCATAATTAAAGAAAAAGTTATGAGTGAAATCATGACTCCCCAAATTAAAATGCCTCTGTGCTCACTTTGAACAAGCACTGTCTATATTTTTACGAGCCTTCTATTGCGCCTAACAATTACATATTCCGAAAGAGTTTTGCCAGTATGGTAGAGTAAATTTCTAATCTAACAGCCTGACACCCTGATAGATAATAACTATGAAGTCTGAATAACAACATAAATGTCTCTTCGAGGGCTCTGGAGAGTACAAAAAAGCTGAAAGGTAGTCAAAACTCGGAAGAAGTGACTGCCAGTAGCCAGCATCAGTTTTACCCTAAGGGTGATGATGGTGTGGGCAGGAGGGATTAAAACTTTAGTAGAAGGCCTATGTCTCTGGCAGGAGGAGTTGGATAATGGATCCTTGAACAACCAGGACCACTGGAAAGTGATAGGGGGAAACTCCAGAAATGAGAGAACCAGGGGAGGGAACGTCAGATTCTGTGTATAAACTGCCCAAGACTCTGACAGACTGTTGAACCACACACAGAGAAACACCTCCAGGACAAGAAAGTTTGCATTTTGCATTTTGAGTCTAACCAAGTTAATTGCTTTCTAAAGAAAAAGAAAGAGAGAGAGAAAGAATACTATTTAGAGGGATGTAACATAATTGAGAGTCTCCACAATGTAGTATTGACATGTCAAAGACCAGTGGAAAGTTACTTGACATATGAAGAGCCAGGAAAATAGGACCCATTCCTAAGGGAAATAACTACCAAGAAAATGTAGACATTAGAACTGTCAGAAAAGAACATTAAAGCAGCGATTATAATTATACTTAATCAGGTAAAAGAAAATATGCTTGTGACAAATGAAAAAATAGAAAATCTTAGAAGGCAAGTAGAAACCCTTGATATGCTTTTTTCTTTGGAACATGATGAGAAAAGGTGAAATTGTAACAAATGTGTGAAAAGTTGTACATAACCCTGGATATGCAAGCATGGTGTGTCAGGCATGTGACTGCTATCTGTCACAGATGTCCTAAGTAACAAAAAATGAAAGCTGCTGTAATGAGGAATAGGGAACTACTGACCTTTGTTGTTGTCAGTTGGTTGGTTTGATTTTAGGAGATTGTCACATTCAGAGCTGCAAATTTTAAAAAAATCTTATTAAAAGGTGTATAGTTGATTGAAGAAGAAATAGACTATAGGTAGAATACCAAAAAAAGAAAAAAAATGGCAATAAGTGTTTATAGCAAATATAACAAAATGTTATATTGTTATTGTTTAAAGTACCATAAAATTGATAAGAAATATAGTAAGATATTAAAGAATAGCAAAGGACATAGACTTACAATTCCTAAATGAAAAAATCATAATTAGTAAACAGATGTAACAAAGATTCCAGTTTCACTGTTATTCAAGGAAATGCAAACTGAAATAATGATATCACTGTTTCTAATTAAATTAGCAAAATTTTGATGATAATATTTAGTTTCAATTGAGGGCATAGGAAAACTGTATATTCATATATTATATACAAAACTGTACATAGAACAGTTCAACTGATTTGGAAAGTAATTGACAATATGTATCAAGAGCTTATGGATATTCATATCAGTAAACCTAGTAATACTAATTTTGCATATATGGGCAATAACCCCAAACATTAAAAAGCTACATAAATGAAATTGTTCATCCATCACCAAGTAACTTACAGTAGCAAAAAAACAAAAAACAAAAAATGGTGGTGCTGAGAAAAATATCTGGTAATAAATTTTTAAGTAAATTAGGATACATTCGTAAGGATGGAAAATTAATGCAATCCTCTGAAAAATGCGTTTGAAAAATGAACGAAATTAAGATTGTAATTGTGTGAAACTAGTGGGGTTTCTGGGTTATGACTGATTTTTGCCCTATAGTTTTAAGCCATTTATTGTGCTTAAAATTATAATTTCTAAAACAGTCTAGGCAAAGTTTTATGAAGCTTGGGAATAGAGTAGGAATAATGAGAAGGGCATGGACCAAAAGATTAGAAGGTCAGTTGGAGAGTATTCGAACCTTGATTATGCATGGGTGGTGGGAGAGGGCAATGTCAGAGGTATTTAGAGATTTCAGGCCTGGGTGATTAGGAGGAGCCAGTTCCAGAGTCAAAAGTAGGGAACACAGGAGGTCAGCAACCACAGAAGGGAAGAACATACAGCCTATCTTGGGTATGTTCAGCCTGAAAGACCAGTTGGACTTCTCAATCCAGAAGACCATGGGAAATGGGAGAAGTCAAAGAAAGAAGGCATGATGTTTGTCCCATGGAAGTGAACTGCTGAATTCCTGAAATGGGATGAGATCACTAAAGAAGAATGGGGAGAAAGAGGCTGAGGATAGAACTGAATTTAAGGGTAAGAATAACAACAGGGAGGGACAGTGGAATAAGAACAAGATTCAATAAAACTTAAAGAACTGGGTCCAAGTCCCATCTTCCTCACTCAGGCAAGAGCAGAGGCTGCTCACATTGGTAGGCCATAATGAGCCACAATCCCCTTCCCCTCGAGCAGGATCTGGGCCTGTGACTTGCTCTCGTCAATAGAATATGGCAGAAGTGACACTTTTCCAGTTCTGGTAGACTTAAGAAGACTTTTGTTCTTTGGGAGCTCTGAGCCTCCATGTAATGAATCCAAAAATCTGCTGGAGAGCCCATATATATAGAGGCCCTGAGACTGTATGAGGAGGGAGGGACACAGCCACCTCAGCATCCCAACTAAGCCCAGCTTTTTAGCTGTCCCCAACCAGGTGCCAGACATGTAAGACATTCTAAGCCCCATCACCATCTGATACAGCTTCATGAGAAATCCCAAGTGAGGCCAAAAAAGGAATAGTCCAGCTGAGCCTCAGTCTATCCACACAATCATTTGAAATAATAAATTGTTGTTGTTTTAAACCATGAAGCTTGGAGTGGTTTGTTAGGCAGCACTAGATGACTGAAACTACAAGTTAATCAAGGAACTTACCCTACCCCCAGCTTTTGTGCATGCAGAAGTGATAATCAGTTTACCATAATGGTCAAATGAGATCATATGCTCAGTGATTCTGAATTATTTCCATAAAAGCACCCCTGGTGACAGAGGACAGTGAATGACCCTCTGGGTCTGGGGAGTGTGTCTGTTTTTCAGAAGGCTTGTGGCTTCATAGCAAACATAGCCAGTTTTGCATTCTCCATAAGGTTTCCCCATTATTATTTTTAAATGTATTTTCTCTGTTTCCACATGACCCTGGTTATCCTGTGTCTTTGCATCCTTCTGCATCATGCTGAATTTGGGGGGCATAAACACCAGTTGGAAAGATGTAGGTACATGTAATCTATAAGTGTGCAACAAAGGAGAACTGCTAGTAAGGAGGTAAAGGAGGAGTGGTCAAGAGAGGCAGAGGGGAAACAAGAAATTCTCAGGTCTTAGAAAACTGAGAAAGGTTTGTTTAACCATCAAATGCTGCAAAAAGACCATTGGATTTGGTAACTGGTAAGTCACTGATCTTCAAGACAATGATTTCTTTGGTGAGAAGTCAGGAGCCAGGGGTAGAATGAAAGTGGACAGAATGGGCTCTTTGAGGACTATAGGAGAGAATGGAAGGCAACTGATAGGAAGATGTACATTCAGGAAGAAGTGAGGATATGAGAGAGATTTTGTTCTGTTAAGTTTTGTTTTAGAACAGAAGTATGCACATGTTTTTTTTTTATTTTTTTTTAACGTTTATTTATTTTTGAGACAGAGAGAGACAGAGCATGAACGGGGGAGGGTCAGAGAGAGAGGGAGGCACAGAATCTGAAACAGGCTCCAGGCTCTGAGCACTCAGCCCAGAGCCCGACGCGGGGCTCGAACTCACAGACCACGAGATCGTGACCTGGCTGAAGTCGGACGCTTAACCGACTGAGCCACCCAGGCGCCCCCACATGTTTTTAATGATAAGGAGAGAAGCAATGAAGAGGGAAAGAACTTGAAGAATATGAGAGGGCTGATAAAATAAGAGACAAGATTCAAGAAGAGTCAAGAGGCTTAGGATGGCTAATACATATAGAATTAGCCTCGGAAAGGAGAATGAGTCATCTCTGTAGTGGGAGGGGAGGAGCAGAGTGCAGGAGAAGAAACAAAGCATTTAGAAGTGGAAGGGAGAGGACGAAGGTTAACATTATGCGTCTTCAGTCCTTTGGACATCAGGTCACCTGCAGAGAAGGAAAGCATCGAGACTTGAAGAGGGGGAAAGATATAATATATTGGAGAAATGACAGGGAACCAGCTGGAGACAAGTAAAAAAAAAAAAAACAGCAGTGAGAGCCTGGCTTAGGGTGGAGAACATGAATTTATGGTGGCATCAATCTTTGACCACATGCAATGACTTCATATCAAGAGAGAGACAGAGACACACAGAGAGAAAGAGACACAGACAGAGAGATAATGAGAACAACGGAGGGTTTCCCAACAGTGGGTATTGAAAATTCAGTTAAGTCAGGAGGAAGTGTTAGAGAAAGGATGTCGAGCTATCAGAGCATGGTTGACCAGGTGGAATGTGATCTAGGTTGACAGTGTGCTGATGGAGTAGGGGCATGTGGCAGAGTCTAGAGTTGGGACATGATGGACATGAAGAACGCTCTCAGTTGCAGTGAGGGAGGAGGAAATGTTAAATGCAGTCAAAGACATTTCATATTTACAGATCTTAAGGTTGAAATAATTGCCAATAATGATGTGTTCCAAGTATAATTGTCATTCTGAATGGCTGATGGTGGAGTAAAGAGTACAAGGAGTGGTTTGAAGAAGTCAAGACTAGTGGGTTTGAAGTGTTGTCTTATTAATGGTATGATGGTCAGTTTTATGTGTGATCTCAGCTTCACTGTAGTCCCCAGTTACTCAAATACATACTAATCTAGGTAGAAGGTATTTTGTGGTTGTGATTAAATTTTATAAGCAGTTAACTTGAAATGAGATTACCCTGCATAGTCTGGATGGGTCTGATTCAATCAGTTGAAAGGCCTTGAGAGCAGAGCTGAGGCTACCCTAAAGGAAAGGAAATTAGTCTACCCATGGACAGTAGTTTCAGCCAGTACCTGAGAATTCCAACCTGCCTTTTGTGATGGCCTGCCATATGCATTTTTGGACTTACCTACCGGTCCCCACAGTGAAGGAGTCCCTTCCAATAAATCTCTTAATACATTATTTCCTGGTGGTTCTGTTTCTCTGGTTGAATCCTGGCTGATACAGGTGATCAGGGATGAACTAGGGAGAAAGATTCTAAACTTCTACCTTCTCCTGCTCATGTGATTTTATTACGTCTTTGCAATATACAGGTAAAAAGCTGGATATAATTCAGGTTTGAGATGGAAGGAAGGAAGGAAGGAAGGAAGGAAGGAAGGATAGAAGGAAGGATGGTTGGGTGGGTGAGTGAAAGAGTGAGTGATTGTGTGAATAAGTAAATGGTCCCATGTATCTTGCTTCTAAAATAGGAAAAAAGAATTGCTGGTATTTACTAGTCTTGTGTGGGTGAGATAAATGCTAGGGGTACTTTTGAACTCTAGAATTATTGGTAAATATAAAACATTTATTTTCTATTTTAATCATTAACTCAAAGTATAAGAACTATAGGAAACATTTCCAGTTAGGGTTTTTGTTTTTGTTTTTGTTTTCAAGTCACTTAAAGCTGTTCCATGCATTCACCCTCCCAGTATTAAGCAGAATGTGAAGACCTGCCCCAGTGTATATGTTGGTCTTTTGTTTATTAGATATGAGAATGGTGGATTTGATTCAGGACTTGAGATGGGACAAAATAAACAAGAATCCTTTCTATTCCCTTCCCTTATCCCTTTCCTTCTTCCACATAGGGGAATGAAATAGAACTTCATTTTGTTTAACAAGTGTTTCCTGAGTGGCTCCTGGGGGCAAGAGCACCTGAGGAGCAATAGAAGGACTTGGAATACCTCACAGAAGAGGTGGAAACTTCTCTGCAGCTTTCCACGAACCAAATCTGTTTGGTCTTTGCTTTTAGGAGAGTTAAGGAAGCTTTTAAATTTCTGATTCAAAACTGTGCATCCTCTCCCTGGAATTAGAAATGTATTGCTTCTGGGACACCTGGGTGGTTCAGTCAGTTAAGTGTCTGATTCTTGATTTTGGCTCAGCTCATGACATCACAGTTCCTGAGTTTGAGCCCCATGCTGGGCTCTGTGCTGATGACACAGCCTGGAGCCTGGTTTGGATTCTCTCTCTCTTTCTCTCTCTCTGCCCCTTCCTTGCTCATTCTCTCTCTGTCTCTGTCTCTCTCAAAACAAACAAACAAACAAACAAGAAATATATTGCTTCCATTAGCGCTTCTCTGATGGTAGTTATGGCAGACCAGATGAAACAAATGAATATGAGAATGATGATCCTACTTTGTGTGTTGGCTCCCTGCCCAGAGCCTTACACCCTTGTGGGACATCCTCTGTGAGCATGTGGTACAGCTCTTATATGGAGATAAGAGGCAGTCCTTCTCCCCCGTTACCTGTGCACTACTGCAGTTTTGATGTATCTGGGCATGATACATGATACATGATGTATCTGGCGATGTGCAGGATGATATGGCAGAAGCTTCTGTGCTTATGAGCTAAATAGTCCCCTTGGAGAGAGCTCCTCCTCTGAAGGCAAGAAGGAGCCAGCCATGGTGAACTGACTAAGTAACAGAGCCGTAGTCATGGGAGGAGTGTAGTGTCTATAAGGACAGTATATTTTTTTGTGTGTTGCTGGATTCTGATACCCTGTGGATCTAAGTAAAGGGAATGGTTGGTAAGAACTGAAAGAGCTGTTCTGCTAAAACTGTAAATACTGGGATATCAAAAAGTGCGGCTTAAGCGAGTATCATTAAAATGGGAGGAGAGAATTCTGTGTCACCTTGCCATAAATCACCTAATAGCCGAGGCATCATGGAAGGCTGGGTGCTGGTGGGGGTGCAGTAGACGGCAGCAGCAGGCTCCAGTGGGGTCCCAGCTCTGAGCAAGCATGTGCAATGCCAGCAGGAGGGGGCTTTTTGGTGACCACACAGCACATTCCCGGGGACTCCCCAGAGAGCTTGGCAGCTCTTTGCAAGGGAGTAGAATAGAACGGATGGCATGTGAAGTATCTCTGTTACTATGACCCCAGCTCTATCCCCAGGCAGGTTGGGTCTTGGGAAGGTCAGATCACAGGAGGACTCACAGGACTGCCTGCTTGCATCTGGTGATGGGTCCTCCTGCAAGATAAAGCTCAGAGTGCCAGCCAAGGATCTGAAGTGTATCATCATCCCTCACAACTCTTTTGCTCAAATGCTTTGCTAATCCTGTCCTGTTTATTTGCAAGTATGGCTCAATTAAATGCCAGCCTGCCCTGTGTATCCTTCTTAGTTTAGTGTAAGCTTGCCTTTTTGACCAAGGAAATTGAACCACAGCCACTTCCACTTTTTTTTCTGCTGTGGATTGACTATACCCTGGTGACCTTAAGTGTCCCTCTAGGTACTGTCAGTTCCAAGCAAGGGCTCCATTGCTTGCTGGTGTGTGGGCATCAGGGAACTGTGCTGGGCTGGAGTCAGTGAAGGGTGTATGGCTCTGTCAGTTCTTATGGCCATTGACCAAACTGTACAGCCTTTTTTAGAAGTTCTCGAAACTCTGTGTGCATTGCAGTGGAGTTCTTCCCTCTTGGTTGGATCCTAAACTCCTTTATTTTTAACTGCAAAAGGGGCTGTGAACCACCTGGGGGCTTCTCCTGATACACAGTGAAAATGTAATGTTTTTTTTTCACACCTTCTTCAGAGAAGAGGGCCTGACCAACTTATGAATACTAGAAAACATGCATTTGATTTCTGCTTTCAATACTTTGTTTTTAAAGATTTACATTCCTGGATGTGTCTCATTAAATAGAAGTGATGGGATCAATAAAACTTGGAATTGTATAATGAGGGAGGTCAGTTTCTTATTATATTTATAATAACAGAGTTCATTGGGTGTCACTCTGCTCGGTGAAAGCTGGTAAATCAATAATGCTCTTACAACCTGGATAATAATAAACCCTTGCATTAAATGGGCAATGCCAACAAGTGAATGGGAGGGAGGGAATGGGAAAGTACCATCACCATGCTTGGGAAGGACTCAAGCCTCTCAGATCGAAACCTGTGAAGAAGCATCAATGCGTTTCCCTGTTCCATCATGCTCCCCTCCTGTGCATAAGAAATTATTCAAAGATGGCAACAAATTTTTCATATGACCTTTACAACTACTGGTTTAGAATGACTTTTGGCTGCTTGCTGGAAAAAAAAAAAGATCTTAGAGATGAATTGTCAGGTCAGGACATTAGCTCCTTTTCCCATCAGGTTCAGGCACATTCTGTACTTGATATATGTGAGTGTGTACTATTGAAGAAACACAATGTGAATATGTAGTAAAAACAAATATGCTTCGTTGGCCGCCAAGCTCAAGGCGGCTCTTACTGGTCATGATGATTGGTGCCCCAGCTCCCCAGCCCTGGAGATTCTAAGAAGTCTCCCTACAAAGAAAGCACCTGGGACAGATTTTTTTTTTTCTGAGAATGTCTTTCCACAGTAAGGTGTGACATGTTTCCCGTGAAGGGCAGGGGTTGAAGAAGCAGTGCTGGTCCATCGGAAGCTGTCCTGAAGGAGACCTGCCTGTGCTTCTGAGAGCATGTGGGAATTGGGGGGGTTCTGCTGTGGAACTTGCTCTCCATCCATCCATTCAGGGACTATTGCCCTTTGGTTCTAGGGGAGCAGGGCAGTATGGGAAGAACCCGAAAGATGCTAAATCATCACAGGAAAGGAGCTCTTTTGAGGTAAGAGCTTTCAAGTTATTGCAGATGGTGGGGGCAGGGGGGCTGGGGCTGGTGCAGATATGGTGACCAGAAGCTGCTGAATTTCAAACTGCTTAATGAAGCCAAAACATTGTCTGGACCTTGACGTGAGTAAAATCTAAATACCATTGTGTTTTCTGCAATTGAAAGATTGTGATGACTTCTTCTTAGGTCACACAGGAAAAGAGGCTGTCACTAATGGGTGTTGTAAAGAGAGATCCTTCTTTCAAAAGAAGTCATAGCTGGCCAGGTTTTGGTATTAAAAAACCCCAAGCCTGACACTGATCCTGGTTTTCAGAGAAACAAGAAATTCTGAATTCTTTTCAGTGGGAGCTAAAGGTTTAACTGCCTCCATGACTCTCTTTTACATGAAAATGTAAAGTTGAGCAAATAAACCATGGTTTCGCATATTATTATTTATAGAGGAGAATATTGCCACCAGGAAGCATATCTGCTAATGTGTTTTGGCCAAGTTCTCCTCAGAGACAGTGATTAATAGAAGGAATGGATGGAAAATTAGTATACACAAATAACGATTCAGAAATGGGGGTGAAATGCTAATGCAGTGACCTTTAAATCTTCATTTTTCTTTATTTCTCTGAATGCTAATTAATGGACGCCTTCAGCACCAGGAGGAATTTGTGTCCAAGTCCATCTCCCAGCTAAGTGGTATTTTGAGAATTTCTGAGGCTGAGTCTCAGAGAAGAGCTGATCTGAGCTTCCTGAGGCTCCCAGCCTTGTTGCTGCCTTGTGGCTTTCCCCCCGAGAACACAAAATGCTGTTGTCCAGCAGCTCATTAGCATGGCTGGACAGCCTCTGTGGTTTAGTAAGGTAATTAGTTTCAGAGGTAAGTGAGGTAGGGGAGGTTTGGAGCATAGCCTGTTTATTGAGCGCTGTCCCCTGGACAACAGAACCACTGCCTGCTTGTTAAGGAGACCTGAATTATTGCCTGGCCAGAGCTCTAGGACCATAGGAAGAAGCAATGTGGTAGTGGGGGCCTTCCCTAATGCAAAGGGCAAAGGTAAATTTGTAATTCAGACAATAACCTTTAGACTGATGCCAAGGGATGTTTTCTGGAAAACACTGCCTTCATGTAGGGAGGGCAATAGACTGAAAGTGCATGCTGAGTTTAGGGTGGGAATTCCTGTCAGCTAGGAGGAAGGAAAAATAGCTCAGATTGAATGAAAATGAGGTGGAGTAGTTTGGGATGAACTTTTATAAGGGGAAGTTTCTACAGGCATAACCCTTCCATAATGGAACCAAGTAGAGCTGGATGGTCATTTATGTCTCTGTTTTCAGTTTTCTCATCTGTGAAATGAGGATATAATACTATCTACCTCATAAGGTTATTATGAGGATTAAATAAATCAGTATTATAAGTCACATAATAAACTCCACATAAGGGCTTGACATTATTATTATTATTATTACTGTTATTACTTACCTGTGAAGAATGCGCTAGAAGGTTTGGGTAGGACCTGAAGATCCCCTCCACCACCTGCCTCTCTTGGCTCGTATGACTCAGTGGAAGTGTTTTACACCCTACAAATCCTCTTAGGCAAGTTTTCTTTTTTTTCTTTTTCTTTTTTTAGTTTATTTATTTTTGAGAGAGAGAGAGAGAGAGAGAGAGAGAGAGAGAGAGCATGTGAGCAGGGGAGGGGCAGAGAGAGAGGGAGAGACAGAGAATCCCAAGCAGGTTCTGTGCTGTCAGCATAGAGCCCAATGTGGGGCTCCATCTCATGAACTGTGAGATCATGACCGGAGCTGAAACCAAGAGTTGGACACTTAACCAACTGAGCCACCCAAGCAAGAAGCAAAACTTTTCAAAAAGGATTTAAAACCATTAACTATATTGATAATTGTGGGGTCTAAGTCTGATATTTCTAAAAGCATACCCTATGGGTGTTCTGAAGGCAGGTAGTGGTATAGGAGGGGAGGGGACTGGGAAGAGGAAAAGGATACTGGAAATATGAGTTAACAGTAACTTCAAATTGTAGACGAAAACAAAGGTCAAAGGCAAGTGTCCAGTGGATACAGATTACAGGAGAGTCCTAAAAGCACCATTTCATTGATATTGCATCCAGGCATGGATACGAATGGATCAGCTTATAATTATCGTCCATTGGAACCATCAGAGGCCACCAAATCGATGGTATTCAAAAGACGACAGCTCATGGTAGAGAGGGTGACAAAGAGAAGTCCCGCTGCGTATCAGATCCTTTAAAAACATCATCTATTTTAGTTATCACTAGAATCCTGATGAGAAAATTGATATTCATAAAGTAACTTGCCCCAAATCTAGTTAGTAAGTGATGGAGTTGGAACCCCATCCTAGGAATGCCTAATTCCAAAACCCATATTCTTTCTAACATTCTCTTCCTCTCTGATGTAAACCTATGAACAACGAGCATCCAGAAATACTGAAACTAGGGAAATAGAGGGCTCTCCCGATCTGTAGTTTATGAAATGGTGTGTCACCTAAGCTCTAAGGTACCTCTCAAATCTCACATAATCTGGGATACTTAAGAAAATCTAATCCTGTAACTTTCCATCTCTGGATCCAGAAACCTGTTGCCAAGGATGATTTACATTTCAGAGGAAATTAATTTAGAAGACTATAACTTGACCCCAGAAATCTGGAAAGTATCTCCTTTTTCTGTGGATGAGCCAAACCCTATATCTTTAAGTGAAATTTTTATCAGTCTTGTACCACTAATATAAAACAGGTAGAAAAGAATCTTTTCTTCAGAAACCCTAGGATGGGATCACTTTTTGAAATCAAATTGCTAGCTAGTATTAGTAATACTTTTTTCTAGTCATTATATTACTAATCTCTAGTGTGACTTATGCCTCTAAATTGGGTTACCTAACCCACAACTCAGGAAGTGAAAAACCTCAGATGCCAGCATACTATTTCAAAGTACCATAGCTCCATGGTAATAGACTGTTCTACTTCTCCTAGTATCAGAGCATTTTTCCTGAATTCTGCCTGATTCCAGAGGGAGATTTCATAGAACAATGAGATGGGGATAGAGAAGGATATGGAAAATTAATAAAGGACACGTTGCATTAGCCAAGCAGTCAGTAGGATAGCATCTGAAAATGCATGGTGTTATTGACAAACTCAAGCCTGCATTCCATAGGAATTCCACTTACTAGTGCTGAAAACCTAACCTTCTTGATAAGCCAGTCTTCGTCTCTGTTCAGTGCCTCCTCCATGCATCCCATTTATTCACTTCCTGATCATTCCTTAGTTGATGCCACCAGCCCTAATAGCACTAGAGACGGGTCCAGAAAGGCTTTTAGGATGGGACATTTTGACAGCTTTTTCCTACTGAGATATGGAAGGCAAAAAAGGAACAATACCTTGTACCATCTCATTTTACAACATAAAGTCATGGGCCACTGTCTCTGCCAGCTCCTACTAGAGATGATTTTATAGATTCTTTATAGATCTCACTTTGTTTTGTGTTTTACCTTGGTCCTTTCCCAATACCTGAACTTTTCTGTTCCAAAAGAATGTATAACTTTCCCAGTCTACAAAAATTCTACAAACCATACCAATAGTGAAAGACTGACTGCTTTTCCTTTAGATCAGGAACAAGACAAGGATGTCTACTCTGATCACCTCTGTTCAAGATTGGAGGTTGTATTAGAGATTTAAGTCGGTACAATAAGAAAAAGAAATTAGTGACAAATTGGAAGGGAAGAAGTAAAACCATCTTAAAAAAATTTTTTTTATGTTTATTCATTTTTGAGAGACAGAGAGACAGAGTGCGAGCAGAGGAGGGGCAGACAGAGAGGGAGACACAGAATCCGAAGCAGGCTCCTGGCTCTGAGCTGTCAGCACAGAACCCAATGCAGAGCCCGACCCCACAAACTGTGAGATCATTACCTGAGCTGAAGTCAGACACTGAACCCACTGAGCCATCCAGGCACCCCAAAACTGTCTTTATTCACAAACAACATAATCTTGTATATAGAAAATCCTGAAAATTTTACAAAACAGCTGCAAGAACTAATAAAAGAGTTTATGACGTTACTGGATATGAGATTAATACAAAAATATCAGTTGTATTTTCATATATTCTCAATGAAAAATCTGAGAATGAAATTAAAGAAAGAATTCTGTTTGAAATGGTATCAAACATACTAAGAAGAAATTTAACCAAAAAAAAAAAAAATCCAAAGCCTCTACAACATAACATTTACAAAGTTTAGAGTATCATACAAATTGTGACCCAGTCTTAAGGAAAAAAAAAAAAAAAAAAGCAATCAATGGAAATTTACCCCAAGATGATCTAGATGTTCAATTCTCAGACAAGGAGCTATCATAGCTATGCACTATGGGGTAATGGAAAATGTGCTTCTAGTAAATTAGATAGGAAAACTCAGCAAAGAAAAACAAGTTTTAAACAATTTACATGATTATCAGTTTATTACAAAAGGCTATGACTCAGGAACAGATGATGAAAGAGATACCTGGGGCAAGGTATAGGAAGGAATGTGGAGCTTCCATGCCCTTGCTGTGCGGCGTTGTCCCCAAATATACACAAACTGGGAAACTCTGAAACCTGTCCTCTGGGGTTTTATGGAGGCTTCATTACATAGGCACGACTGATTAAATCATTGGCCTTTGGCCCAAAATATTTTTGAAAATCAAATGACATTTTTCAGAACTCAATATTAAAATAGTTAAGACCAAAAAATTTACTCAGTGGATTTAATGACAGAATAGACACGGTGGAGAAGGTTAATAAACCTGAAGATAGAGGAAGAGAGAAAAGAGATTGAAAGAATGAACATAGCCTCAGAAATGCAGCAAAAGCAAAGGGTTTAACATATGTTTAACCAGATTCCCAGAAAGAGAAGAGAGAGAAAAATGGGACAGAAAAAATGTTTGATGAAATAGTAGCCAAAACCTTCTCAAAATTGGTAAAAAATATAAATTTACAGATTCATGAAATTCAATGATCCCCAAGCAGGACAGAGATGAAGAAAACCATGCTTAGACACATCTTAGTCAAACAGTTGAAATCCAAACATAAGTAGAAAATCTTAAAAGTCGCCTGTGGAAAAGTGATAGATTACATAGAGGGGAACAATTATTTAAATGACTGCAGACTACAGAGACAGAAGACAACGTTAACATGCTTTAAAAAAATTCTGTCAACACTGAATTTTACATCTAGCAAAAATATTCTTCTAGAATAAATATATACTAAAGATATTTTCAGATAAAAAAAACTAAAGAGAATTTATCATCAGCAGTCCTGCACTACAAGAAATGCTAAAAGAAGTTCTCTCCAAGATGAAAGGAAACCCCTAGAGGGAAATTTGGATCTTCAGGAAGAAATGAAGACTTAAGAGAGTAAATGTATAGGTAAATACAAAAGACTAATTTATCTCTTAATTTCTTAAAAATAAAGAGAACTGTTTAAAGCAAAATTTACAGTGTTTACTGTAGGGTTTATAACATATGTAGATAGAATTCACCTGTCAACTCTAGACTAAAGGAATAGAATATAAAGGAAAAGAGATTGGGGAGAGTAGTTGAATAAATAGAACTACATGGTTGTAAGGATCCTATGTTTTATGTACAGTGGTACAGCAATAACTCTAACTAGAATGAAAAGTTAAAGATATGTTTTGTAATCACTACAGCAAACTAACAAATCATGCAGAGGAGGAGAGCCCAAGTACTAAGAAATAAATTAAAATGGAATTCTAGAACATGTTAAAATAATTCCAGAGAAGTCAGGAAAGATAGAGCAGAGGAGGAAAAATAAACAGAGGGGGCAAGCAGATAACAAATAATTAAAATGGTAAGCCTAAATCAAAACATATGAATATCTATGTTAACTATTAATGCATATGAATATTCAAGTTCAAAGGCAGAGGTTATCAAGACAGATTTTAAAAAGCAAGCCCCAACTATATGCTGTCTATAAGAGTTGCACTTAAAAATAGGAAGAGGAGGGGCGCCTGGGTGGTGCAGTCGGTTAGGTGTCCGACTTCAGCCAGGTCACGATCTCGCACTCCGTGAGTTCGAGCCCCACGTCAGGCTCTGGGCTGATGGCTCAGAGCCTGGAGCCTGTTTCCGATTCTGTGTCTCCCTCTCTCTCTGCCCCTCCCCCGTTCATGCTCTGTCTCTCTCTGTCCCAAAAATAAATAAAATAAAAAAAAAAAAAACAAAAAAAAAAATAGGAAGAGGAAATGTTGAGAGTAATGGCTGAAAAACAGATACACCATGAAAGTAGGAAATATGAGAAGATTGGAGTGGCTATAGCAGTATGAGAAAAGATAGATAAAAAGGTATATTTCCAAATGACAAAAGGGTCTGTTCATGAGAAAAGCATAATAATCGTGAATGTTATGCCAAATAACAGAACTTCAAAATACATGAAGCAAAAAGACACAGAATTAACTAGATAAATGTCAGCATTATAGTATTATGTAGATAGTTTTTAGACTCCATGATTACAATTCAGGTTGGAAAGCTTTTCTTAATATTTACTATCTATTGGCTTTATGTGATATGAAATATGACAGGGTCTGTATCTTCAATGAATTTATAATCCTACTGGGACATGAAATTTGTGCTTACAATACAGTGGAAGAATAGGAAATTTTAGAAGACTTTGTCTTCTGTTCCCTTCGTATTGATGTGTGAGACTAAATAGGCACCTCTGTGAAGGTGACAGCAATTACCAGCAGAACACAGGAAGGAAGAAAGCAGATCTGGGACTTGGATCCTACACCAATATTAAAGCAGAACACAGTGGATCTTGTGAGTTGACTTCCCAGTCTCCCCTTTCACTTTTAATGGAATTCCACTTTTTTTTCTTTTCTTTCTTTTTTTTTTTTAGTCTGATGGCATTGACACCACCCCTGGATTTGGAATGACATTTGATTAGTCAGTGAGTTTATTCTCATTGCCATTGCCACAGCAGTGAGTTTGGAATGACTACTCTTTGGTCGTGGCAGGGAGAAATGCTTTCATTTCCTGCTCCCGGAGGTCAAGGAATTGTGTGCTTCGGAATTTTGCCAGTAGCCACTTTACTTTTGGATAAAACCTGATAAACACATTGAAAGTGCTTTAAATAGTTTCTGGAGCAAAGTAAATGCTTAACACCTTGTTTCTTGTTGTTTTTGTTGTTGCTGCTGCTGCTGCTGCTGCTGGTGGTAATGGTGGTGTATGTGTGTGTTACTTTTTTGGAAGGCAGACCAGAGTGACAAAAAGTCACCAAACTTTGGTGAGATGGTTGAGACTCTAGGTCAAACCAGTCTCGAAGTCTTTCCAACTTCTGAACAAGTTAGAAACTAGGTTTCTTGATTTTTTTTTTTCACTTTGAGGTCCCTAACCTCTGAGGGTACTCAGAGTCGGTGTCATTTAATTCTAGATGAGGAAGGACATTTTTAAAGGAGATCCTCAGCATCTCCATAGTAATTGAATGTATGCCTCAGATAATTGTATATACAAAATGAAATTATAGACTCCACAGGACAGGTGACTCTCCCGAGCTTCCACCATCTTTTATCTTTTGCTAATTGGTATTGCAGTCGGCACCTAAACAAATTCTGACTCCAAGCTTGCCCTATCCCTTCTAATCCATCCTTCACACAGCTGCCAGAGTTCTCTTTAAAATACAATTCTGAACATTTTATAATTCACAGGCACACACATCCATGCATTAGCTCCTTAAAATTTTTCTATGGTTCCTGATGGCCTGCTGGATTTTATCCAAACTTCTTAACACAGCTCACATGGTCCTTAAGACCTGCCTCACTCTACCTTTTCAGTTTCATCTCCCAGGAGCCTCTCCCACAAACATGATGGGCACTCTATCCTGAACAGATGATATTCTTAAGTGTCTTCAAGACTTTGCAAGTGTGATTCTCCATGCCTGTAAGGTCTTTCTCCTGCTTTCTGTATTAAAGAATTCTTCCTAATCTTTGGAAACCCTCAACTCAAATATCACTTGGCTAAGGAACATTTCTTGAGTCACTATAGGGATTTGACTTTACACAATTATGGGAACTAGTTAGTTGGGGAAACATCCTATGGGAAGTTGTCATAACTGCCTCAGGTAAGGCAGTTGGAAAGGCAAGGTAGGGAAAAAGGACAAATTGGAACCTGAATGGGACCTACCAGAATGAACTGGAACCTGGGTTGGTCTCTTGCCACCTTGAGGCCTCCATCTCTGATGTTGTAGGTGTCTCCTACAGGAGAAACTGCTACACTTTGTCATGATTCTTGATATGTACCTGGTTCACAGGAGTTAAGGAAGCTGAAGGAGGAAACAGAGTTGCTGTGAACCCAGGTGTTGCCTGTTGCCACCCCCTCCGTCCCCACTTGCTGCAACCAGGAAAACCAGCACTCAACCACATATGTGAGAGGTCACAGAACCCCTTTCCCACTGTAACCTGTTGAGTGTAGTAAGAATATGGTTTCTTCACTTTTCTGTCTTCCAAATTTCCCATGGAACAGCTCTTGTGCTCCATGACAACCCAAAACTGCAAAGGAAAGGGAATTCTGAGAAACATGGATCCAACAAAACTGAGCTGCCAATACAAATCTGACAGTACAAATACAAATTATACCCCCATACCTTCCTTTGATAAGAATAATAGCTCTTTGCAGTTACGTTTTCACCATCAAGGTATAAATTATTTTGATCAAGGAGCATGTCTCATGTATACTCATAGCTGTAGCACCTAGTATGTAGGAGGTATTATCAGTGTTCAACTAATAAAAAAATTAGAACATATAATAAAAAAAATGCTTTCACATAGCAATTTGAGTAAAAATGCTCACTTCCTTAATATTATTTCTCATGTGCATTTCTTAATGGTTGAAAAACTAGTGTTTGGCATTTGTTTGTACAACCACCTGAAAAGTATTCTGGAAAAAAGAGATTTCTTAACATATGTGCTAGTATTGAATTTCAGAGGGGAATAAGCCTACCTCATTGGTGAATTTCGCGGGGTCTGCTTCTAAGGACGACAGAGTAAAGCAAAGGCAGGCATTGCAGAGCTTTCCAAAGAGGTGGCAAAGGTTAATTATTTTAAGCATTTGGAACTTGGCAACAAGTAGGGTGGAACAAACATACTGACTAGACATATGCTATAGAATATTCCGTAAAGCTCTCTCTGTCTATAGTGGTTTACACAGAAAGCTGAACATATGGCAGGCTTTGTTTGGCTTTTTCTCTGGAATCATCTGTCAAGACATGAGCTGCCACCTAATTACTCACTTTCTACTCTGCATTTTCCATTTTTGGTCTGATTTCTCAAAGCCTTCAAACATTCTTTTTTAAATTTATTTTTAAAAAATTAATTTTATCTGACCTATAATAGAGTTGTGGGTGTTTCTGGGAGATACTTTTAAAGGGTAAGGAATGTGGACTCTATATCCTGGCTTTTGGACTCTAAGTCCTACCAAGATAACATGTGTTTTAGAGAGGTAATGATTTATCACCCTACTAAAGAGAAAGGGGATTGGTGGGAACTATTAAGATCAAAGGTTTATGTCTTCTTGAACACCTACTTTTTTTTTGAGTGACAGTTCTTAAGGGTGAGGTGAGAACCAATTCATTTTTTTTTCTTTTTTTTTTTTTCAACATTTATTTTTTGGGACAGAGAGAGACAGAGCATGAGTGGGGGAGGGGCAGAGAGAGAGGGAGACACAGAATCGGAAACAGGCTCCAGGCTCCGAGCCATCAGCCCAGAGCCCGACGCGGGGCTCGAACTCACGGACCGCGAGATCGTGACCTGGCTGAAGTCGGACGCTTAACCGACTGCGCCACCCAGGCGCCCCGAGAACCAATTCAAAGTACAAGCCTTACTTCTGGATCAGATATGCAAATGATGCATCATTTTATATTTTCATTTTTTACTTACAGTTAATGGCCACTGTCTAGTAATCTATAAGATGAACTATTAAGGATAATCGAAATGTGATATTTATAAGTTAACACATTACAAAAGCTGACTAAGGCATAATATTTATTCTACTAAAATGTCTTAATTAGTTTGAAAACTCCTAATGGGCATATGACCCTGCCATATTCCCAAGACTTGGAATTCTTGAAAGAATACATCATTAACAGTACATAATGAGTATTGCTTTGAGATGATTGTGGTTTTTCATTGATGTCCTTCTAGTATTAATAAACTTGTACCTGTAGCTTTTACTTCTGTTAAAACTTTATTTTTATGTGTGTCATACTGCACAGGTATCCTTTGGTTTCAGTTTAGCTCCTCTCCAACTCTTGTGGTCATCCAGTTCCTTCTCCACTGAAAAGTAGGGAATAGGTGATGTTAATAGCTCACACAATTTTTTGCCTGGCTTAAGAAGGTTTCACACTATATCTATACACACACAGACACATACACACACACACACACACACACACACACACACACACACACACTGGAATATTATTCAGCCATAAAAAGAATGAAATTTTGCCATTTGCAACGACCTGGATAGAGCTACAGAGTATAATGCTAAGTGAAATAAGCCAGTCAAAGACAAATACCCTATGATTTAACTCATGTGGAATTTAATATATAAAACAAATCAGCAAAGGAAAAAAATAGAGAGTGGGGGGTGCCTGGGTGGCTCAGATAGTGAAGTGTCTGACTCTTGATTTCGGCTCAGGTCATGATCTCATGGTTCATGGCATCGAGTCTCATGTCTGGATCTGCACTGACTGTGTGGAGCCTGTTGGGGATATTCTCTCTCTCTCTCTCTCCCTCCCTCCCTCTCTCTGCCCTTCCCCTGCTCATGAGCCCACATGCTCTCTCTCTCTCTCTCTCTCTCTGAAAATAAATAAACATTAAAAAAAGGGGGGGGGGACGGAGAAACCAAGAAACAGACTCTTAACTATACAGAACAACTGATGGTTACCAGTGGGGATGTGGGTGGAGGGATGAGTGAAATAGGGGATGAGGACTAAAGAGTATACTTATCACGATAAAAAAAATAATGAACTAAAAAAGAAGGCCTCACTCAAATAAGTTGTCCACTGGTATAGATAGTCTCCAACACCACAGAATGATCAGAGGATAGACAGCCAGAGTCTTGGCACTGTTGGGTGTCAGTTTATTTTCATGGTAATCATCTGTGCTGATGCCTTTTCATCTAAATAATTATTTTTAGAATCAGCATTGGTAATAAAATCATTTTCCTGATAGGCAGCATTCAGCATCCACACTCATGCTGCAGGGGAAGCAGGGAATGACTGGCCTTCAGCATCTTGTCTCACACCAGAAGACAGAGCTGAATGAATGGTTCAGAGTAATAAATGCTCCATCACGCCTTGCTGCTTGAATATTTTATAACTTTTAAGCTCTATTAAAGGAAGTGATGTCAAAAGTATTTAGTGGAGATAGCTCCTAGAAATGGTTTTTTTTATTAAGAAAGAGGACACTAATCATCTACTGATGATGGAATGAGAGAAGATATTACCCTGCTGAAGATGGGTTGTTATCTCAGTCCTGGAAGGGATGACTGTTGTTAGAAATGGTTGGGCAAAAGAGGGCAGGAGAAGTGACAGGCATGACTCAACCAAAATGTTTGTGTCCGGGTTTCTTTAGTGGAGAGATATCGATGCAGGGAATGATCTGTGACTATCACAGTTTTTATTTTAGTAAATTCTAATCTTACTACATCTGAAGGATATCGACTTCTCACAGAACAAAGTGCATTTTATACCCTCTTTCACTATCTTTCTTTTTTTTTAATTTAAATTGAAGTTAGTTAACATACAGTATAGTATTGGTTTCAGGAGTAGAACCCACTGATTCATCATTCCGTATAATAGTGCTCATCCCAATAAGTGCCCTTCTTAATGCCCATCACCCATTTAGCCCATCTCCCCACCCACCTCCCCTCCAGCAACCCTTGGTTTGTTCTTTGTTTTTAAGAGTCTCTTATGGTTTGCCTCCCTCTCTGTTTTTATCTTATTTTTCCTTCTCTTCCTTTATGTTCATCTGTTATGTTTATTAAATTCCATATATGAGTGATATCATATGTTTATCTTTCTCTGACTGATTTATTTCACTTAGCATAATACACTTTAGTTCCATCCATGTTGTTGCAAATGGCAAGATTTCATTCTTTTTGATCACTGAGTAATATTCCATTGTGTGTGTATACACACACACACACACACACACACACACACATACATACACCACATCTTCCATATCCATTCATCAGTCAATGGACATTTGGGCTCTTTCCATAATTTGGCCATTGTTGATAATATTGCTATAAGCATTGGAGTGCATATGCCCCCTTTGAATCAGCATTTTTGTATTTTTTGGATTAATACCTAGTAGTGCAATTGTTGGGTAATGGGGTAGTTCTATTTTTAATTTTTTGAGGAACCTCCATACCGTTCTTCAGAGTAACTGTACCAGTTGGCATTTCTACCAATTGTGCACAAGGGTTCCCTTTTCTCCACACCCTTGCCAACATCTGTTGTTTCCTGAGTTGTTCATTTTAGCCATTCTGACAGGTGTGAGGGGGTACCTCATAGTGGTTATGATTTCTATTTCTCTGATGATGAGTGATGTTGAGCATCTTTTCTTGTGTCTGTTAGCCATCTGGATGTCTTCTTTGGAAAATTGTCTGTTCATGTCTTTTGCCCATTCCTTCACTGGATTATTTGGTTTTTGGGTGTTGAGTTTGATAAGTTCTTTGTAAGATTTGGATACTAAACCTTTATCTGCTGTGTTATTTGCAAATATCTTCTCCCATTCCATCAGTTGCCTTTTAATTTCTTTTAATATTTATTTTTGAGAGAGAGAGAGAGGCAGAGCATGAGTGGGGGAGGGCCAGAGAGAGAGGGAGACACAGAATCCAAAGCAGGCTCTGTGCTGAGCTGTCAGCTCAGAGCCTGACACGGGGCTCAAACCCACAAACCATGAGATCATGACCTGAGCTGAAGTTGGACACCCAACTTACTGAGCAACCCAGGCACCCCATCATCAGTTGCCTTTTAGTTTTGCTGACTGTTTCCTTCACTGTGAAGAAGCTTTTTATCTTGGTAAGGTCCCAATAGTTCATTCTTGCTTTTGTTTCCCTTGACTCCAGAGATATGTCTAATAAGAAGTTGCTACAGCCAAGGTCACCTCTTTGACCTCACTAACTATCTTATATGCTGGTTGAGGGTGAGACTACATCTCCACACTCATTTAGTCTCCTTTCCAGGACCCCATTCCATGCCTTGCATTTGGTCCATGTGGACCAACTTATCCCCTAGTAGAGGGAGGTGAAGTATCCAGAGCCAATAAAACTTTTAGAGGTCCATGAAAATGTCTTAATTTCTTTTATTTAAAATTTTTTTTGGGGACGCCTGGGTGGCGCAGTTGGCTAAGCGTCCTACTTTCAGCCAGGTCACGATCTCGCGGTCCGTGAGTTCGAGCCCCGCGTCGGGCTCTGGGCTGATGGCTCAGAGCCTGGAGCCTGTTTCCAATTCTGTGTCTCCCTCTCTCTCTGCCCCTCCCCCGTTCATGCTCTGCCTCTCTCTGTCCCCAAAAAAATAAATAAACGTTGAAAAAAAAATTTTTTTTTAATTTTTTAATATTTATTTATTTATTTATTTATTTTGAGATAGAGAGAGAGAGAGACGAACAGGGGAGGAGCAGAGAGAGAATCCCAAGCAGATAATGTGCCGTCAGCACAGAGCCTGACACAGGGCTTGATCCCGTGAACCATGACATCATGACTTGAGCCAAAATCAAAAGTTGGATGCTCAACCAGCTGAGCCACCCAGGTGCCCCAAAATGTCTTAATTTATTTTAAAATCAGAAGAAAAATAATGAATTTTGGGTCAAAGAGTATGTTTTAGTATATAATACTCATATATTCATCTTTGTAACAGTTCAGTTGTTAAATATAATTTTTAATAAATTTTTATGGAAGAGTGGACCCCCAGGCAGAACTGTTTGGGTTCTTACAAAAGTTATAATGCAGTCGTAAGTGGGCACTCCATAAATGCTGATTGATTGACTGAAAAATGATGTTTGAATCCTTCACTGTATTACTTTGAGGGCTTGATTATCTTCATGCTGCCCTTCAAGAAGTTTCATGTAGCAGCAAAGAGCATTGGTGGTGAGCCAAGAGACCTGAAGGTGAAACTTCTGTCATATCTACTTTTATAACACTGGGAAAGTCACTTGGTCTCCTAGTCTGTTTTCTCACCTCTAAAAAAGAAGACATTGAATTCAATTTCTAGGATCTTTCTGGTTTAGAAATTCTTGGGGCGCCTGGGTGGCGCAGTCGGTTAAGCGTCCGACTTCAGCCAGGTCAAGATCTCGCGGTCCCTGAGTTCGAGCCCCGCGTCAGGCTCTGGGCTGATGGCTCAGAGCCTGGAGCCTGTTTCCGATTCTGTGTCTCCCTCTCTCTCTGCCCCTCCCCCGTTCATGCTCTGTCTCTCTCTGTCCCAAAAATAAATAAAAACGTTGAAAAAAAAAATTAAAAAAAAAAAAAGAAATTCTATTATGTTAATCTAGAAAAGACAGCAAGAAATTGAAGTTCTTTCATGAAAAATTTTAGACAGATGATAGAAGTAACATTTATTTGTTATTTTGTGAGCTCATAGTGGGTAATCAATAAACAGTTGTTGAATAAAGGACTTTGATGGAGCTGGATTCTTGCAAAATCTTCTGCTGTCTCAATCTCTAACTACAGGGTAGATGTTAATCATCCGGGAAGAGAAAGGCAGACAGTCGGGCCATGTATCCTCTGGTACTCCTTTCCCAACCTGTGATTCCTTCTTGTTGAGAAAATTCGAGTTCTTATTTCCTAGCCACACTTAAAGATGTATGTAAACTGATAAACTGTCGTTGGATTCAAAATTAATTTAGTAACAGGAATGGCTGTCCAAGAGCCCATGGGTTCAGTTGGCCTCCCACAATGACAATATCCAGGGTAGAGGTGCTCACTTGCTCAGCTCACTCTTCCTTTGCCCACATAGTGCTTGCAAGCCTGAGCCCCAGTGAGCTTTCTACTACTGGGAGTTGTACTCTAGATAGGACTGATCTTTCAGCTTCTTTTCTCAGAACCCTGGAGGGAAGACAGACATAGTGAGAGAAGCTCCCCCTCTCCCTAATAGCTCCCTAAACCACCTTTGCCACCCACTGAGAATATGAAAGATGACTGCTAACAGAAGCTCAAATACCTTTTTTCCCCCAGATTCTTGAAAATTAATCTTAACCCTAGGAACAGATGTGAGTTTTAAAATTGTTATCATTATTAACTAGCATTGATGGATGCATGGTAGGTGAGATGGACATAGACCATGCTAAGACCATAAAAATCCCAAAGGAAAACATCAACTAGGAAAGAGAGCTGAAGAGCACTATGTCATTATAATACTGTTCTAAGGTTGCCCGAGAAGAAAGTAACAGCATTAAAACTCTGGACCTTCTTCAGAAAATATACTGCCAAGAGTCATGACCCATGTGGGCTCAACCCCAGAGCATGCTGGGGACTTAAAGGGGAGCAGACAGAGGGGTGAACCTGGAATGGGATGACCTGGGACTAAAGACAGATGCTAGGGCTTTTCTTTTCAGGTAGGGTTTCCTGATCATTTCAGCAATTTTAAAGTTCGGCTCTCTCTATGAAAGCCATCATTTGTGTGAGAGGAATTCTGGGACATATATTAGTTTGTGTAATGCACACAGGTGGAGAAGAGATCATATTCTCTCCATTTCATACAGTAAGGGCAGAGCTGAGCCTCAGACCTCAGTGCACAGGATTTCACCCTGCTCCCTTGTAAGAATGCCTATGATTTTGCCTTCTGGTTTGCTATTGGATTTGTTTTGACAAGAGCATATATAAATGGAAGTTGGTCCACTGGGGAGGGAGCTGCCTAGTTCTAAATTCTATTCTTTGATTGATTACCTAGAGGAGATTCAGAAAATACTGGAAGTAACTTTCTTCTCAATCTCAAGGAAGTTTTACATGGAAAATGAATTATCTTGTTTTTTCAGAGCACACACAGGGAAACTCATAAATGATGTGTCTGGTTTTCTTTCATGGCCGTAATTCTTGTTTTTATTTTGAGCTTTTTTTTTAACACCTCTTAACACAGTATAATATTAAACAGTGCTTTTCTGCTATCATCTGTTACCAGATGTGTTTTTAATTATGTGATTGATCCCAAAAAATATAAAGAAATATTGGATATTAATGACAAGAAGCTGAACCCTTTTATCCTCAAATGTAAAAGTTGTCAAAAATTACTCTTCATCTCTGAGTCTTTGCATCTTTAAACTTCTGATTTTAAACATTTTGCTGTTTCTTTTAAGCCCTGATTAGGTAGGGTGGCATTCTGACTTCTGTGGTTGTGTTCAGTCAATATTTTTCCTGTTTTCTACTTCATTATCTCTCTTCTCATAAGATTTTCAGACAATGGGAAGTTCAGCTTTTTATCAGTGATATCTGTCTGACTCTGATCAAAGCAAAAGCTCTTGTTTACTGTTTGTATTATACAGATTTGCAGAGAGGGCAGAGTGGTAGGAAGCAAGGCATCTACTGTAATGAGACATGAAAACAGACCATGGCTTGAAACTTTACAGCGTCAGTAACAGCAGTAGGCATACTGGAAATTTATATTATAAATGAGAATACCAAATGGATATGGTGTCTGAAAAAATTAGAATATATAAATACTGTCTTCTTGCTGTTGTCTGGTTCTCCATTCCTCCTTGATCTTGAGTGAATGCCAAGAGTGGGAATGGGGAGGAGCCAGAATTTATTGATCAAGTGCCAGATACTATACCAGGATTTAGTCTGTTTTAATGATTATGTCAAGTGTCAGGGTTTTTTTGTTTATGTTTTTGTTTTTTTGTTACCATTTCCAAGAGTGAGAAACTGCGGTTCAGAGATATTAAGTAACTTATTTAAAATCACACAATAAAGAAGCGAAAGAACTATTTTTTCAAGTCTGTTGTATTCAGAAACCTGTGCTCTTTCCCCAATCTCTCTTTGCTGCCTTCAGGAGAGAAATGGCCTGGCAAAATGTGTACATTCATTGGGTAATGAATGCAGTGGCTCCCTGGGTTATTATATTAATACTGTTGTAATTTTATTATAATATATTCTATATATAGTATTATATATAAATTAAATAATTTCTTTGTTGTTTATTATTAGGTAAATAAGTATTTTTTTACTAGGTACTAATTTGAGGGTCAGAGGTCAATCAGGCATGGGTCCTCTCGTTAATGAAATGTCCATAGCTATGCAAACAATGTGATACTTGTGTACATAACCACAGCTCAAGGTAGAAAGTGTGTGTGCTCTGGGAGTTCCAAGCATGGAAATCCTCTACCTAGGAAGATCAGAGAAGGCTTCAGGGAGAAGGTGACTTTTGAAATAGGCTTTGCAATATGGGTTAGGCCTGAACTTGTAGAAGTGAAGGAGAGGGCATTCCAAGCAAAGGAAGTGGTCTGAGAAATAGAAAATAAAACTACACTTTAGTGAGTGTCATGGTCAGCTTAGACTGCTGTAACAAAGTACCATCAGCGGGATGGTTTAAACAGTGGACATGTATTTCTCATAATTCTGGAGGCTGGGAGGTCCAAGATCATGGTGCTAGCAAATTCTGAACTTGGTGAGACTCTTCCTGGCTTATAGATAGATGCCTTCTTGCTATGTGCTCGTGTAGCATTTCCTCAGTGCAGAGAGAGAGACAGACAGAGACAGACAGAGACAGAGAGAGAAGAAATGAACTCTGGTATCTCTCCCTCTTCTTACAAGGATACTCATCCTGTCATGAGAACAACACTCTCCTGACCTAATCTAAACCTAATCACCTCCTGAAGGCCCTGCCTCCAAATACCATTGTATTAGGTGCTAGCGTTTTAAATATGAATCTGCAGAGAACACAAACATTGAATTTATAACAGTGCATTCTCTAGGTACAAGGAATATTGCATATATCACTTCATTTAATTCTTATAAGAACTCTATTGGTTGGTACTATTTGTTCTACAAGCACGTAAGACACAAAATTTTTAATCTGAACTCAACACTTCTCTCTCCTCTACCCTACTCCCTTACTTCCTGTATGTCTCTTGAGGCAAATGACATCACAATCCGTTTCTGTTGCACAGGCCTGACTCCTGCTTGTAATTCTTTTTTTTAAAGTTTATTTATTTATTTTGAGAGAGAGAGAGAGAGAGAGAGAACAAGAGAGAGGCGGGGGAGGGTCAGAGAGAGAGGGAATCCCCAACAGGCCCCATGTTCAGCACAGAGCCCTATGTGGGGCTCCATCCCACAACCATGAGCTCATGACCTGAGTCAAAATCAGGCTCATGACCTGAGCCACCCAGGCTTCCCCTCTATCCTTCAGCCTCATAGAGCCCTATGAATTCCACCCTCTAAACATCTCTGGAATCCACCCACTTTGCTGAGCCCTCACTGCCACTGCTTTGGTCCAGGCCATTACCATCTCTCATTCACCATTGCAACCACCTCCTACTAGTGGTTCTTGTGGCTTCCAGTCTTGCCCTCCCACCCCATCCTCATTCAATCTATTCTCCATACAATAGCCAGAGAGATCACTGTAGCCTGTAGATCTGGTTATATTCTTGCCCTGATTAAAACTCTGAATACTTTTCATTTCCCTTAGAATAAAGGATTTTTTTCAGCAAAGCTTAAAGAGCCTTCTGGATCTGGCCTCTGCTTCCTTCCTCAGCCTGATCTTGGACCATTCTCCCATCCCACGTCCATCCTCCAGTCATTCCATTCCATATTTTTTCTGGTCCCTATTCTGCACTTCCCTTTGACTGTCCATGCTCAGTCGCTTGATTAGCATCAAGGTTAAGTTTGCATCTCTTATCCCTCAATTATAACCCAGAGGGTGTGAGCTCCAGAACAGCAGGGGCCATGTCTGTTTGTTCACTAGTAAATATATTTCAATGAATAAATTTATTTTTAAAACTGTGGCACAAAGGGCTTAGGTAACTTTCTCAAGGTCAAGTAGCCGGTTAATGGTAGAGCTGGAGATCAGGAAAAAATCAGTCTGTATTCAAATCTAATGTTTTTCTCATAATATCATGGCATCCCTCATAGATGGGCGAGTATGAGGCACACAGTGATTCATTCCTGTGGATCATAGCATGCACATAAAAGGGGAGTAGGAGGCAAAATGGGATAAGAAGACCATAATCATATTGAATTTGGCCTGTGCCCTAAGTGAAGGTATTAGGATTTTATTCTGCAGGCAATGAGGAATCATAGATGGGCACAGAAGTGACAAGAGCAGAGTAATTAGGTTTCCTTATGCCTTCCAGTAGTGAAAGTGAGAGAAGAGGACCACAAGAAGTATTCGGGGCTTTTTGCCAAGATCTTCATGTATAAAATAATACTGCCTAAGCCATATGACTTTTGTGAAAATGAAAATTAGCAACGCATGCAGAGATGCTGTGTAGCCCTACACGTCTTTATAAATGATGTTATGGGTTTCCCCCCTCTTAATGTTTGTTAAAGGACTATTCATCTTTGTAGCTACTTTTAGAAGGCTCTGAGTGGACCCTCTAAGAAGCCATTCCCTAAAGGTGGTGCTGAGACTATAAATGAAGTTTTCAAGCTCCTAGGAAGTTATAGACCTGTTTCAGGAGGCAAGAGAAGCCATGGACTGGGGCAGGTGGAAATTGCCGTGTGACAAACAGGGGTGGGGGATAAGACAGGTAGGAGGTACTGAGGTTGACGGGAGATCCCCCACCAGGAGCAGCTGCCAGAAGACACTGCCAGCGACTCCTGTGAGGAAGAGCAGTGGAAAAGCAGCCCTGGGAGCAGCAGGAGCATCACAAAGACGGAGCTGGATTGCCTGAAGGCCTTGGCCGATGCTGTCTCCCTGTATTTACTGTGAAAGGAGACAAGGGCTGGGCTAATAATCTGCTCATTACCAAGAGGACAACTGGAAATAAGTGTTTTGATGCAAATAATGATAGCCATTGTTATTAATTCTCAATATTACCATGACTGAAGAGACTGAAAAACACAATTCAAGGCCCAGAAGGCCACTCTAGGAAAGGGCACGCAGAAGAAGGGCTGCCTGTAAGAGCAGCTCCTTGGCCCTTGGAGCTGAGTGTTTTGCAGCCGGTCATTTGAGGAAGACCCACCGAAGGGACAGTTTTCATGCACTTTGCTTTGGACCCAGCGTTTTGAAGAAAGGAATAGTGGAATGTTCAGGGTAGGAGTTATTCTAGAAGCCCTGGCAGACTGAGCCAAGCCCTGGACTTGAAGGAAATACTTGCAGGGTTTCTGTAACCTTTACTTGTTTTTTATTGACATTAAGAACTGCAGGCAAACTTAGAGAAACCAGCGTTCAAGAACAGGAGATCTACCTGATCCTCTTGCATTCCACAGCACAAGGTGTTCTTTGAATACCTGGTGAACGAACCAGAATCCCCTGAACTTCTTTCCCTATGACCTGGCTCTGCACTGTGGGTCTTCCTGGCATGGTAGTAAGCAGTGAGGTGGAAAGGACTGGAACAGAAGTCAAGTGTTCTGAGTTCTATTCCCAGCTCTGCTAAGAATAAACTGACATGAATGATGTCTACAACCGACCGGCTTTCCAGATGGTATTCAGGATTTTTTCTAGCATCTTGGCAGCGAATATGACTCATCATCTAGTCTAACAGGTCCTCTCAAGTAAAAGCTGAACATGTAATTATGACCAAAACTCTTTCACACAATTTTTCAAAGAATTGAGCTTAAACACATTGTCAAGGAGAAAATGTTGTCTATGGGGGTGACAGGCAAGATTTCTCTATGCTACCTATGAAAAGAAGATGTAAATGGAGCAGATTCAAGATTATCCTATTCGAGACTGTCCCAAACCAACATGGGCTTAAAATGATTACATCCTTCAGCCAAATTGAACTTCTTTGCAAGTACGATGGAGAAAACTGCCCTTTAATTTGGATCTAGTTTAAATTATTTAATGAGTCCCCTTTCTCAGTTAATTGGACGTTAGGTTTAAGAATGAATAAAAGAGTTTCGTGTGCCACATAATAGCTAAACAGTGTCTGTGGCAAGCAGCAAAACCAGCCGGCATTCTTGAAGAGACTGATCAGCGGTCTGGTCACAACCTCAGGCCTGGGAAAACCATTAACCAAACAACTTGAGTTTTATTTTTAATTTGATACACTGTGTTTAATGCAAAATGTATGGGCATTGCAAGAGGCAGTTTGCTCAGTTGTGGGGAATGGCTGTAATCCCAGTGGGTTTATCTTGCAGGCTTGGGAGGCTGCTGTTATTTCCTGGTGGGTGTCTAAGGGAGTAGGCAGGAGAATGCAGAGAATCTGGGCAAATGAAGCCTCATGAAGCAGCCCTTTATTAGATTAGAACAGGCTCCTTTATCCCTCAGGCAGGCTGTGGGTGAAGTGCCAAATCAATCCTGTTTTGTGACTATTGGGTCACAGCAAGAATCCAGGAGACAGAATTTAAAGCACTCCCTTTTGGGGCTGGTAAAGTTCGGGAAAGGCCACCCTGAGAAAGGGGAGAGCGTAGGTGTTCTGACGAAAATCTGCCTCTTGATGTGCACAGGGCCACTTTCCATTCTGTCTTCCCTCATCCAACAAAAAGTTCTTGGGCGCCTACTATGTGCCAAGCAAACAGCTAAGAAAAGGTTCCTGACCTGGAAAAGATGTTTTTGGTGGGGGTGATTCCCATCCAGATCATTAAGGCATCAAATAAAAATCATGATGTGTAAGATAGGTAGAAAGTGCAGTGGGAACATGAAGGACAGTGTGACTAAATATTTGGGAACATTGATTTAACTCATTGCAGCAAACATACAGTGCATGCCTGCAATGTGCCTGGTTCCATGCTAGGAACCTCTGATGAGCAAGACAAGAGAAGTCTTTGCTGTCATGGCATTTTTAGTCTAGTGAGCCAGGAAGGCTTTTGAGAGATGAGTTGGGCCCATCTAACTTCTGGGTGAAGAAGGAAGACAAGGAGAAAAGGAAAGCAAATAGGCAAAGACACAGAGATTTGAGAAGCAAAGAATGCTAAGACAGTGACAAGAAATTGTGTGTGTGTGCATGTATGTGTGTGTGTGTGTGTGTGTGTGTGTGTGTGTGTGTATCAGAGAGAGAGAGAGAGACAAGGGAGAAGTCTAAGTGGGGGAGGGAAAAAGAGAGTGAACAGATAGAAAATTATCTGTGAGGTTTCAGGAAACAAGGGAAGAAAAGTCAGGATGTTTGAGGCTGTCTTTGAAGATTTTTGTATGCCTGGCTGTTAGTTTGCTTTTTATCCCTTATTTAAGACTTAAATGGGGGAAAACTTGAGCATATCCACATTCTAGAATGATTACTCTAGCAGTCAGAGAGAAAGGAGGAGGGTTCTTACCTAAGATTGTTGCACCCAGTGCGGGGAGCATCCATGGAGGTGGTATTTAACCATTTGGATTACCCCCAAAAGGTCAAGAAGGGCTATGACTAAAAACGGGTCCCTGGATTTGGCACCAGAATGGTGCTTTGGGTGCAGCTGGGTAGATGGCCCTGGTTTAAAGAATAATTTACAGGGAAGCAAGTAGAGTCTGTAATCGTCCAGAGCACAGTTGCTCTGTCATGGTTGTTGTTCTGTCCAGTGAGTGTGGCTTGCTTTGAAAGGAAGAAAACCCAAGCATGACGGGAGTCCTGATGGTCTCCAGTGGCTGTGTTAGTCTCTGAGAGTTGTGTTTGGATATGCAGTTGTGTTGGCGTGAGGTTTGCCCTTTAACTGTGAGACCTAAGCAGACTCTGAGCAGCCTTTGTTCAACTCAGGATTCTTTTCCCCAGGTTGCCAGCGCCCCTTGAGCTTGTGGGGAAAATCCTGATTTTAGAGTTTCCAGAATGCCGTTTACAAGTCATTCCCATGTCCCCAGTTACATTTTTCATCTGAGGACAAACCCAGGAACACCCTCCCTGAGTTCTAAGAGGGCAGGGAGGAGTTCTGAAGTGCTGTACTGGGCCCCTGATAATCCACTGGAAAGTCTGTAAAGGTGGAGTTATACCCCAGAACCCTATCCTGTGATTGCCAATTCTGTTTCCCCACCCAGTGATAGAGCCAGCCTGTTTTGCTGACATTGTGACCCAGCTAGCTCTTTGCTATAATCAATGTTTCCATTCTTTTCCAAAATAAACATGTTGACGGCCATTTGCAAACAGGGAAATGAAAGTTTTCCATCCCTAGGTGCAGCGTATATATTTTTGAAAACAAAGAATTTAGCAAAGGAATTTAATCTAATCTCTGGTTACTTTTTAATTTGTCTGGGAGCATTAGACCTTAGAAGGCAATTTTTTTTTCTCTCTTTTAGATTCAGTTAAATTTCCCCCCACCCCACCCCCATCCCTTTCTGGCTTTGTTCAGAATTATCAAGCAGAATGGCTTGAAGAGAATAGGACCTTATTGTATCACATTTCGAGAATGAGCCATGAGGAAACAGGAGCCAAGCCTGGAAATGAAAACGTCCTTGTAAATGACCAACAGAAGATAGGAGTTAAAATACACAACTGTTGTTGTGCCAGAAAATTGTCTGCCCTCTCTGAACGAACTGGGGAGTGCTGGTTTGCATTTATACCAGGTTTTAAAAATAATAAATGCCATTTTCCCAGCTCAAATGAAATATAATTTCATTGCTGCTTTGAAGAGAACCCTACCTTTTTGTATCCATAGAAATGACTAGCTTAATATCCCTGAAAGTCCCAGATATCATGCGTGTTTAATGTAAACAGGGTTTGTTTAGTCTGGGTGATTAATACTTTTATTTCAGAAAGAAATGACTGATTAAGAGTTGTGCAGATGTCATGATCAAAGCCTACTTCTTGTGCACCGGGGGTGTCAGAAGCAGCCAAGCTGTTTATGTATCCACTGGACTAAATTAGTACCATTATCACTTCAGTAAAGCTTAGATATTACCGTGTTCTCTGCTAAAGAAACCAATTATAATATCTGCTGGACAGTATATTAAGTGATGCCATTTAATTAAAGCCTAATCTCTCTCTGAATGAACAATATTTTAAATTATTGTACATTGTTTCATTCAGTTACTGAAAATCTCTGTCCATTTTTAAGTGCAGAAAAAATTCATTTGGCACCCGGACTGCCGGGAAGAATAATTGCCATTCTGTGTTGTGTTTGGTACTCAGTGCCCAGTAACAGTCAATCTAGGACACACATCAGTTCAGGAACTCTTTTAGTTTTAAAATATTTCGGATTTGTTTCTCAAGCCTCTAGGCAGCAAAGAGCCCTATTCTGCGATTGCCAGTGGTTCCCTCTAAGGACTGCGGGATAATGGAGACCTCTACAAAGAATATGTTTAGAGGAATAAAGCCATTAAAGAAATAGAATTCCCATGCCAGAAGCAGAGCTATGTAACTGACAGGATAGCAATTCATTTCGAATGAATATCTCATAAGGGAATGCAAGAATTAAAATGGACTCGACAGTGAACTCAAGAGATAACCTCTAATAGAAAAATTCACTTAGTAGAAGGAGAGATGAGTTAAAGAAGAGGTAACTATTTAAAAACAGGCAAGGGAGAGCCAAACATGAATGGACTTTCATTCCTTGTAGCTATTTAATTTGACTATGGAGAAATGTTGGCATGCATTTGGGTAACAGACAGCAATAGCCACTAGCCAAATACCAGTGATATGCTGCTTCTGCAGCTTTATAATGTCAGGGAATATGGAGTGTGGGTATTAGCTTATTGGGCCATCAGTTAAATCCCAGGGAAGAAAAACAGCAGCAAGGTATCCTGGATATTGTAGGTATATTGTCTAGAACCCAGACTATGGATGGGAAGGTTGGAACTCAACCCTAGGACCTAGAACCATGCCCTAATCAGATGAGTCCTCTGAAGATCCTAATATGTGAAATTAATGGTCCAGAGCCAAACTGCTGTATACATCTTTTGGCTAGTTCCTGGTAAGTGTGGCCTATGTGAGTTCAGATTTTGACTTGAGAAATGGTGGTGGTCAACCATTTATACTGGCAGTTACAAAGATGACCAGAGCACAGCACAGGTATTCTGCATGCGTAGATCACCTTGGTCTATTTGTTCAACTTTGTGGATTTTGTTCCTTGGTGTCACTTTTTTTTAAAAGACTTAATTTAAAATTTTTTTCAATAGATGAAGGGGGTATAAATTTATTTTTTAAAAATCTGCATAACAGATATAATTATCATTGAGAGGACTGGGGGAAATTTTACCCAAATAATTAAGCAAACGAGTAGAGACTGTAAGACGAAGGACTAAAGGAACTGTACAGAAGCACTGTACTGTAGTGAATAAAGTTGTTTTTCATGGGAGCACAGGTTAACAATTCTGACACCACTAAACACATATACTGGGATTGGGCAAATAAACAAATAGATGATGGGTGGTTAAAAAAAAGAGATAAATTAAAAAATATATATATGAATAAGTATAACTTGAGCCCTTCTTTTGTGTTGTGCCGAAGACAAAGAGGAAATGTCTAGCTCTTTCCATACGGTCACATTCTGCTATATTTTATTTTTGTTTTTTGTTTTTGTACTTGGTCTTCCCTCTCTGCACGTATTGTACTATTTCCTACTTAATCTACTGAATTAATTTGTACTCCTCAAAAAAAAAGGGGGGGGGGAAAGAAAAGGAAAAGAAAAAAAGAAACCTACTATCCCACAAAAGCTTAGCTCTTGTAATGGAAATCCAGGCTTTCCACAATATTGCTTCAGCTAAAAGTTTATCGTTTTCAGCTATACTTTTAAAAAAGCTTTTTGTTTTTAGAGTAATTTTAGGTTCACAGCAAAATCGAGAGGAAGGTACAGATATTTCCTGTATACTACTGCCACTGCATGTGCATAACCTGTCCCATTACTAGCATCCTTCACCATAGTGGTAATTTGTTAGAGTTGATGAACCTATGTGGATATCATCATCACCCAAAGTACATTATTTACTTGGGGTTCACTCTTCATGTTGTACATTCTATGTGTTTGGACAAATTTATAATGACATGTGTCCATCATTATAGTATTATCCAGAATGTTTTCACTGCCCTAAAAATCTTCTGTGTCCTGCCTATTTATCCCTTCCTCCACACCTCACCATAACTACTGATCTTTTTACTGTTTTCACAGTTTAGCCCTTACCGGAATGTCGCACAGTTGGAATCATACAGTATGTAGCTTTTTCAGATTGGCTTCTTTTGTTTAGGAATATGCATAAAAGTTTCCTCCATGTCTTTTCATAGCTTAATGGCTCTTTTCTTTTTTTAGAACTATATAATATTTCATTGTTTGGATGTACCATAGTCTATTTATTTATTTTTTTTAATTTTTTTTTTCAATGTTTATTTGTTTTTGGGACAGAGAGAGACAGAGCATGAACAGGGGAGGGGCAGAGAGAGAGGGAGACACAGAATCAGAAAAAGGCTCCAGGCTCTGAGCCATCAGCCCAGAGCCCGACGCGGGGCTCGAACTCACAGACCGCGAGATTGTGACCTGGCTGAAGTCAGATGCTTAACCGACTGCGCCACCCAGGCGCCCCCATAGTCTATTTATCTACTCTGCTACATTTTTTAAAGACAACTCTTGATTCTATATCATTGTCAACTGTCTACATCTAGGGGACATTTGCAATGTCTGAGGCATTGGCCTTATTATTGTGGCTATAAATTGGTCCAGTATGACATATTAACTCATTCACCCATTTAGAAAATATTTGCAAATCCCTAATGATAATCAGGATAGAAAGAGACCCTGCCCAGGAATACTCAAATTCAAATTCCCTGCACACCTTTACTAATTGATAGCATTGGGCATTTTACTTAACTCTCTTCAGTTATAATGTGAAGTTATTAATACACACTCATGGGATTACTTACGATAGTAAGTATACAATGATACTGCTTTATATAAGTAGGTATCTCTTATCTTCTAAGAAATATAGTTTGGCTCAGACGCTGTACATATATAAATACAGTAATAATGATTTATTAAAAGCAATACTTATGAACCAACAAGAGTTAATGCCAGCTTGTGTGGAACAGTGCAGCACACTCGAACCTCTACATACACACATACACGTACACACAAACGTAATTTTTAAAATAAAAGTGTACTTCCTGTCAAGAGTGCTTCATAATGGGAAATAGCGGTAGGAGTGCTGTCTGCACTGGCAGAGTACAGGATCAGGCCTAGAATTATTGGATGTCATTTCAGGTTGAGTTACTTATACAAAGCCAGTTGTTTGCCATTGGCCTTTTAGAGATGTGCCCTTAGGCCCTGCTTGGATACTAGCCCATTGCTATGCAGCAGAGGGAGATGTTTCTGTCCAAATAACTTATCTCTTGGTTTCAAATTCTAATGTGAGAAAGGACTGTCAAATAGACACTCTGTCTTAATGATAAAGGGGACAATGGATATTCATTGTCCTTATGGGTGAAAACAATGGATAAGACATGCACTCTGAGGATTTTAAGAGAGAACTGAAGAATAGAATATTTAGAAAACTAAAATGTGGTTCCAAAGTAAATTCAGTAGAAATTTGGCTAAGTGGGAGAATAAAGTTCTTTTCAAAGGTTTTTACCCTGAGGCAGGGTAGTAAGCAATGAGAAGTGTCTGGGGTGGAAAATTATCAATGTTAAGATAATATGTGAAGTATGTTATGTATAATTTATATGTATGGAATTAAAAATGGGGGTTAATACAGGCCTGGGCATGTCCCATGGAGATACTGAGGCATACTTGGGCCAGGTGGCTGATGGTACAAAATCATATCTAGGCATTAATGTAACTCAGAATGATTGATCAGAAAGCCACATCCTGTTATAGGATGTGTAAGAGAAGAGAGACAGCTGTGTGGACTGGATGCCCACAGTCAGTGCTACTTTTATTGTTAGTATCTCCAGTGTGCGAATGAGAGGGCCGAGGCCAAAGGTCACTCACCAGCCAGTGGAAGAGCCAAGAGGTCTGGGTTTTTTTCTCCACTGCTCTGTTGTTTTGATAGGTAAATGGCATTGATGTCATCCACTCATTCCCCTAGGAAGTGGGCTCTACTCACTCTGTTGAGCTTCTCTTCTTTGACCCTGCCCTAAATTTTCAACTGCTCTTTGAATGTTTCCACCTGCATGTCTCTCCAGCATCATGAACAAGACATCTACAACAATTTATTTCCTGCTCTACTTCACATCCTACCCCGGACCTCCCAGTCAGGGGTCCTTCCTCCAGCCTTCTTACTTCTAAGGGCACCATTCTCCAGTCTTCCAGACTCAATCTTCAGAGTGACTGCCAACACTTTTCTTACTTAACTCATCCTTCTTTGCCTTCCCCCAACCACTTCATTTCCACATTCCGTCCAATGTGCATTTTCTTTTTATTTCCATTAATATCTCTAATATAGACTTTGTGAGTTCATACTACATAAGCACCATTGCAATGAACTCTAAACAGGCCTTCACCTTCCCATCTTTTCCTGCTTTGACTCATCTGTATGTATAGCTGAATAATTCTTCCTCAACCACTGCTTTGACCCTATCACTTCCTTGCTTAGAAACCATCAATTGGGGGCGCCTGGGTGGCGCAGTCGGTTAAGCGTCCGACTTCAGCCAGGTCACGATCTCGCGGTCCGTGAGTTCGAGCCCCGCGTCAGGCTCTGGGCTGATGGCTCAGAGCCTGGAGCCTGTTTCCGATTCTGTGTCTCCCTCTCTCTCTGCCCCTCCCCGTTCATGTGCTGTCTCTCTCTGTCCCAAAAATAAATAAACGTTGGGAAAAAAAAAATTAAAAAAAAAAAAAAAGAAACCATCAATTGGTCAAAAACTTCTGAAGCATATCTTAGAAGACAGCAGCAGGAGAAGTGATAAGTAGTTGCCCTATCCCATACTCCCCAGCCAGCTTGAGTCCTCCTGCAGCTGAAGGGGAAAACTGTCTCCGGCACACCAACAGCCTCCCTCCATTCTCCTGCTTCCTCCCCACCCTCTATGAGCACATTGGTGTAAACTCGAAGTGGAAGGGAGCTTGCGCTGAGGGAGCAACCCTCCACCAATGGGGGATGGGAGTTGGTAGACAATGCCCAGTCTCTGTGTCCTCCAGTGGGGTGGTTCTGATGTGTGTTCCACATGATTTCTCAGAAGGTCCCCAGGGGAGTTGTGCCTCAGGGGCCCGCAGTCCTAACGTCCTCACGGATGCACAAGTTACTGGCTTTCTGCCTCTCCTATTTCACATTCTCACTCCTCAGTTCTACTCCCAAGGGTCACCACCCACATAAATTACTTGTAAAGTACTCAAATCTGTCTCAGGACCTCTTTTGGGAGGAATCCAAAGTAAGACACTAGTTTAGAGGAGACATATTGAGATAATCATGAGCCTTGACTGCTCCATTTATGAGGGGAGTACTACAGGAATTCTGCTTTGACTCTCCTAGAGAGAAGAAGATAAAAATCTGAAAAGGGATGTTTATAAAGATGACTTTCTCAGTAGTAAAAGCTGAAGTGAAGTTAAAAAAGAAGTCTTTAATATGCCATTTGTAATACCTTGAGAGTAACACCTTTTGGTACTTAGACCTATCTCCAGAGGTTTAAAGTAGATGGGCACATCCTACTGCCTCTGGATGAAGGGAGGAGGGATGAGAAGCATGGGAGGATTTCTTCTTTTTCCTGAGGAGTGGTTTGGCCCTTCCTTCATTTCATCCACTCACCTTATTCAAAGGTAAGCTCATGCTCCCTGTTTCACAATATTTCAAAAGGTTTTGATAATGGAAGGTAACACAGGCACCTTTTTGTATCCTCAGAGAACTGACCTTTTGAAGCCCAGTCCTTGAGTGTTCGTTCTAATAAGTTTCCCCAAGGAACTGGTTTAATCAATTTTTATATTCACTGGCCAGATACATAATTTTGGTGACTTCCTAAATGCTTTAAAGGCATAACCCCCAACATTTTGAGATTTAGGCATCCCATTTTATTTGGTTTGATTTTATCTGATTCCTCTTGTAACTAAAAGTGATGGATGACATTGATTTGTTTCTTAAATAAATAAATAAATACATTGAGGTTAATTTTCTTAGACATTTTTTGAGAGAATGTTCTAGGTCTCCTAGGATACCTAGAGATAATTGTAGACATTCTTTTGTGTGTCCCAATTAAGGTTGGGGGTGGGTATTCTAGATACTCTTGAGAAAGACCCCTGTCTAGTTATTTGGAGCTCCAAGGGTAGGGCAAGCTCAAGTCTAATCAGACTGTGGGCTCTCCTCTGTCCAGTTTAAATGTAAGTGGCATCATATTCAGAAAACTATCAAGTGGCTTGCCCAGTAGATTGCATATTGATGATCCCCAACAAATACTTAATAAAACTAGAAATGTATCATAAAAAATTTATAGTTAACATTAAGAGCAATTAAAAAGTTTTGAGTGAAATAAAATAAGGAGTACTGTCCTTCCAACTTGAATTTGCTGTTTGAGTATGTGTGTGTGTGTGTGTGTGTGCGCGCGTGTGTGTGTATGTGCATATGTGTGCATATGTGTGTGTGAGTGTATGGTGGTGTCGTCCTTGTGCATATGTGTGATTCAGGGCTGCGTGAATATATGTAAATATCATATCACCTTATCACCTTACTGGACTCTTGTGTGCTTGGAACAGTACAACTACCTGGTGTCTGGTCAGGTTAATTTCCCTCAACACTAGACTTTTGCATTTGCTGGTACTGGGTTTAAATACTGGTTCTGACTTAGTGTCTGTATTACCTCGGGCAAGTCACTTAACTTCTCTGAAACCCAGTTTTTGTAGATACAGAATTGGAATAATACTCTGCCTTAGCCCTAGACCTCTAGAAAGCAGAACCCAAGGCAAAGATTAAAGTGCTAAGTTTTATTTGAAAAGCACAAACCCAGAGCCATGCAGGTAAAAGGAAAAATGGAAATGAGGCAAGAAAGGCAAAGGTAAGAAACTGTGCTGCAATGTGCCGCTATGCTGGCCACCACTTTACAAGTTGTTCAACAGGAATATTCACCACAGAGTTTATGATCAGAAACCATGTCTCAGAGCCACTCATGGAGAGGAGAAAGGAGGGGGACCTATTCATTCAGTTCCTTCCTATTTCATGTCTTCTGTTGGTCAAGGTTTACCTCATTGACAACAGCTTCTCCCCAACTTCAGAGTTGCATTATCCAGCCCGTTGATGAGGGAATCCAAATCCAGTGGTCTGCAGTGTGACGTTTTATCCCCATGTGGAAGTAGAAGGGAATAAGAGAAGGTAAGGCTCAGCATGCGTGATGTGGACTCCAGTCTACCAGGAGCACTAAGCAAGGGTACCAGCAAAGGTACCAACAGTAGTAGAGTCTGAGATATGCCTTTGGAAAGAAGCAGATGGTCAAAGGAATTGGGAAACTGCACAAAGTTTGTGCCCAATACATGCTGGTACTTAGCTCATTGGACTTTTGTCAGAACTGAATTCATGAAAAGTATGGAATATAATGTCTGCCATTACAGTGAGCTCGTGGACTCTGAAACAGGTGACTTGAGTTGATTATCAGCTTTGCCAGTTGTTAACTACATAAAAGTAGGCAGGTTACTTGCTTTAAACCTCAGGAGCTTCACTGTAAAATTAAAGACAATAGTTGCATTTATTTTATAGAGTTTTGGTAGGACTAAATGAGATATAAAGTGCTTAAACACAGTGCCTCATGTGTGGCAAGTGATCAAAAATGTTAGCTGGGATGACGATGACAGCGATGAAGAATCAACAGTGCTTTCACATAGAACAAAAATGTTCTTCCCTGTGTTCCTGTGTTCCAAAGGCAATTCTTCTATAATGTCAATGATCTAAATGGTCTAGGAGGAAGTCGTTGGGATCTGGAGTTTTCTATTTTAATTCCTATTACATTCTTGTTGTGGTTGAATTGTACTAAACTTGATTTCAGTTTCTCTCAAAACATTGGTTGCTGGAAATGGACCCAGTGGCTGAACACGATAGCAGCAACTGTTATAAGAATAGCCCTACACAGATTATCAGGCAGCAAGATCTCTTAATAAATCTTAAGCCTGGTCTGAAGTTTAATGATTTCGAAGGCAGCCATAGTTGGCCAGTCAACCAAAGACACATAAACTTTATTAATAAGATTTTCTAGAGTCTTTATCTATTCATGCATCAATAGACATCCTAGCAACAGAACCCATCTCAGTGCTGCCCATGAACATTTTCAGTTTCTGGTTTCTGCAATACTTTTTCAGCACAGATGTATTTGTGTCCTCAACTGGAGATGAACTAAGTGATTTTCATCACTCAGGGCGGAAATGTTTTTCCTTATGAAAAGAGAACAGTAACTATACTTGACTTTAGACACCTTATGTGTTTTCTTGGGAGAAACTGTGAAACAAGTCCTTAAAAAATTTGAACATGTCACTAGATCTATAGGACAAATTCAGCAACACAGATGGTAATGTGCTCTGCACACCTGTGAAAGCTACCTCTGATTTAGAACAGGAAGCTTGGAGAAGATGCAGGAGCCAGCCACCCCTTAGCCTGACATGGTCCTGCCCCTCCCCCATGTGCCTGTCAGCCTGTGAGCCTCCTTCAGTCAGCTCAGATGCCCTAACTAGAGAGGCAGCAATAGGGAAGTATAGACCTCTCCTCTGAGTTGTTTCCAACGTTTTAGTCATTTACCTGGACCAAGGAGAGTGATTCCACATTGGGAAAAATCATTTTCTCAGTTGGCCGATGCAGCTACATCCAAGAAGGTGCTAGAGATTAGTTAAAACTATGTATTTAGAACCACTCAGACATAAGTTAGAATCCTGTTGTGACACTTACCTACTTTGTGACCCTGAGCAAGCTGCAGAGTCTCTGCTGTCCTCAATGTGATTCTTTCCCTTTTCAAAAAATGTTTACTGATTTATTTTGAGAGAGAGAGCATGCATGCAAGTGGGGGAGGGGCAGAGAGGGAGAGAGGCAGAATCCGAAGCAGGCTCCATGCTGTCATTGCAGAGCCCGATACAGGGCTCAGACCTACAACCCATGAGATCGTGAGCTGAGCTGAGCTGAAACCAAGAGTCAAATGCTTAACTGACTGAGCCACCCAGGTGCCCCCTGTTTCATTATTTCTAAAACAGGGTTGATGTTGAAAAAGAAGATATTGATGGTAATTCCCCTTTATTAAGCACTTATGGTGCCCTGTGAACTGTTGCAAGTGCTTCACGTACATTCTTTCAAGCGTCTTCACAACTCTGGGGCGTATACTATCACAACAGATACTGCTAAGTAGTATTACTGTGATGTCCACTACAAATGTCACTGTCACTGTTTCTCCAGAAAAAAACCTCATTCCCAGTCCTAGACACTGTTGCTAGGAATTGACAGATATTCTCACTTACTTTCTTGAGGCACCAATGCCTTTCCCTTTTTGTTCTAGCGCTAGATATATCCGAGATGCAGTGATATAAGGATATTTTGTTCCATTGTTCATTTTTTCTAACACATGTGTAGTACATGTAATTTTGTCTCGCATTATTTAGGAATGTTGATCTGCTCTACTCCAGGTTTACTGAAAAAAACCCAGATCAAGAATTTTTCTATAGGTTTGGGCTGCTTTAAAACCGAACCAAAAATTTTAAAGACATTAACAAAAATGACAGCAACAGTGACAAAAATAATCTTCCCAATAATCCTGTAAAAGTCCGACTTAGGTATTGAATTTTCTTTGACATTGTCGGGAGATTCAAGCTGTTCGAGCCGTTCTTTATGCAGCAATTGCTCTGTGACACCAGCTCTATTTTCTCAGTGATTTGTTATATTAATGCAGGTGCCCGAGGAGCAGCAATTGTGATCAAGACAAGGCAGTCAGCTTCCAGGAAGGTAAAATTTCTACCACCAAAGACAATATGATATCCATTATGACCCTTAGCCATAATTTATTAGTAGTATTGGGGTATTAATTTAACCCATAATGCATTGCTCTCCAAATGACAGCATGCCACACATGTACTAAGCTTACACAATGAGACAGGTGGAAGTGCTAGCTACTGACATAGCAAAGCATTTTATCACAGGTGGTGTCATGTGTCACATTACACCTAAGCTCCTAAAGCCATCCCGAGAAACAGCAAAGACATGAAATCACTCGTCCTTTCCCAAAGTGCCATATGTATTTTTAGTTAAAAATTGTAATTTCGTACAGTCTAAATGTTAGACGTTTTAAATATAAACTTTAAGCCATTGAGGCTTTTAAAAATCAGGCACAGTTGTGCATAAGCATGGACAATGCCTGGCTGTCTCCGTTTCCATAGAGGAGTGGATGTGTGGGTGCCTTAACTTCAGAAACTCTGCACTGCTTTTGGAACCCAGACCTGACTGAAGTATTATTACTTGCTTCTCTTAGGAGTGTTGGGGGAGGAGGAGCTTGTTTGCTCACTGTGGGTAAACCTGACTTTGGGTCGAGGTTTGGAGGTGTCCCCTAATGAGGGCCCATTCAAGAGCCCATTTCAAGGAGACTCTGGAATCCTCTCTTGCATGAAGTCAGGCTAGACAGAAACCAGGAAGCAGATTTGTACCTAGAATTGCCCAGATGCAGGGGATTGGCTTGTGTGAACTTAGAAGGAAGGTTCCCTGTAGTTTAATGAAGTCTCTTCTGGAGACTGCCGAGGTTGATGAAGAGATAGCTGAAGGGAGCCATGGCTATGGTATTTTCAGCCAGCTCAGTAAAATAGTGGCCAAATTCACAAACTTAGTGCGTATTGGAATCATCTGTTGGGCCTGGTAAACACACTGATGCCTTGGGCCCAGCTTGCGGAGAATTTGAGTTAGGGGTTTTGTCATGGGGCCTGGATCACTTACCTTTATTGAGGTATAATTTACAAACAATAAAGCAGACTCATTTTAAGTACAAAGTTCTGTCAGTTTTGATGAAAGCATACAATCTGTAATCACCAGCACAATCAAGGTATAGGAGGCTTCCATCACCAAAAAACATTTTCTCGTGCCCTTTGAATTCTATGCACCTACCCACCAAACTCCTGGCCCCAGGCACTCATTGATCTGCTATTACCATAACTAGTGCCTTTTCTAGAATTTCATAAAAATGGAATTATACATTATCATCAATCATGTATGATTTTGTACCTGGCTTATTTCTCGCAGCATAATGTTTTGAGATTCACCCATTTTGTTGCCTATATCATTGATTCACTCCTTTTAATTGGTAATTAGTATTCCACTGTGTGGCATACCACAATTATTTATCCATTCACTTTTTGGTTTTTTTTTTTTTAATTTTTGTTTTGTTTTGTTTTTTACATTTATTTGTTTTTGAGAGACAGAGCAAGATAGAGCAGAAGTAGGGGAGGGGCAGAGAGAGAATGAGACACAGAATCCAAAGCGGGCTCCAGGCTCTGTGCTATCATCACAGAGCCTGACATGGGGCTTGAACTCACAAACCGTGAGATCATGACCTGAGCCAAAGTCAGATTCTTAACCGACTGAGCCCCCAGGTGCCCCTATCCATTCATTTTTTGATGGTTATTGGGTTGTTAATGAGTTTTGGCTTATTAAGAATAAATCTGCTTATAATAATCATGTAAAAGTTGTTGTGTGGAATTGCTAGGTCATATGAAACGTGTATGTTTATAAGAAACTGCTAGATTGTTCTCCAAAATGGTTCCACCATTTTTAGATTCTCACCAGCACTGTTTGAGAGCTCCAGTTCCTTTACGTCTTCACCAACACTTGGGTTTGCCAGTGTTTTTCATTTTAGCCACTGTGGTTGGATACCTAGGAATTTTTAATAAGCTCCCAGGTAATTCTGATGCACACCTAAGTTTAAGAAGCCCACCTCTCATTCAGTCAGTAACTCCTGAAAACCTGAAAGCAACTTGAGCCCTGAGTCCCAATCTCAGCTCTGAGCCTGCCACCGCTCTTACCCCTGTGCTCTTCCCTCATAAATAGGATCTTTGCGATTCAATCTTTTCTGTCTGGCAGGCAGGTTTCCCTCCTCTCTGCTGCTAATAGCCCACTACCTACTGTTGCCATGTACTCTCCTCACATTTGCTGGCTCCATACAGAGTGACTTAGGAGCTGAGTTGTATTGAATGAGTAGATACACTGGAGAGGGGAGTTCACATTCCAGGTGGAGGGACCAGCAGAATAAAGGCTTGGAGACCCAAAATAGCTTGACCCATTTGGGAAACTGCAGGTAGTTAGATGTCCTTAGAGTATGGCACTGAGAGGACAGCTTGGTAAGAGATGGCTGGAGAAGGACCAGACCCCACGGGGCCTTTAGGGCACAGTCAAGGGCTTGGACTTTTTTTGTAGGAGAGGCTAAAATATGGGGCATAAAGTACTCTCTTCTGTGTTTCAGAAAAACTACCCTAATGTTCGCCTAGCAAATGAATTGGAGGAGAGGGAATAGAGACAGGAACACAAGTTAGAAGACCAGTGCTATACTCCAGATCTATCCCCACAACCTGTCCAGTTCTCATTGTAGGTGCCTCAGAATTATTTTATATTAAAGAATGACAATAATGAGTGATTTTTGTTTTAAGAGAGACAGAGTGCACACAAGCAGGGGAGAGGGGCAGAGGGAGAGGGTATCTTTTTTTTTTTATGTTTATTTTTGAGAGGGAGAGAGTGGGGGAGGGGCAAAGAAAGAGGGAGAGAATCCAAAGCGGGCTGTGCGCTGACAGCAGAGAGCCCATCCTGGTGCTTGAATTCACGAACCGTGAGACCCCGACCTGAGCCGAAGTCAGATGCTAAACTGACTAAGCCACCCAGGTGCCCAGGCAGAGAGAAACTGAAGCAGGCTCCACACTGAGTGTAGAGCCTAATGCTGAGCTTAATCCTAGGACTCTGGGATCATGACCTGAGCCAAAGTGAAGAGGTAGACACTTAACCTACTGAGTCACCAGGCGCCCCTGAGTCATTTTGTGTCACCCACATCTTGCTTTTTGGTGTCTTTCCCTCCTCTTGTGCCTCACCAAAGATGGTGGGATATTTTGGGGGACGTGGGCTCCTGGGTCCTTCCCAGGTACAGAGGTCATCCTGCCAAGATAAACACCAACTTCTCCACCCCATGGGGCAGCCTTGTCATCATTATAGTTTTATGACTGTTTCCCTGTGTTCCTCACTCATTTCTCCATTCAGCAAGCCGAGAATTTCATATGAGGTAGGCATAAACTGGGCATTCAGAGATGGGAAAACACCATCCGTGCCCTCAAGGATCCTATACTCTCTCTTCTCATCTTTAATCCTTAGGCCAGGGGTCTGCAAAAGTTTTCTATGAAAGGTCAGGTAGTAAATATTTTTGGCTTTGGAAGCCGTTTGATCTTTTGCAACCATTACATAGGCGTAAACAATATTTAAAAAATGGGCATGGCTGCACTTTAATAAAATTGTATGTATGGACACAGAAGTTAGAATTTCATGTAATTCTTATGTGCCATGAAATGTTCTTCTTCTTTTGATTGTTTTTCAACGTTTATTTATTTTTGGGACAGAGAGAGACAGAGCATGAATGGGGGAGGGGCAGAGAGAGAGGGAGACACAGAATCTGAAACAGGCTCCAGGCTCTGAGCCATCAGCCCAGAGCCTGACGCGGGGCTCGAACTCACGGACTGCGAGATCGTGACCTGGCTGAAGTCGGACGCTTAACCGACTGCGCCACCCAGGCGCCCCTGATTGTTTTTCAATCATGTAAAAATGTAAAACTTATTCTTAGCTTGGGGCTGCACAAAACCAGGTAAGGGGTTAGGATTTGGCCCACTGACCATGGCTTGCCACCCACACCGTAGGCTGTCCCTTCATAATGTATGAGCAACGGCTCTTTATTTTAATACCAGTTATAGTCACCACTGTTTTCTCCTGCTAACCTCCCCTATTTCATGTCCTTCCTCTACCATGCATACTCGCCCCATCTTTACTATCAGAATAATCTTCCTACAATGTAAGCAAGATGGATTGTGTTCTCCCCCATGCAAAACTGCCCTCCAGCTGCCTCCCAGGCTGTGCTGTGGGATAGAGCCCAGCCTCTTGGGCCTGGCTGCCCGTGCTCCTGAGGGCCCCTCTCCCTCCTCACCAGCTTTCTCCCTTGTTCCTTCCCACCTCCAATAACTCGTGCTCTGGTTGCTCCAGAATCTTTGCAGCTATCTCTCCATCTGTGTTCCTTGGTCCATTGTATTTTCCCAGGTTTGGATTCTTAATCTCCTTTCTAATCTAACTCCTGCTTGCTTTTAATGCTCAGCCCACATCTCACCTCCACATCACCTTCTTTGACTACACACCCCTAGGCAGAATCCGGCATGCCCCCTGGCACTCAGTGCCCCCTGGCAAACCTGGGGCACGTTGAGGGTTGTGTCTTGTCCTTTTCAAGCACCCACTGCAGTGTGGAGCACAGAGCAGATGCTCTGTAGACATTTTAATGAATTCTCAAACATCAAGACCCATTTTACATACCTCATAAAAGTGTTAAGTGTTGTATATACACTCTTTTATAGATTTCCTTTTCTTAGTTTCATGATCTGTTACCACTATTAAATTTTAAGTTTGTAAGAGCAGACATAGAGTCTATTTTTTAGGATAGACCTTCTCCATCCTTCCACATAGAATAACATTCTGCAGCTCATGGATTCTTCCCCTGGGCCTCTGGGTGATTGTGGTGGGCTCTCATTAAGGTAACTCTAACCAACGTGTCTAATGGGAGCCACAGAATGTCACTGAGGTTCTAGTAGGCTTTTTTTTTCAACAGCTGAGGAAATTGCAGTGTCAGAAAGGCAGCTTGCCTGAGGAGTCAACTGATACATGACAAAAACAAACAAGGGCTGGGAACTGGACCTTGATATTAACTAACGTTTAAATTTTTGGTGCTCTTTGTAATGTTAAAGTATTGAGCCCCGAAAGTGGATTTGCAATTTATGAACCACTAGGTACGGAGTGGGCAGGGGTGCGGGGTGCCCCTGGGAGGCTGGCCAGTGGTGACATTTAGCGCCTCCCATCTTCTGAATAGGATTCCTTGTTTGTTAGTCCTCACAGCCCTTTTCTTGCTCCTTTAGTGTATCAGTCATTCCCTAAAAACAGTGACACTCATTATAGCTGGCAAACAAATGGTCGGGAACTAGGCAACTCCAATGGTTGAATTCAGCATATGAAATAATTTAATCAGATTTCAGGGGCTGAGGGGCAGTATTAAGAAATAGGCACCCCATCTGGTCTCCAAAATGAAGCCTCTTCAGGAGGAAAGAGAGCTTATGTTATTTATTGTGGCAGGAGGAAGATATGGTATTTCAATGAGGAAAGGACATAGAAGAGCTTGGAGACTAGGATTCCACTTGAACTCTGTTCCTAATTTCTCTTTTCAGTTTAATTTTGGAACAGTTATGTAATTACTGCGTAACTCAATTTCCTCACCATAAAATAGAAGCACTGCTTTTTTTTTTTTTTTTTTTTTTTTTTTTTGGTATCTTTAAGATCTGTTCTAGAACCTGCGGCAATACTGTCTTGCATCCTCTTGCGTTTGTCCAAATGTTTGTAGTTGTTGAAAGACAAAGATCCTCATTTTCAGGTGGTTTTAGCTGCAGTATGTTTGCCATCGTGGAGGTTCCACTGAGCACACAGATACATTTTTTTTTTTAATGTTTGGAAGCCATAAGCACAGATTTAAAAGGTAATTTCTATTCACCACTATTTGCCTTTTTAAAAAAAAAATTTTTTTTTAACGTTTTATTTATTTTTGAGACAGAGAGAGACAGAGCATGAACGGGCGAGGGGCAGAGAGAGAGGGAGACACAGAATCGGAAACAGGCTCCAGGCTCTGAGCCATCAGCCCAGAGCCCGACGCGGGGCTCGAACTCACAGACCGCGAGATCGTGACCTGGCTGAAGTCGGACGCTTAACCGACTGCGCCATCCAGGCGCCCCTTGCCTTTTTTTTTCAAACAGTGTAGGCGGCCTTTTGTTAGATGTGAGATTATGGAGGATGGAGCACTGTGCTGGGAAATGTAATAATTGGAAAATACATCAAAGATTAATTGACACAGAGATGGTCATGGTGGAAGCAGCCCTTCTTTCATACCATTTCCAACTCCTTTCGGTCACCTGTTGAGAAGGAGCCTTCCAGAGCTAAGTGTGCACGGAGATGGGAGGCTGCAAGGGGACACCTAGCCTTCTCCCCAACCACCACCACTTAGAACAAGCCCGCGCATGGGCACCACACATTCTCTTTCTATCTCTCCTGAGGTATTGCTAAAGCACACCATTATTTGGAAGACATTCTATTTGTCTTCAAGAATCTTTCATATTCTTTTCCAGGGAAAACGAATTAGCATTCTCTTCCTGACTGACAGAATTTAAAGAAATAAATGCATAAGCATGGCAAATAATGACCACATGGAATGAGCTTTGGTCAAAACATACAGAGACATGGGCTAAAACCTAATATCTCCATTCAATAAAATTAATTTCACTTAGATGCTACCGGGAAAGCTATACGTTTGTTCGTTTCTTTGCAATTTTCTCTTTCAGTCCTTATTAGCCTTCAGAGTTGTTCTCTTATCTCAGATCGCTTTGAGAGGCTAAGTACTAGGCACACAGTACATAGACTGTCAGGGTGGGGAGTGTGGAGTGTGGGCAGTACAGGAATTACTGGGGATTCCATACACTTTTATGGTTCATGCAGCCTTCGTGAAGCCTAGACCCTTATCAGGTCTTGAAGTGATTGGGATTTTAATATGAACTGTCTCTCCAGTTTCACAGGAATTGAGCTCTCTGGGGTCTGATGTCAGTGGAAGAAACTGTAGTCATTTGCCCTGGGCAGAGTGTTGTGTTCTTACTGGTTGGCTCGTGGGGCCTGGAGGGAAAAGAGGGCTAACAGAAGGCCCAGGGCAAGTGGTGAGCAGGCTGATGTTAATCATGGTATTTTAGTCAATCAGAGTCACCGCATCATTATGTCACTCTTTGTTCCATTCCCATACAATTCCTTTTTTTGTTGTTCTGATTTTTTCTATTTAGATTTTTAATCCCTATTTCTTTATTTTTTCCCCCAGAAACAAACAAAAATATTCACAAGACAGGTTTTCAGAACTCTAACCAAGGAAAGTCATTCCCAAGGAGAAACCATACTGAACCACAACTTGGCCTTGGGCCTAACGCAGCCAAGAAACAGTCTTTTTGAATATTCTGATCAGGGGCTTTGAAAACAAGATTTAAAACTTAGGCTCAGAAGAGTATGATTAACTTGGAGTGGATGTGGTAGTTCTAGCCACGTAATTTTAGACATTCTAATGGGCAGTTTAAAAATAGCAGACTTGCAGCCTCTTCCTCTGCGTTTTCCCCCTTGTTGGCCCCTCAACTGTGTATCGTACTTAAGGAGTCTTGTGCTGCTGGGCGGCCTGGGAACCACGAGTCCCTGGGTCCTCATCTCCTGCCTCCCAGGTCTGCCTGCCTCTGCCTTGAAATATCACAAGGGTAGTGGCGCCTGGGAGGCTGAGTTGGTGAAGCATCCGACTCTTGATGGCTCAGGTCATGATCTCATGATTCGTGAGACTGGGACCCCTGTTGGGCTCTGGGCTGACAGTGTGGAACCTGCTTGGAATTCTCTCTCTACCTCTCTCTCTCTCTGCCCCTCTCACTTGCTAACATGTGCACTTTCTCTATCTATCTAAAAATAAATAAATACACTTCTGAAAGAAAAAATAAGAAATATCACAAGGGCTTTGTGATAAAAACTTGTATTTCCTTAGGAATGCTCTCAGCCTCTGATTCACAGACATATTCCCCTTCCTTCTCTAATAACTAGGTGCTTAAGGGATGTACTTCGATGATGATCTTCAGTTAAATCCATTTCTGGGCCCCTTAAGCTTCCAGCTGAACTGCAACACTTGCTTGCTAGGTAATAAGTACTTGAGGATGTCACCAAGAAAAGGAAAACACTGATTTCAGATAACCCAACTATTTACCAAATTCTTTCCCGTGTCTCTGTGAGGCAGTGTCCAGAAGCTGAAACAGATGTTTGTTCCTCTTGGCTGCTGTTTCAGCTGACAGCAAGATGACCTATCAGTATGCTCTCCCCACCACGGAGCTACGCCTTTCTCTGTGCATTTCTGAGGAGCCCTAAGAGTCCAGTCCACTTGGGCATGAAGTTACTCATCTTTACCTCATTCCAGTCTCTGAGTTTCCCTTCTGGGAGACACCTGCTGTGTCCCTGATGGAAGGGCGGGGACAAGAGTAAGACCTGCCAGGAGCTGCCTGGGGCAACCCCAGTCCCCTTGTCCCACATGGAGGGTTTGGTGGGACCCATGTAAACACATTCCCTGTGGGATGTGGTTTATCATCCCTGCTTTGAAATTTATTAACAAGAAACCTTGCAGTTTCCTAACCAACGAGGCCACAAAAGCATAAACTATATTAAGTCTATAAATCCCAAAGTGCCAAATCTCTGGAATAACAAGTGTCTATTCTTTAACACCCGGTGAGTAATAAATCTCCCCGTCCATTTGCATGGCAGGCCTTTGGTGCACAGAGAACACTGCTATTCTCAAGGCACCCTTTCCTTCCTGCTCTTTTCCCCCAGGGTTATTGCAGCCACCTCTCTCTTACATCTTAAACCCTCTTATAATGCACCATTTTTCAAAAACAGGAAAAAAAGCACCCCAAAGTTGTCTTTTCCTGGCTGGCTAGCTACAGAAGGTGAACCCTGCTGACGTGAGGCTTGTCTTTCATCCCCAACTCTCCGTAACACATTAGGAATAGTACCCAAGGTGTGTGTTCGTCTCGCCACTGCTCAGTCTTCTCCAGGCCTCCTCCCATGGTGCCAGTGAGGAGAGTAACCATTCACACAAAAATCAGAGGCCAGGTACTATTTTGCTTTTCCCAGGAGTCATGGTAAGAATGTGAACCTCGGCTCCCCAGGGAGGGGAGAACAAGCCTGTGCTCTCCTTCCACTGCCCAGCCCCTATGAGTTTTAGCATTTGCAGTTATCCAAGGGCCTTGATGTAGTAGTGATGCCTTTTCTGAACATGAAGGATGGTGAAGAACACAGATGTTTAATTTTGGTGGAGAAAAAGAAACCCGCATGCACTGTCGGTGGGAATGTAAACTGGTAGAGCCACTGTGGAAAACAGTGTGGAGTTTCCTCAAAACATTAAAAATAGAAATACCATATGATCCAATAATTACATTACTGGGTATTTACCCAAAGAAAATGAAAACACTAATTCAAAAATATATACCCATATGTTTATTGCAGCATTATTTACAATGCCCAAGATATTGAAGCAACCCAAGGGTCCATTTATAGATGAATGGATAAAGAAGATGTGTGTGTGTGTGTGTGTGTGTGTGTGCATACACATACCTATACACACACACATATGTATATCTGTGTATATATATGTATATATATAATGGAATATTACTCAGCCATAAAAAAAGATTGAGCTCTTACAATTTACAACAACATGGATGGACCTAGGGGGTATAATGCTAAGTAAAATAAGTCAATCAGAGGAAGACAAATACCATATGATCTCACTCATATGTGGAATTTAAGAAACAAAGAAAAAAAGAGACAAATAAAAAACCAGGCTCTTAAATACAGAGAACAGAGGAGAGGTGAAATTGATAAAGGGGATTAAGAGTAAGCTTAACCTGTTGAGTACTGAGAACTGTATAGAATTGTTGAATCATTATGTTATACATCTGAAATTAATATAACACTGCATGTTAATTATACTCCAATTTTTAAAAAGGGAAAAAAGTAAAGAACACACTCAAATGTTTTCCGGTGGGGTGAGGCTAGGTATGGTGGAGAGGAATTTTTAAAATTACATGGAAGGGACAATGGTCTATTTTCCTTGTGTGATGTACTCAGGATAAGGATCTGGGACACCAGAGATCCTGCATCCCCAAAGGTCAAAAGCCCCATCGTGCCCATTTTCCTGTGATTGATGGAACTGAGCCATCTTTTCTTCGTTCTTTATTTAACTACACAGTACAGTTTTTGTGCTTTGAAAAGAATCCTTATTACTCTTCCCATCCTATCTCTCCTTTATATCTGCATATTTGCAGGTGTTGGGTTGTGAGCCATTTTCTATTTTTTTGTATTTGTATTTACTTTTAAAAAATTAATACATTTTATTTACTTCTATTTTTTTATTTTAGAGAGAGAGAGAGCATGTGAGCAGGGGGACGGGCAGAGGGGGAGAGAGAAAGAGACAGAGAGAGAGAGAGAGAGAGAATAAATCTCAAGCAGGCTCCATGCTCAGCGTGAAGCCTGACATGGGGCTCGATCCCACTACTGCCCTGGGATCATGACCTGAGCCAAAATCAAGAGTCAGATGCTCAACATGACTGAGCCACCCCGGCACCCTAATAGGCTTCATTTTTTAGGGCAGTTTTAGGTTTATAGAAAAATGAGCAGAAAGTACAGAGTTCCCAAACATTCCCTCACTCTCCTAGTTTTCCATTATAATGCCCTTTAATTTGTATTGACACTATGAATATCAGTGCCAGACAAGGATGCTTTTTGTAAAGACAAAGAACTTTTACCTATAGTATCTCATTTAACAGAGACTTTAAGAAACAAGAGTGCCACATGATTGCTGACTATGAACATAACAGCTCTAGGGCATGAGTGTGGATAGTGAGGGTGTGGGGGCAGCTCAGAAAGTCTGCATGCTTGAGTTCTCAGTGGTCTAACCCACGGTTAGGAGGGTACAAGGAGTGGGGATCAAGTAGGGTCTCCCAGCGTCCAGAAAGGGAAATGGGACTGTTTCCTATGAACAGAGTCCAACAGATTTGATGGCTTAATACAATACTAATTTTTATATTATAGTTCTGAGAGTCAGAATTCAGAAATGGTCTCACTGGACTAAAATGAAGGGGTCAACACAGTTGTGTTCCTTCTGTTTGCTTTAGCAGAGAATCTGTTTCCTTGCTTTTACCATTTTCTCAAGGCTGCCCATACTCCTTGGCTCATGACCCTTTTCTCCATCTTTAAATCCAGCACTGGTTGGTTGAGTCTTTCTCATGACACTGACTCCCCTACTTCCCTCTTTCACTTATAAGGACTTTTGTAACTAAATTAGGTCCATGTAGATAAGCCAATTAATCTCCCCCATTTCAAGATCAGCTGATTAGCAATCTTAATTCCATCTGCAACCTTAATTCCCCCCTGCCAAGTGAAGTGACATATTCACAGGTCTGGGGATTATGACATGAACATCTTATGGTCATTATTTTGTCAACTGTACAGGGCATTATCCTGGAGGAGTAGAGCCTGGAATCAGAGGCACCAGTGAATCAGAACCTCATCCTCCTCGAGAATAATTAGCACCGGGCCCAACTCCTCACTCAGCTCAGGTGTATTGTCCTCCAGGAAGCTCTCTGTATCTGTGGACCAGTATAGGAAACACCAGACACGGGCAGTACTTGAAATGTGACTGGTCTGAATTGAGATGTGTTCTAAGTATAAAGTACCTACCAGATTTTGAAAACAGTAGAAGAAAAAAAAAAGAATGTAAAATATTTTTAAAGCAATGATTTTTAAAATATCTATTATACATTGAAATAATATTTTGATATATATTATGGAATTAATTTCTCCTTTTTTTTTTTTTTTTTTTTTTTTTTACATTTTGAATGTGGCTTCAAGAGACTCTAAAATTGCATAGCTGGCTTGTACTACATCTTTTTCTAGGACAGTGCTGCCCTGTACTGGTTCCAGGCTGAGCCAAGCATTTCCTCCATACACTCCCACAGTCCCTTATTCATACCTTAAACATTAACCTTATAGTATAATTATCAATCTGCATGTCTGCATTCTCCAACACATAGCGAGTTCTTAAAGGACAGGTGCTGTGCTTTATTAATCATTGTATTTTTAGTCCTAGTATAATGCCTGGAATGTTATAATAATCATCGTTATCATAATCATAATTAACAGTTACATCGTGCTTGCTATATGCCAGGCTCTGTTCAAGTGCTTTATGTATACATTCAGTTAATCCTTATAATACTCTCTAGCTGTATAAGTTTAGGGAAGTTATTTTAACATTTTGTATCTCTGCTTCCTCACCCATACTTTGGGTCTAATAATAGTACCTACCTCATACCCATTCACAGCATGAGGATTAACTAGTTATTTTATGTATTCATGCATATTTGCATGTATGTGTATATACCCATTGCATATACACGATGTATATGATGCATATTATATGTGCATCATATGTTTGCATGTATGAAGGCCTACAGTATTTGTAAAAAGGCTTAGGAGGGGAGGGGCATGTCCTAAGCACTATAAAACTATTTGCTAAATAAATAAACAATGCTTTGAGGTAGGTACTCCTCTCCATCTCAAAGATGCCAAGACTGGCACAGAGAGGTTGAACAACTCGCCCAGGTTTATGCAGCTTGTTGGCTTCAGAGATGGGATTGGAGCCTTTAAATACAATGCTGTAGGGGCACCTGGGTGGCTCAGCCAGGTTGAGTGCCCAACTTCATGTCAGGTATGATCTCACGGTTTGTGAGTTCGAGCCCTGCATTGGGCTCTCTGCTGCCAGCACAGAGCTTGCTTTGGATTCCCTGTCCACCCCCACTCTGCCCTTCCTCTGCTCATTCTCTCTCTCTCTCTCTCTCTCTCTCTCTCAAAATAAATAAAATTAAAAATATAAATACCATGCTGTACAGGTGCATGGTTAAAATTGGAATGAATGATTGGAAATATAGGTGAGGTCTTGAAAGCCCAACAGAGTGACTTCTGTCACACTCTACAGCTAGTTAGAAGAGGAGTTGATTTAAAACTCTAACCCCTAAAATTGAAGGAGAGAAAAGGAGAATTGGGGAGAGTGAGGGTGTGTGGTTAAGGCAGGCCAGGACTGAGGAGCAAAAGTAATAATGAGTGTTTGACCTGCAGGGAGAGCTGGGGATGTCTGACTTCAGGCAAAACTTCAAAGTTGGAATCTTCTTTTCCTTTAAGTCAGGCCTACTCAGAGAACAGACTGGAATTGGCCATGACTCAGCCATGCTTCAAGTCCCCTGGAAGAGTACAGGCTGCAGGGGAAGGTGAGACGGGGATGGCTTCTCCTATTTCTAGGCTGTGGGAATCCCACCTGCTTAGATGGAAGCACCCCATCCAGCAAAGCTCACTTTGCTGTCTCTCACTTGATAAACTGATTCTAGAGAAGCAGGCGATAGATGCGGGGGTGGGGGCAGGGGGAGACCCACAGACCCACCCAGGGTCTTCTGTTCACAATCTGCTAAGGGGATGTACAAAGCCTTAATGATAAGACATTATTATTATTAATGACATCATTATTATTAATGATAAGACAGGTATTATTAATTGGCGCTCACTGAAAACTGTGGCTTTACACTTAAAAAGTTATTCAGTCCCTGTAGCTTTGACGTAATTAATCGAAGCAACTTGTATATGCTAAAATCACGATTTAGAAAAGGAAAGCTCATTTTAGACCATGATTCCAAGGCCAGTCATCAATACAGTCACCTCAAGGAGTTTATCGGAGCCACCAATAAATTGTTCGCCTCGAGCATATGGTGTTGGGGTTTTGTCTAGACACAGCTTGAGTCTGTCCCAGAGACCTGCAGCCCTGGTGAATCCTCACTTGCAATCTCTCTGGTTCCATCTACTAAGAAGTCGAGGTCACTCTGCAAGGCATGGCCTGTAAATTTCAAACTCCCAGCCTAAATGTGTGCGAAGCGGTATGTGTGTGTCTCCAGCCAGATTTCACTGTCACAGGAGGTGAGGGAATCAAAGGCAGGGGTTTGGTTTTTAAAAGGCCTGGGGAAATTTATGACTCAATTTAAAACCACTTGTAGTTTATCAAAAGGAAATGGAATCGCAGGCTCCAGGGTAGGAGCAGATTTTCTGTTAGAGAGAAAGAGCCTGTCCTTCTACCCAGTCTTCCATGACAGCAAAATCTTTCCCCAAATCCCACAAGTCTGGCAGCAACGCAGTCTCTTTTTGACATGACCAATGATTATACAGAATTCATAAATGTCAAGACTGCTTTTATAAACCTTGACTAATCGGAGAGGCCAAGAGCTTCTCGGGACGGCTTATTTCACTTAGCATAGCACCCTCAAGTTCCATCCATGTTGTGACAAATGGCAAGATTTCCTTCTTTTTTATTGCTGAATAATATTCCACTGATGTACATACCACATTTACTTTATCCATTCATCCATCAAGGGATAGAGGACATTTAGGTTGTTTCTGCCTCTTGGCTATTGTGAATAATCCTGCAGTGAACATGGGTGCACAGATATCACTTGCAGATGCTGATTTTATTTCCTTCAGCTATCTACCCAGGAGTGGGACTGCTGGATCATATGGTAGTTCTATTTTTAATTTTTTGAGGAACCTCCATACTGTCTGCCATAATGTCTATACCTAGGAGGTACGTCTTCTTTAACACTTCTGCAAGATGTGTTACCCATAGGGTGGTACCTGAATGCAGGAAGAAAACCCAAGATTCATAAGCATCCTTCCTCCCTCATCTTAAGTGCCTCTTGTTCTCCAAAACTTCTCCCTGCCTCTTTTGTCTAAGGAGAGTTTACTCCGTCAGTTAATCATAGCTACTTCAATGCACCATGCAAAGTCAAGGAGACAGATCTACTAGGGATTCCTGATCCTGGCTGCAAATCACAATCGCCTGGGCAACTGTTTTCAAAATACAGATTCCCAGGGCTCAGTCCCAGATATTCTAATTCAGTAAGTCTGGGATGGTGTTCCAGAGAGTATAATCATACTGAGCACTCCAGATAATTTTGATGCACTGCCAGAGGTAGAGTCCTTTCTTCTTTGCACCACCACCGTGGCTTCCCTGTAGAGCATTTATAAGACGCTTTAGAAGCTTGCTCGCATGCCTACCTCTGCCAAACCCTGGAGGGTAGGGACGGTCTTTTCTCTTAGCATCTGTAGCCCAGTGTCTGAGTGCCTGATGCATAGCAGGTGCTCATGAATTATGTTTTACATTATTTTCTTTTTATTTATTTTTCTTTTACTGTTTATTTATTTTTGAGAGAGAGAGACACACACACAGAGAGAGACAGAGACAGAGCACAAGCTGGGGAAAGGCAGAGAGAGACTGGGGAAGGGCAGAGAGAGAGGGAGACACGGAATCCAAAGCAGGCTCCAGGCTCTGAGCTGTCAGCACAGAGCCAGATGTGGGGCTCAAACTCATGGACCGTGAGATCATGACCTGAGCCAAAGTCAGATGCTTAACTGACTGAGCCACCCAGGTGCCCCTATTTTTTACATTGTTTAAACAAACAAATTCAGTGTGTAATTATTCAGCTCTACAGAGTGCTGCTGAGAACACTAGTACAAAGAAGTTTGTCTTATCTACTGAGCTAACTTAGAACTCAGGGACAGAATGTGCTGTAGAAGTGACCAATAAAGGATTTTAATGAACTTGGTGGTGAGTCCCCTTGATAGTCCTGAGGTTATTGAGCAAGACTTTTTTTTTAAGCAAAATAACATATATTCAAATAATTGTGCTGCCAGTTATCAATGGTGAACATAAAGTTTATTTGGAATAAGGCATGTTAAATGCTTAGTATGGTGCCAGCAACAAAATTATTTAACAATAAATGTTAGATGGTGATGCTAATGATATGACAACCATAACTATAAGAGAAAACCCTCTTATTAAAAGAAACTTAGGACATACAGCAAAATATAAGGAAAAAACCCACCCTTAATCTTGCCAGCAGAATCAATTACCTTACAGTATAATTTCTTTTAGTTTTTTTTTCACAGCATCTATAGTAACATGTACTTTTATTTTTTTTTTAATTTTTTTTCAATGTTTATTTATCCTTGGGACAGAGAGAGACAGAGCATGAACGGGGGAGGGGCAGAGAGAGAGGGAGACACAGAATCGGAAACAGGCTCCAGGCTCTGAGCCATCAGCTCAGAGCCTGACGCGGGGTTCGAACTCACGGACCGCGAGATCGTGACCTGGCTGAAGTCGGACGCTTAACCGACTGCGCCACCCAGGCGCCCCGTGACATGTACTTTTAAAATATATAAAGTATATATTAATGAAAAGTATATGTTATATGTTTTTCAGTGGCCAGTAAACACATGAAAAGATGCTCAACATCACTAATTATTAAGGAAATCCAAATCTAAATCACAATGAGATACCACCTCATACCCATTAGGATGGCTATTCTCAAGAAACCAGAAAATCACAAGTGTTGGTGAGGATGTTTTGAGGAATTCCTCAAAAACTTAAAAATGATACAGCAATTCTATTTCTGGGTATATACCTAAAAGAATTGAAAGCTGGGTCTTCAAGAGATATTTGTATACTGATATGGGCTGAGTTATATCTCCTCATATGTTGAAACTTTGACCCCCAATATCATGGTGTTTGGAAATGGGGCATTTGGGCGGTAATTAGGTATAGATGAGGTCATGAAGGAAGCCTCATAATGGTATTAGTATCCTTGTAAGAGACAATAGAGAGTTTGCTCTCTCTTTCTCTCCTCTCTTCCACACTCTCTCTCCCTCTCCCTCTCCCTCATCTCTCCCATGTGAGGACAGCGAGAAGGTAGCCGTGTACAATCCAGAAGAGCGCTCTCATTAGAACCTGACCATGCTGGCACCCTGATCTTGGACTTCTAGCATCCAGAACTGTAAGAAAATAAATTTCTCTTATGCAAGCCACCCACTCTATGGTAGTTTGTCAAAGCAACCCCAGCTGACTGAGACACAGCATAAGCAACCCAAGTGTCCATCGACAGATGAAGGTGGTATGTACATACAATAGAATATTGCTTAAAAGGAAGGATATTTTGGGACACCTGGGTGACTCAGTCGGTTAAGCAGCTGCTGACTTTGGCTCAGGTCATGATCTCGCTGTTCCTAAGTTCCAGCCCCGCGTTGGGCTCTGTGCTGACAGCTCAGAGCCTACAGCCTGCTTTGGATTCTGTGTCTCCCTCTCTCTCTGCCCCTCCCCCACCCGCACTCTGTCTCTGTCTCTCTCTCAAAAATAAATACACATTAAAAAAAGAAAAAAAGGAAGGATATTCTGACATATGCTGTTACATGGATAAACTTCGAGGACATCATGCTAGGCGAAATAAGCCAGTCACAAAAAGCCAAATATTGTGTGATTTCATGCGTATGAGGTAGAGTAGTCAAAGTCATAGGGAGAGGAAACAAAATGGTGGCTTCCAGGGGCTGAGCGGGGAGGGAATGGGAAGTTATTGTTCAATGCATGCAGAGTTTCAGTTTTGCAAGATGAAAAGAGTTCTGGAGATACATGGTGGTAACAGTTACACAGCAGTTTGGATGTAGTTAATACCACTCAACTGCTCACTTCAAAGTAGTTAAGAGAGTAAATTTTATGTCATGTGTATTGTACCACAATCAAAAAAATTAAAAAGGTATATATGTTTTAAAATATTTTAAGATTCTCTTTTAAACATATTACATATTTTCAACATATGAGTAATATGTTGCATGTTCTTATATATAGTCTTCTGTCACACATAATATAAATAAAAATATATGTTTAGAAATCAGTATATCCAGCTTCTCTTGCCCCTCCCCATTTTATCAGCTTCGTTGGCCGTGGCTCGCCTTCCTCTGTGTGGAGAACCCTGCCCAACACTCTGCACAGGGCGGCCTGGGGTGAGAAGTCCAAACTGTTTTCACAGTGATGAGAATTGGTGTGACCAGGAGTTTGAGCAGTCTGGTCCTGTCGCGGGGCTCTGCTGGGCTGTGGGTCACTGTACTGCCAACGAGGGGAGGTTTTATCCCCTCAAGCTGTGACCACGTTCATTACTGGCCCTCCCTTCTGCTGCCATTCGGAGAAATGACATGTGGCCGTGTCCTTGTTGCCACACGTTAAGCCTCATCTCACAATGGGCACTTGGTCTGGCACTGTCCTGGGCATTTGAAAGTGACATTGCCATTTCCTACAAGCTGAGACCCATGAATCATTTCCAGCCAAAGGTAAAAATTTACATTTCAATGATCAGCAAGTTTTAGTACATTTAAGAAACTGGCTGGAGATGCTCAGCCCCCACACATAGGTTTTGTTAATGAATCTGGCAGAGAGGCGCTGCATTCCTAGGCTAAGTATTAGAACAAAAAGGACCTGTTTTCCTATGTAATGAATTGCTGAGAAATTATTCCAAATGTGGCTTAAAAAGCCTCTTGCCAGAGAGCTCAATTCTCTGAGTCATGAATTAGATAATGGGCTTTTATAAACCCACAGAGGGAAACCCTCTGAGGATTTATGTGGGTGAGGAGAGAATGTCTGTCCAGAGTTGCCACCTTCTCCCCAGTAATCATGCACAATGCAGAGGCTCCGGGACCTTGCTCACAGATGCCAAGGCCAACTGCACCACGGGCAAGGGAGGAGTCTGCTGTGCTCACCCTGAGCGCTTGCCCAGGCTTGTGGCTGCAGATCTCAGCAGAATGCAGCAGAGGGCTGACCCGGGCCTGCCTCCAGGGGAAGAATGGTTAGGAGGATAGGGGAGGCCTCCTCCTCAGCACCATCACTTTGCCAAAGATGGCGGTCCATGTCCCAACTCCCAACCCTACTTCAGATGAGAAGACCTGAGCCTCCCATGAAATAAGGCTTACAGCTCCTAAGTGTGTATGGAGGGAGTGTTTGGAGATGAGTCCATATAAACGAAGATTCTCACGCAATAGGAGCAGAGTCCCTTTCACAAATAGAGCTCCAAGAATGAAAGAGGTAGTGACCAATGAAGAAGATGTCAGGCTGTGATGATAGAGTTCGTGATGTCTTCTTACCAAGCTTTCCCTAAAGTCAAGGACACTCGTGGGTACACAGAGCTATTCAATACATTTTTTCTTTTTTTGCCCCCACCTAAATGTTCTCTGGTACAAGGCTACAGACTCCATTTCTATCCCTACAGGGAACCTTGCATTGTTTAACTCTGATCACTTACTCCTCAAGCGAGCTGCCTGTCTTGACCCGAGTATAGCTAGATTTGACTATGCCTGTGCCCACTGCCCACTCTGACTGTGTGTGCCCTTGGACCACCAGCTTGGAGGTCTGGCCTGACTCCCAATAATCACTTGGGCATGAGAACAACCTGGATTTGACAGCTGTCAGCCCAACAATGGCCAAGATAATCTGGCAACACCTACATTTTTTGATTCCCAAGAGGTTCCAAAAACTATTTTGCAATCTTATATGACTAGTGATCACAGAAGCCACAAAAGGATTTCCTCTATAACCTAAGTTTACATGCCTTTTGAGAGGGAAAGAAGCAAATAAGGGGCAAGAGGCTTTTCCTTACATTGGAGCCAGAAAGATACAATGCGTGAGAATGCCCTAAAGTATTGTACCAGACCAGAGCAGTATACAGATTTAAAAAGGACAAAAATCCCTTCCTAGATAGTACTGGGTCTGCAGTTGTCATTATTCTGGGGGTGAAAACTCCATGTTTCTAATTCTAATAGCTCTTACTGTTATCTTTCCAATAACTCCAGAGTTCAGTAAGTATAGACCTAGGCACTCACATCAGCGGGAGCTAGAAGGGCAGATTGATATTAACAAGAATTTTGGTGGCTCCTGGAGGTGTAGGCGGAAGCTGGTTGGCTTGTTTAGTTAGAGCGCTGAAGCAAACAGACCAAGTTCACATAACCAAATGGCCCAACCAGCATTCTTCCCATTTGTCGCCATGCTTGTCACCCCTACCCCCCATTTGATGCATGATCTCATTGGTAGATGAGTGTGTGTTTATGTCATCCCCCCTTTAATTCAATAAGTCTGTATTGAATGCAATGCCTAGCATTGTAGTAGGTACTTCAAGATATAAAAATAAGTGTAAGTTTATAAACTAGTTGAGAATTGCCTCATATTTACCTTCTTCCTCTTCATTGTAAGGCTCTGGCAGCTGATAACTTTAACCGGAAAACTCAGCTCCAGATTTCTCAGCCCTTATGACTCAAGTCACAAGGCGTAAGCACTTACACACCATCCAGTCATTATAATCTGGGATTCACCTGGCAACAGCATGCCCCAGGTCAAAGCCACCACCCCCCAGTCTCCATAATTATGCTATTATTGCATTTGTTTCTTGATTTATACCTGAGGTTCCCTGCTGGGTGTGAAGGTTTTTGTTTTTTAATGTTAAACCACTTATTTGAGGTTTGATGAGTTCACCTATTCTTTTTTTTTTCTTTAATGTTTATTTATTTTTGAGAGAGAGAGAGAGAGCCAGCATGAACAGGGGAGGAGCAGAGAGAGAGGGAGACAGACTCTGAAGCAGGCTCCAGTCTCTGAGCTGTCAACACAGAGCCCGATGCGGGGTTCGAACTCACAAACCATGAGATCATGACCTGAGCCGAAGTTGGACGCTTAACCGACTTGAGCCACCCTAGGCGCCCCAAGTTCACCTATTTTTGAGAGAACATCAATCTCTCAGGACCCACCATTGCTGTGTGAAGCCCTGTCCCACACTTGGTACTTGGATAGGGTCACCCCTTGACTTGCATACTATTTGTTGTTTTATGCTGCTTACCACATCAGGAACACATGACTGTTGATGCCTTTGGTCAAGGCTGAGGGCCCCATTTCCATTTGGATGATTGGCCAACAGTCCTTGGTCCACCCCTGCTTCTACCATGTCTTTGCCTCCTCTACCTGCCTGGCTCACGCTGAGGTCCCTGTATCAACTGGAGCTGAAACTCCAGAGATAGGAAAATCAGTGAGAGACAACCTCTACCAGATGGTAGTTGTCAGTACTCTTCCTTTCACACAGCCTCAAACTTCTCAGTCATGCACCTATAGGGTGAAAAGCCAGAAGTCTGGAAGACATGTTAGAGGGTGAGAAACCTGTATATATACATATATATGTATATATATATATATATGTCATATATATGTGTGTGTGTGTGTGTGTGTGTGTATAAAGTTTTAGCTGTACTACAGGTTAGTGGTAAAACATAGTCAGCTGTAAAATATAGTAAGATGAAAAAGGTGAGACCAACAGCATCCAAAGATGTTGAAAGTAACACATTATTTGTCCTTCTTATTCTTAAAGTGGTTGAATTGCCCTGTAGTAGGTATCTGTTGTCTTTTCTTTCTTTCAAAGTATGCTCTTTTCTGGTGATAAAATCCCTCTCCTTTTTTTCATTCTCTTCTAACGCTCTGCCCATGCAGTACCCTGGGCTACAAGGGCGTCTGGGGGCCTTACTAATCAGAACACTTTGTCCCCAGCTGTGGATTCAGTCACAGGTGAGCACATGTCCTAAGCCAGGAAAGTCAGAGGCAGCCCATTTTGGGATAATAATGCTAACATTAAAGACTGCTGAGAACTATTTGTCCACCATACAGAGAAATCCTGCCACCACAGAGGAGAGCAGGCCTTAAAATGTAAAGAAACAGATTTCTGATGACACCACTTTGCTCAGCCATGCCAGAAGCCGACAGATCTAGGTCCCATGAACTACTTAGTGGCATGAACAAAGAAATGATGTTTGGTTAAGTTAGCTTGTATGAGATTTCTCTCATTTTAAATCAAAACATTCCTGACAAGTATCCACCTTACCTTTAGGATGATGAGGATTTAGCCTGGACCCAGTGAAAATTATGAGGAAGGCAAGTCATGAGTATCCATATATCCAGTAAACGGAGAACACACTTGTAGTAAGTAACACATAAGGCAGTTTCACAGCAACTAACGGGATCTAGCTTTAAAAGTATTTCTTGGGGCTCCTGGGTGGCTCAGTTGGTTAAGCGTCCAACTCGTGATTTCACCTCAGGTCATGATCTCATGGCCATGAGATCGGGCCCTGGATTGGGCTCCGGACTGAACACTGGGTGTGGAGCCTACTTAAGATTCTCTTTCTCTCTCTGCCCCTCCCCCACTTGCATGTGTGTACTCTCTCTCTCTCTCTCTCTCTCTCTCTCAAATTAGAAAAGTATTTCTTCTTTTTCATAGGAAATTTGACAGTTGAAAATAAAAGATTTATTTTAATGTAGAGGCCTGGATAGTTATGACGTGAAAACCACAGTTTTCATTTTATTTTTCTTATGTTTATTTATTTTTAATGTTTATTTATTCTTTGAGAGAGAGAGACAGAGCATGAGTGGGGGAGGGGCAGAGAGAGAGGGAGACACAGAATTGGAAGCAGGCTCCAGGCTCTGAGCTGTCAGCACAGAGCCTGACATGGGGCTCGAATTCACAGACCGCAAGATCATGACCTGTTCCGAAGTCGGACGCTTAACCAACTGAACCACCCAGGCACCCAGAAAACAACAGTTTTCAAACATGCTGGCTAAAGTCACTGGAAATCGCCGCATGACTGAGAAAACTTGAGGGAAGCCCAACAGTTTTTCAAGCATTTGAAACTAGAGTGGAATGAATCAAATGACAAATCTCTCTGCCCTTCCACTTTGTCATGAAAATACTAAGGGCTAAACCTAATCATGAAAATGAACGTGTCATGATACATAATTTATATTAGGGATGGAATAATTTGCAGGCACAATGAACTGATTCCATAGAACAGACAAAGCTGCAGTAACAGTGGCTTGAGCAGGACAGGAGCTTATGTCTGTCTCAAATGAAAGAAGCCTAAAAGCAAAGAGACCAGAGCTGCTCTGGGGGCTATTTGACTGGCTGCCTGATGGCTGAGAGAAAGAAGTATCGAAGAGTTTGTAGAGACTCAGGGCCAAGATGTCCCAACAGGTTCAGGCTTTGCTGTACCTGGGTATGACCTATGTAGCAAAAATGGGTTTATTAAGATGAACCTAAAAAATTGCCATTATTTGGCCATTTTGCCAGTAAACTGGCAATTTTATATAGTTCAATCAAATGTAAACAAAACAAAACAAAACAAAACAAAACAAAACAAAACGAGAGAGAGAAAGCCAAAATGACATAGCAGGATCCAAAATAAGACAAACATAGTTTAAGGCCAGATTTGGAAAAGAATCACAAAGTAGTAAAAGGAGCTGAAGCCACTGGCCTGTCAGGGGTCTGGGACTCAGATGATGTCACATCGTCTGGCTTTTGTGGAGTAATGAGGAGTCAGAGAGCTCATGCATGATACTTAAAGCTGAAAGGAGTCTGGAAAAGCTGCTTTGGGCTGCTGCTTGGGGCAATGGCTCTTGATAAGGTATAGGTCTGGGAAGAGAGGAAGACCCAAAGACAATCTTCCAAACACTAACATAGGTGTACATTTTAAAAATTCAAGAGTGTCCACCAAAAAAAAAAAAAAAATAGAAGGAATAATGCTTGTATCCTGCTGTAGTGTAAGCTTCTACAACAATTCTGAAAAGCAGGTTGACAGTACCTAATAAAGTTGAAACTAAACAAACTCCACAACCCAACAATTTCACCTCTTGATGTAGAACACAGGGAAGCTCTCAAAAACATAATCTGGAGGTGTTGCAGGAATGTTCATTGCCATGTTGTTTATAATATGGGAAGTGAGGAGCAACCTAAATGTCCATCAAAGAAGAATGGTTAAGCAAATGTGGGTTTATTCATACAATGAAATATTATACAGCAAAGAAAAACGAATGCATGCGACTAGAATCACATGTATAAACTGTACACATCTCAAAAAAAAGGGATGAGTACAAAAACAAGTTGCAGACGGGGTGCCTGGGTGGCTCAGTCAGTTAAGCATCCAACTCTAGATTTCAGCTCAGGTCATGATCTCATGGTTCGTGCAATTGAGCATCTGTTGGGCTCTGCACTGCAAGTGTCCATTTTATTGTTTCTTATACTCTTCTGTATGTTTGAAATATTTCATAATTTAAATAATTTAAAAAAATTTTTTTAATTTATTTTGGTGGGGAGGGGGGAGCGCATGTGCACATGGGGGTGGGGCAGAGAGAAAGGGAGAGGGAATCCCAAGCAGGCTCCATACTGTCAGTACAGAGCCCAATGCAGGGTTCAAACTCAGAGACCATAAGATCATGACTTAAGCTTAAATCAAGAGTCAGATTCTTAACCGACTGAGCTTCCTAGGTGCCCCATAACTTAAATAATTTTTAATGCTTTCTATACTCATGGGAACCAGGACGTAGCTAAAAATAATACATGGAAAGGAGACCCAGGAGCTACAGAGGAGTCATAAGAAAAAATTATACAGAAGGAATTAACATCACACAATTTCATAAAATCAGTAATGTTTCTGTCTTTGTCATTGGTGTGTTGATACCCTCCCTAGCACATAGTTGGTGCTTAGTAAATATTGATTGATAAATTAAATGAGAATATGTTAGGTGTAAGAGAACTAACACACAGGAGTGGAGGGCAGATGCCCACAGACTAGAGCAGTGGTCTTTCAACATTTTTGTTCATATATTACTGAAAATACTTTTGAAAAACTATGTAACCTCTTGCACATTTTTATTTATTTATTTTTAATTTTTTCAAGTTTCTTTATTTTGAAAAATGGAGAGAGAGACAATCCCAAGCCGAGTCCCTATTGTCAGCATGGAGCCCAACATGGGACTCGAACTCACGAACCATGAGGTCATGACCTGAGCCAAAATCAAGAATCAGGTGCTTAACCAACTAAGCCACCCAGGCATCCTGCTTGCACATTTCTCAATTGACACTCAAATATATTTTATCCTAAGTCTAAGTAGTTGAAAAAGATGTAATTTCCAGCAACTGTAAATATTGGCATTTAAAAATAAACATTTTCATTGTTTTTTTTAGAAATATACAAAGGAAAATTTTTGGAGGTGATGGATATGTTTCTGACAGATTGTGATGATGGTCTCATGGGTGTATACTTCTCTCCAAACTCATCAAGTTGTGTACATTTTTTTATGTCAGTCCTACCTTAATAAAACTGATACTAAGAAATCCGAAGGAATCTCAACACCATAGTGGTCTGATATTCAACGTTATCCATTAAAAAATACATGGGTGTGTTATGTATAAGAAAAACATTTCTAATATTTCAGATATGTAGCAAAGATAAACACAAGAATGAGAAAAATACAGAAGCCCAGTTTTAAAAATTGGTAATTTTATATCATTTCTTTTTCTCTTTCAGTGCCCCACTCCCAAAGTTTATCTTAGTGTGATATTTTTGCTTAAAAAATCCTTGTTACTCCATTAAACTTGCAACAAAAAAAGGCATGTACATAGAAATTTAATTTTTTAATTCCTGGTGACCAAGTCTTTATATGATAAAATATCTTCTGGGTTGGTTATAAATATTAGAACTATCAAGCTTATCAAAAAATAACAAGAATGTGTTACAAAGTTTGGTAATCAAATTAAAAAGTAAAATTTTATTGGAAATTTTCTCAATATGGATAGGGATTTTAAATTTTTCAACTCATTCATGTATCAGTGGATGGATATATTTATCGCTGAAATTAAGTTAGGGTTCAGCATCAATTTCATTGCCTTTATTGCTTTTATTGCTAGAAGCTGAGGAAAATTAATATTAGCATGGCATAGACTTTGGGGCATCTACTTGATTTTAAGTCCCAGTTCTGTGACTTTCTGCTCTGTGAACGTGGACAAGTAGTCAACCTCTCTGAGCTTCGTTTTCCATCTGTAAATTAGCTATACTAGTAAAACTTACCTTACAGGGCTGTTGTGAGTATTGAATGAGTAACTGTGTGTAAAGTGCATAAACCCATCCCTGGCATATAATAAATATCTTTAAGTATTTTAGCAAAATGCTATATAAGTAGATGAAATAGAAAGAGTTTTGCTATAGCATAGTTCCCAATTGTGTTCATTCCTCTGAGCTATTTGCAGTTTTTTTAAAAATCACGTGATGATCTATTATCCAAAATAATTTCTATGAATATATCCGGTGACAATTTCTCCTTCATTTCTGTAAGAGGAAAGAATTGGGAATTACCTGATATGAGTAAGGCATTGTTAGTCCCCTGAATCATTTACTTTTTTAGTGTCTGCACTAATGTGTCTAACTTTCCTTTGCTTGGTGACCCCGAGGATTTTATACCCCTGGGCATCATAGTAAAGCTCTAAATGGAAAATCGATAAGGCCTCTCTTCCAGCGGCAAAGGCAGACTGGGAAATGGATTATTTGTCTGAAGGAAAGATCCCAATCCCAGTCATAGATAGTCGTGCACCCGAAACTCCAGGGGCTTCAAGTTGGCAGTGTGCCCTGGACAGCCTTGTGACCCCCGGCACCATGACCCCCGGCACCTCCAGGAGTGCTCCTAAGGAATAGCAGACCAGGGAGTGTGGGCAGTGGCCTGGGGCCCGATTCACTCTGCCCAAAGGGAAGCAGTAGGAATAACCTAGTTTCTCAGTGGCCTGGGGAGTTTAGATGCCAACAGTTGGCCTACAGTTTGGAGCAGGAGGAGCCAAAACAACAAGCCACTTTTTCCAGAACCAGGGAGAAACATGTGCAAAGGGATCCAGAAGCAGGAACTGCTGAGACTTCCCTCCTCAGCCAGAGCCCATCAAATGCCCTCAATGCTTTCTTGTAAGGGGATTTTTTTTTCCCTCACGCTCTTTCTCTTACCTGTAGGAAATCAGCTTTTGTTTGTTAGCAAAAACGCTGCTTGCTCTAGGATTGGAAGCTGGGCAAAGTCCTCAGCTCACAGGACAGAACCCCCCCGGCAGTCGCAAACGTGGGAGCTTGGGGAGAGCAACTAGGTGGGCATGACATTGGACTGTGCTGTCTCTGTGAGGTGCTTGGGTTTGAAGTGCCACCTCCCAGGATGGGACAAAGTCCAGAAAAAAAAAAAAGTCCCTGCTGTGGCGGAGGATTCAGTAGCCTGAACTGATTGATGAAAGTCAGAGACATGACTTTCTTCCCCTTGTTCACCTATTGATATAAATTGTGAACATCCTCTTTGTCTTGCTTGGAAATAGGATTTTTACTGTTTTCCTACACATGATTTTTACACCTACAAGTGAATACAGTGAAATAATCAGTTATTTTTTTTTAATTTTTTTTAAACGTTTTATTTATTTTTGAGACAGGGAGAGACAGAGCATGAACAGGGGAGGGTCAGAGAGAGGGAGACACAGAATCTGAAACAGGCTCCAGGCTCCGAGCTGTCAGCACAGAGCCCAATGTGGGGCTCGAACTCACGGACCGTGAGATCATGACCTGAGCCGAAGTCGGCTGCCCAACCGACTGAGCCACCCAGGCGCCCCTATATTGCCAGTTATTAAGGGGCTCCTGGGTGACTCAGTCGGTAAGCGTCCGTCACAGTTGGTGAGTTCGAACCCCACATCGGGCTCTGTGCTGACAGCTCAGAGCCTGGAGACTGCTTTAGATTCGGTGTCTCCCTCTGTCTCTGCTCTTCCCCTGCTCACACTCTGTCTCTCTCTCTCTCAAAAATAAACATTAAAATTTTTTTTAAAAAATTTTAAATTGCCAATTATTAAAAAAATTCCAGATCATAGCTCGCTAGGAAGTGCCTCTGTGGGCTTTCCTGAGGTGTATGTGGGTGGGTATGGTGGGTGGGTGCAGTAGTATGTGTGCACACACAGTCCGTGCAGTAAGGTACCCATTTGAAGGTGCCCCAGCAACACCTCTGATCTCCTTCCATTCCCACACCACCAAGCACCAGTGGCATATCACCTGATCTGGGCTGCTGTCAGCCATCCTCTTTTCATATTTTGCCATCCTCTTTTTGGGGGGTCCGGGAGGGAAGAAGTATGTGGAGAATCAAGACATTTGTTGAAATTCCATATGGTTGTGAGAGAATTTGCTAAGCCCCAAATGCTTTATACAACTCAGTGAGGGCATTCTGTAAACAACAGCCAGGATTTAGGGAACTGGTAGAACATTCCCATAGAAAGAAAGAATCGGAAAAGATAAAAGGAAAAAAAAGTTAGACTTCAAAGACCCTGGGAGATTATTTATAGAAATAGCATGCGACAATGAGAACTGACAAAATTATTTTCCAATGTTAGATGGTCTGGTATCACCGAGGGAACTTTCCATCTGATTAAAAATAATTATTGCTGGCATTAAATCCAGTTGGAATCACCCAGCACGATTTATCTTCTATTTCATGCTGCTACCATATGCCCGACATTGTGGAGCAGGAACATTCTCTTTCATTCTGATAAATAGTACTTTGTAAATATTTAGAGACGGAAGCTCAGGATCGCTGAACAGTTCTGACAGGGAACATGTACAGACGAGCTGGTTATTCATGTTCCTGACAGAGACTCTGTTTGAGGTGGAGGGCCCGGAAGCATTCACGAAGCCAGGTATGCCTTCCCCAGAAGTCTTGTTCAAAATTGACAGCGATTGGAGCGGCATGGCTGGGCTCTGCGGTGGGAGCGGTGCTTTCCAAAAGCGCACACGTACTTTGGAGTAAGACATTCTGCTGTCTGGCTAGTGCTGTATATGTTGACAAACTGCGATATTTATTAAACTTGCCTTTTTTGGAACACTTGATTCAAGAGAAAAATTACAATTAATGTGACTTTATTTGGAGAGAGGGTCTTTACAGAGATAATCAAGTTACAATGAGGTCATGGGGGCGGGGCTAATCCAGTATGACTGGCGACCTTATGAAAAAGGGAAGTTTGGACACATAGATAAGCATGGAGGGAAGACAATGTGAAGGCATATAGAAGAGTGCCATCTACAAACGAAGAAGAAAGGCCTAGAACAGCTTTCCCCCTCCAGCCCTTAGAAGCAACCAACCCTGCCAGTACCTTGACTTTGGGACTTCTGGTCTCCAAAACTATGAGATAATGAATTTCTGTTGCTTAAGCCACCCAGTCTGTGATACTTGTTACAGCAGCCTTAGCACACTAATATAGGAAGAAATCATACGCAATGCTCTTTGAGGGTTTCTTTTTAGGGAACTTATGTCCCCCAGAAGAGAAGGACTTCTACTTTACTCTCCAGGTGGGAGCTTCTGGGGGGAATCCCTGTTCCTGTCTCCCCTCCTGTAAGGAGGAGTAGGTCATCAGATCACTGACACTGGGACATGGGTCACTAATTGTATGGTCTAGTCTATTGTGCCTTGCTCTCTCTGTGACTGCCGGGCTCTCAAACTCAGCATCCTCTTTCATCCACTCTACTACCTTGCAGCAAACTGTCCAAGCCAGGCTGCACACTCCCTGTGGTTGGGGGATCACCCTCCTCCGGGCCTTTTCTTGTGCTCCATTCAAGGAAAAGCGTAAAACATTCCAGGCCAGTCTCATGCTCAAGCTGGCTCTCTACTAATATCGGCAGTGACAAAATTAGTAGTTTCGTATATGTTGTGTTAGTCTCCTGTGAGAATACTCTGTTGTCTGGGACTATAGTACCCTGAATGAACTCCTTAGAGTTTACTTGGTGTAAATATTAGTTTCTGGGTGTCCTTGACTCTTCTAAAGAGTAGAATTGGACTATCGACACTCATCCTGATTGTTTATGTATGGGTGTGCCTACCCCCAAAATTGGAACTGTTAGAAAAACACAAATAGTAATAATTCCAATATTCAGTTACCATTGGATTCAAGTGAGAATTTTCTGTTCATGCCATTTATGGACATATGACATAGCCCCCAAAATGAGGAAACTTGCCAGATCAGCATTCCTCTGTAACTGTTGATGATGTTTCAAAGAGCCTATAGAAAATCATTCTCTAACCATGTCTAGATCATTTCCAATGCACTTTTCTATAAGGAACATCTCATCTGCACCATTCTGTCCCCATTCTGAAGTCTGTAGCTTTAAATTTCGCATCTTTAAGGAGCAGGGATGAGTATCTTAGGGTATATGTCTTACCTGTTCATTGTTAAAAATCATTTATCAATCTTGAATACATCTCCCAAAATATTTACCATGGGTAATTTATCAGGGTGAAAGAGTTTTTTCTACTCAGCAAAGTCAGGGTCTGGTAGCTCTGCAATACAGAAAATGAATTGTGCAGAAAGTAATGTCAATTGTCATTAGAAACAAAGAGCAAGAGGAAGAAAGAGAAGGAAAATGTAGAGCAAAGGAGCAAATTCGTTGTTACTAAAGTGCCCAGAAAAGATGCTGTAAGGAGTTAAGAGAGCCTCCTTTCCTTGTCCTCGAATCTATGGACCAGAGCCCAGCCACGCAGTGAGAATGGGGGAGTATGAGGGGTGTGGGGAGAGGAAGAAGGAGATAAAGAGTGGCTGCTAGCAAAGTGTGGAGACACAAAGAAAGAGAAGTAGAGGAAATTGTGTCTGCCTGTATTTTCTCCTGATTGAACATGCACAGATAAAATTAAACACTAGGACTTTTCTAAATAGTCACCAATTTCTATAGCTAAATACTAGACAATGGTACTTTAAAATAGCATTTATATAGAATACAGGCCCATAGTTCTTTATCCTTCTGCAAATAAAAAAAAAACACTTTACATAGAAGAATTTGGGTTCTGCAGGTTATGCACCTGGCTGACACAGGTGAACGTTGTCTCTAACGGAAACAACAGATGGTTTGGAGAAGAGCAGATTCAGCAGTTTTCACCAACTGGTGAGGAGGAGAAGTTGTTTAACTTTAGTAGCAAAAAGAATACATGCACAAGGACTGCAGTCCACAGCTGTTAATAAAGGATGGATGCACAGTTCATTTCTGATCCATGTGGTGCATCTTTTGGCTTTGGCCGTGGTGGACCATGATGGGGGCAGAGGAATACTGGAGGTGCCCATGTTCAACCTAACTCCTGAAGAATATGGCATTGGAGTGTCCCATCACTGACACTCTTCAGAGTACAGCTTGGGGAGATGAGGGGTTGATGCGTGATGATGATGACAAATTAAACCTGCGGCTTAAATGAGTCTCGTACATATTGAGAAATGTTGGAGACTCTTTAGAAACAGATATGGACAGTTTTTGCTTGGAGCTTGGGTATCACCTCAAAGATACAGTTATTACCATTGTGCCTTTAGTGCTTTTTTTTTTGAGAGGTACCTAAAGTATCCCATCTCCTAGGAATAGTACATCTCATCTTTATGTTTTTGCACACGCCATTGGAATGTTCTCCACTCCCTCCTTTCACTTTTCTCAATTTTACTCAATCTTCAAGGACTCTATCAAATGTCATCTTTTCCCATGAAATTTCTTGACATGCCCAGGCAGTGATGATTTTAATGTAATCCCAGAAAACTTAGTGTATATATTGTCCACAGCTGGTATGAATTTTGCTTCACTACCATGCTCGGTTAACCAAAAAACATCTGAGTAATGAATTCATCCCAAACATTAAATTAGATGACTTGGAATTTCACTGGGCAAGATGACAAAAAAAAAAATCCATCTCAGTTCTTACTGGGATTTGCCACCCCACCCCATTACTCAAAGGCCCCAGGGGTCTTACAGAATCTAGCATAGTCTGCCTTTTGTCCTTATTTGGTTCCACTGGGATGCTTCTTGTCCCAGTCATTTCTGCCTTCCATGCCACTTGGGGAATGGAGGCCTCTGGAAAGGCTGGGTTGGCGGGTGGGGGGAGTGACTAGAACACAGGGCATAACCTTCCATAAAAACACCACTCTACCATTTTCCACTTAGCTTTGCCCACCTCCATAGGATGCTAAAAAGGTTAAGTCTTGAAAAGCCTGGGAATTGAAAAGCTCAATCCCAATCTACTCTCAAGGAGTCTCCTGCATCCTGGCTCCTTGTCTTGTTTCCACCTCTACCCCTCCACATATTTCCTAGTAAACTCCACCCCTACCTCCTGACATATCCCATACCTGTCTTTCAGTGAGCCTTTGGAAATACATCCTGAGGATGGGGGTGGGGAGCAGGATTGCTGACACTCACCATATAAAGCTTTGACATTCACCATATAAAGCTTTATAGTTATTACTTGTTTCCTTTTTCTTTAAAAACCTTTTTTAATGTTTATTTATTTTTGAAGGAGAGAGAGAGAGAGTGTGTGAGTGGGGGAGGAGCAGAGAGAGAAGATGACACAGAATCTGAAACAGGTTCCAGGCTCTGAGCTGTCAACACAGAGTCTGACATGGGGCTCAAACCCCCAAGCTGTGAGATCATGGCCTGACCTGAAGTCAGATGCTTAACTGACTGAGCCACCCAGGCGCCCCACTTGTTACCTTTTTCAAATTCAGTGTCTCACCTACCCAACTAAGTTTATAAATTTCTACAGACATTGACCATACACCAGAAGTCTTTATATTCCTTACAGTGCCAGGCATACAATGATTTATTTTCATTAATAGATGGAGAAACACAAATAGCTAGGTGGTTTTTTTCTATTTATTTTCTCTTTGCTGAAACTGCTAGTAAGTCAGGCTTTCTCGTAGGGTCTTTTTTAAAGGTGAAGGAAATTCACTGTAACCTCTAAATGCTATTTATACTTTAGGACCTTGTTCAAACATCACCTTCCCTGAGTTGTCTAAATAAGAGTAATCTTTACTTTCTATAAATTCACAAAATATTTTAACCCTTTATCTCCTTTTCTAGGCCTAGATTTCTGGATATTGAGAAAGTAGTGTGTGGGGTGGGTAAGAACACAGATTCTGGAGCCGAAACACTTGGGTTCAAAATCTGGCTATGTTGCTTCCTAGGTTTGTGACTCTGGACAGTTTCCTCATTTGGAAAATAATGATAATAATAGTAGCTATCTCCTGTTAAGAATTATGTGAGTTTATACAAAGAAAGCACTTGGGACAGAGTGGCATTCCATATACCTTAGCCATTAATATATGCGCTTTTGACTCATAGTGTTTCAGTGTTAATTTAGAAATCCCTATCACAATAGTAATATGATAATAACTTGAAGTAAGTGGAAGAAAAAGATATATAATCATAAAAATGGATTTTTAAAATAAATCACTGATTGAACATACACAGTAATCAGAACTAAACTGGTAAAATGTTCCCTGAACAAGGACCTTTGATGATCTGCTTTAAAGAAGAAAATTATCTGTAGTTAGCATATCAATTTTTTGCAAAGAATGCTTCTAAAGTATCTTAAGGGTTGAAAATAATTTGCTCTGTCCAGCACTTGAGAGATTTAACAGCTTTAGGTAACATATGCTAGAGATATGCACATTTTACAAACCAAATAAATAAAGGTGTGGTTCTACATCTAACAAAGGAAGTTACCATATTATTTTAAATGAGCCCAGTTAAGTAATGTCTGATGGATTGTAAACACTGATTTGTCCCAAATCAGTGAGGTTTTCCAACTTTGTGATCATTTATCTAAGCATACCAAACACAAATGACCTGGAATGTTTCTAGGACCCAAATTAGACCCAGTTTTTCAAAGGATGGTATTGATGTAGGCTGAGGTTCCTTGGGAACAAATGTTGAGATGGAGATTTGCTTGCAGAAGGTTTAGTGGGGAGTGCTCCAAGGAACAATACCTGGAAGGAAGTGACGGGAGCCGAGTTGGGCAGAGGAGGAAGATGCATTTTGATGAAGTTGCCACAAAGATCTCTTTTGATCTCACAGGGAGCCCTGGAACTAGGGTGGCCCTTCATGATTACCCAAAATTGAGGCAAGGGTCTAGGCTTCTGTATGACTATCACTACCAGCATGCATGTGTGTACACACACACAAACACACACACACACACACACACACACACACACACACACACTGACCAACATGAGAAAGGAAGGGACCATAACATTGTGCAGTATGGCTCCTGTCAGTTGTTGGCAATTCGTGAAGGGTAACTTAGCTATGAGTCTTCATTAGCCAAACTCCAGAAAACTGAGGGAAAGAATTATCCAGACGCTGAAAGCAGGATCTAGGTGTCACATCACAGCCATCTACTGTACCACACCAGAGAGACAACAATTCATATGACTTGATTTTAAAGTTTATGAAGGATTTTAAAGCTTATGAAGTTTCAGTGCTGAACAAGTTATCTATGGACCCTAATTTCAGTGCTTAACAAGTTAGCTGTGTCTTCCTTACCCAGAGTTCTTATGTTGAAAATGGAGATGCTATATGAGAAGTGGCCAAGATGGATCGTGGATGAAAAGAGTCACCCAAATCTGCCTTAGATGGAACATTCATAGACAGCCCCTTATCAAGGCTAATACTACTTTAATTAAACATGCTCCCAGAACCTTGTGATTTTTGTTCTAGGGCCAAAAGAACAGCTCATCCCTCCCTTGCCTATTGAATTTACTTTGGTTCTCTACCGGCCAAAGTGGGGGAGGGGTGGAGGGTCAATCTGGCAATTACATGGATGATGAAATTCATAGAATATTCTTCCTCAGCATCAAATCTATACTGAAAATGAGAAAATGGAAGGATTCTGCTTCTGTGCTGGGAACTTGTACACATCTTACTCCCTCATAGTGTCATAATACAGTGCATTTATTTCGAATGTGATTAAAACCCAGGAGTAAACAATGCATATTAATTGATCCACACATCGCAGTGAACAATAAGTTTGAGTCCCTGGATTGATTTCTCCGAGGAAGCCAATAAAGTAAGTAGACCTTGCATTATTTAGCACTGGTCATCCAACGTAATGTTTAAGTCAACAGAACTGCCTTGCTTTCTGTGTTTCCTCAGGGAGAGTAGCAGGCTTATGTAGGGGATATCAGGATACAGCATCAGATCTTTACTCTGAATCTTTCCAAACTCAACAGAAGGGCCATCCTGAGCTTTCTCTTTTCTTTCTTGAGTACATATGTGTACAATGAAAGACAGTTCATTTGTAACCTTAGAAAGAAGATATTAGACCAAAAAGAAACCAAGTATATTTTAACTTATCAGATGAATCATTTTTCCCATGAGATTAATTATCATTAATGACTTTAATTAAGGAGTCATGTGAACTATTTATTTTGGAAAATGTATATCCATGCGGTTTGCACTATTGAATTTTAGCTCTCTGCTGTGATTGTGCCCTTTCAAAACACACTATTAATGTGAAATCTCTTTGGTGCTATATGCTTAGGTTGTGGTGCTGAGGGTATATTTTACAGTGACATTGACCAGGTTTCGCCTGGCATTTAACTAACTGTGAAGCTAGAATTATTCTTGTTCGTTTGAGTTTCCAACTTGGAATTCATAAGATAAATGAGTCAGTTGCCTCTATTCTCTAGCAATTACCTGGTAATTGGGGCATTTAATCAGAATACTGACTTGAAGGACTTTAGCCTGATTAGATGCTGTTGGCATGAAAAAAAGATTCAACTCCTAGTTCATCTCATTCATGTGCTGTATTCACACCTAAAGCCCAGATCAAACCCAAGTCCAGATAAATGGATACTGATTAAAATGCTTTATGGAGATTAAAGAGATTTAGAGGCCAATCTTCTACAAAATACTTTGGTTAATAATGTACTCTCTGTAATTATTTATTATTCATCTACTTGGTGCAAGAAAGTTCTTCCTAGGTACACAAACATGAATAATATGGCTGTTGAATTCAAGAGTCATTGGTTGGCCTGTTTCACTTAAACAGAGTATCAATCAAGATAAATCACAGTCCCTGAGTGTCTTCTGTGAAAACCAGATAACCACTGTACTTCGTGATCCACACAGTGAAGATGAAACAGACAAGTATTTGTGGTTTGTAGCAAAATTATCAAGATTAACATACATATTAGTTAAATCTCACTGTGTACTAGAATCACCTGGAATGTTTTCAAAAACAAAGATTTCTTGACCACACCCTAGACTTGTTATATTAGAATATGTGGGCTTGGGGCCTTTGCCTCAATTTCTCAAGTAGCTTAGGTGATTTAATGTGTCAATAACTGTTGACATAGTAAAAAAAAAATTAACTTTAAGATTACGTGTGCAGAGTTGTAACAAGAAGATAGACGATCCTGACCATCTGTGGGGACCTAGGAAGAACAGGTGTGGGTATACAGAGGTGGAATGGAGTTGGAGGCACAGGAGCCAAGGGGACATCCTCTGGCCATCTCAGTCTGGCCCTGCAAAGGCATCTCCACTCATGAATGCATGACATTACTTGCCAGCAGAAATTGCTGTAAGAGGATGGCCTCTGCTTCACATCTGCCTTCCAAACCTCAGGTGTCATTTGAGGACTTTTCACCTTTGCTGAATAGGAAGATACCATAAAAGAAGGGTGGAATGGGGTCGAGCTAGAAAATCTAAGTATCCCTCACAGCCATCTCTCAGAGATTGAACACATCCATTCTCTTGGTTTCAAGTACTATCATAATGACGTTGCCACTCCAATCTCCGCAGCTAACACCTCTTCTCTGCAATTCAAATATATACACCCAAATGCCTCCCAGACCACCCCACCTAGGTATTCCAGGTAATGCAAAGTTAGCGTATTCCCAGGTCAGCTGGCCTCACTGGCTTCTCTTTCCATGCACTGATTCCCAGTTGCTGGGAATGTCACCGTCATTCACTCAGGCACCCAGGCTGCATTCTTAAACTATGTGCTGAGCTCCTTCCTTTGCCTCATCTCCCATATCCAATCTCCTAGAGTTGTCTGTTTGTCTTACGAGTTTTTCTCATTGATCCTGTCCTCTCCAGCCCTGCTACCACTGTTCTACTTTGAGTCTCCATTATTTCTTACCTGGATTTCTGCAACAACTTCCTAATTGGTTTCCCTAGTACCAGTCTTCAACCCCTCAAATCTATATCCTCCATAGAGTAGACTATGATTGCAACAAATATGATCACCTCAACTCCTTGCTTGATGGTTCTTCATCACCTATCGCAATAGCCTTAAACTCGTCCTGCACATTAAAATCTATATACAATGTATTATAAGACATATCTTGGGGGCTTTTAAAACTATTAATACCTAAGCCCCATTTCTGACCAATTGAATCAGAATCTCTGGGGCTAGGGTTTAGAAATCAATATATTTTCTAAAGGTTTATTTATTTTGAGAAAGAGAGAGCTTATCAGAGTGTGAGCAGGGGAGGGGCAGAAAGAAAGTCCCAAGCAGGCTTCATGCTCAGTGTGGGACCTGATGGGGGTTCGATCTCATGACCCCAAGATCTTGACCTGAGCCAAAATCAAGAGTCAGATACTTAACTGACAAGCCACCCAGGTGCCCCAGAATCCATAGTTCTTAAAAGCCCCTAATTGGTTCTAATATGCACTTAAAGCATATTAAACTAAATTTTTCCCTGGCTATCTATTGCTACCCAACAAAGCTTAGTTGTCCAACAACCTAGTGGCATAAAACAATCACCATTTTATTATATATCTCACAATGTCGTGGATCATGAATTCAGAGGGCTCACCTGGGCAATCCCCTTCTCTACATCAGGTGGGGTTACTTGTTGGTATTTAAATGACAGATGGGCTGCTCTGGAGGGCCCAAGATGGTGTCAACTGAAGTCGGAGAGACGAGGCTCCACTGGCACCATCAACCAGAGTGCCTACATGTGGCTTTTTCAGTATGACAATCTCAGATTGGTTGGTCTTGTTATACGGTGGATTACTTACATGGCCTTGCTACCCAAAATATGGTCCATAGACCAGCACTACAGGCATCATCACCTGGAAGTTTGCTAGAGAATGCAGAATCTCTGGCCCCACCCCAGTTCTTCTGAATCAGAATCCACTTCTTAACAAGATCCGCAATGATTCCTGGGCACGCTAATGTTTGAGAAGCACTGACTCATGGGTCAAACTCTGATATCCTTGAGGTATTTGAGGTCTTTCACCTGACACGCCATACCTCCAGTAGTAACACTCTCCATTCTTCCCTGCACTTTAAGATGCAGGATCACTAAGCAACTTTTGTCTCCCTGGACTTTATTTTCCATGTTTCTGCACGTTGCTCTCCCTGCCTGCAATATATTCCTCCTTCCTCCTTTCACCAGACATGTAATACTCGTTCTCTCTACTGAGTCCAGGTATTGCTTCTAGCAGAGCCTGCCTCTGCCCACATGTGACTTAGAGTGAGGGGCCTCCCTTCTGTGCTGGCATTGCCCTTGTGCAGACCTCCATGACTGCACTTGCAACATTATATTTATATTTTTACAGAATTTTCTGTTTCTGGGTCAGCAGCCTCCATTAAACTGTGAGCTCCTAAAAGATTTATGCCTTAATTACATCTATTTAAAAGATTTATGCCTCAATTACATCTATTATCTGTCACTTAATAAATAATAATAGTTGTTCAATTCATGGTTTCTAAATGAAAAGTAATGTTCATGAGTATGTAGTTATGATTGAAATTGTTCTCAGCAAGTTGTTTAAACCTATCCCGAGCAAGCCTCATTGCTTGAGATTCTGACTGAAGAGACCTGGGTGGAGGCCAGGCATTAATATGTGAAGAAATGTCACAGGTAATTCTGAGCCACAATCAGAGTATGAAAACTGTGGTTCTAGATATTACTAAGAGTAAGATATGTGTTTTCCTTATTTATTTTGTACTAACTAATCTCACTATTTAGTAATTTTGTCCAAGTGGACAAGCAAAAAATTTCAAGAGTTATAATGCCAAATTGTATGAGACTGTGATAATGCTGTTAATGCATTTGTAATTCAAGCAGCTTTAGGTTGCAAGTCATTGAGTACAGATGTAATCTCATTAATATTTACACCTAATACTTATACTACTAATTGGACATAAGACCAAGTAATCCCTGAGACAAGGGAGCGAACCCTATGATAATACCTAGCTTCCTTCCTAGAGAGTTTCCAGGGTTCTGGAGAGAGATCCCAGGGCTCCCTGAGCTGAGGAGACAGAACTCAGAGTCTGGAGGAGGTCAAGGCAGCCAAAGTCTGCAGGGAGAACCCCAGGGAGGAGAGTGTTGCAGAGAAAGAGAGCTCTGAAGATCTGAAGAGGGACCTGTCAAGCCTTCACCAAGGAGCTGATTAACATGTGAAGAAAGTACTAAAGGCTGGAGAAAGAACCACCAGAAGGATTAGAGAAAACAATCTTCAGGGCTCATGTGGTGCTGGAAATAGTTTGGGATTTTGCCAGCCAGAGTGGAAAAAACTTCATAATTTACACAACTCATCAAATATTAGGTAATGTCCTCAGAAGGGTATTGCCTTGGTAGTGAGGAAAATTCTCTCTAGACAAGACTGCTCTGAGCCTGCCTAACAAAGCTTAAAAGCAAGTCTTGACAGGATGAAACTGTTTCCAATTAACTTAACTATGTCCCAGAATAGGTTCAAAAATAGTTACAGGAATACAAAAATATTGGCACTCAATAAAGTAAAATTCACAATGTTTTAGGACCCAATAAAAAATTACCAGGCATTCAAAGAAACACGAAAATATGACCCATAATGAGGAGAAAAGTCAACCAAAACCAACCCAGAAATGACACAGATAATGGTAGCAGTAGGTAAGGGCATTAAAATTGTTACGTAAACTACACACATATGATCAAGAATGTAGAAAAAGATAGAGCATGTTAAGTAGAGACATTTCAGGTATTTATAAAAAAAAGAAAAGAAAAAAAGAAAAGAAAAGAGAGAAGAAAAAAGAAAAGGAAAGCACCCAAACAGAACATCCAGAGATGAAAACTATTATGTCTGAGATGAAATGTACACAAAGTGAGATTAACTGCAAATTAGACACTGAAAAAGGAGAGATTAGTACATTTAAAAATATAGCAATTGAAACTAAAATGAAGCAGTGAGAGAAAAAAGACTGAAAAACCACAGAGCATCCATCAACTGTAGGACTATCTCAGGTGGCCTCATAAAATAACATGTTGAGTCCAAGGAGGAGGAGTGAATAAAAAATATGTATATACTTGAACAAAGCGACCAAAATTTTTCCAAATTTGGTGCAAACTGTAGTCCTACAGTTTGAAGAAGCTCAATGAGCCCAAACACAAATATTTTTTTTATTTTTTTTAACGTTTATTTATTTTTGAGACAGAGAGAGACAGAGCATGAACAGGGGAGGGGCAGAGAGAGAGGGAGACACAGAATCCGAAACAGGCTCCAGGCTCTGAGCTGTCAGCACAGAGCCCGACATGGGGCTCGAACTCACAGACCGTGAGATCATGACCTGAGCCGAAGTCGGATGCCTAACCGACCAAGCCACCCAGGCGCCCCCAAACACAAATATTTTAAAAATGCACTGACGACATCATAATCAAATTGCTTAAAATTAGTGATAATGAGGGGCACCTGGGTGGCTCAGTCAGTTAAGCCTCCGACTTCAGCTCAGGACGTGATCTTACCGCTCCTGAGTTCCAGCCCCACGACGGGCTCTGTGCTGACAGCTCGGAGCCTGGAGCCTGCTTCCAATTCTGTGTCTCCCTCTCTCTCTGTCCTTCTCCCACTCATGCTCAGTCTCTCTCTCTCTAAAAAAATAAATAAACATTAAAATTTTTTTTTAAATTAGCAATAGTGAAAATATCTCAAAAGCAATTAGAGCAAAAAAATATATACGTTATTTTCAGAAAAGCAAAGACTAGAAATTATAGCAGATTTAATCACCAGAAGCAGTGCCAGGATCCAGGGGAGAAATATCATTGAGGTACTAAGGTAAAAACGTGGAATCTAGAATTTTTTTTAAAAAAATGTTTAATTAGTTTTGAGAAAGAGAGAGAGAGAGAGAGAGAGAGAGAGAAAGCAGTGGAGGGGGCAGAGAGAGAAGGAGACACCGAGTCCAAAACAGGCTCCAGGTTCTAAGATGTCAGCACAGAGCCTGACGCGGGGCTCGAACTCACGGACCATGAAAGCAGGACCTCAGTCAAAGTCATACACTTGACCAACTGAGCCACCCAGATGCCCGGAATCTAGAATTCTGTAGTCAGCAAAAATATGTATCAAAAACAAAGGCAAAATAGAGACAAAGCCTAAGAATTTCTCACCAGCGCACCTGCATTTCTGGAGATGTTAAAGGAAGTCCTTCTGGCAGAAGGAAATGAATACCAGATGGAAATCTGAAAACACAGGTATGAGGCACACCTGTAAATACAACCATTTTTTTTCTTATTTCTAATTATTTTAAAAGATAACTGACAATGTAAAACCAAAATCATAGCAATGTGTTGTGAGGTTTAGAACAAATGTAGAAGTAAAATGTATGAGAACAAAGTACACGAGGCCTGAAAGAGGGAAATGGAAGAATATTAGTATCAGATTCTTATGCTGTATGTGATATGTGTGTATAATGTCAGTTGAAGTTAGACAGGGCAGGACGAGAAGCAGGAGGGAGAGATTATAGAAAAACATGAGAAAATTTTGAGGGTGAGGATGACAGACATGTTCATTATCTTGACTATGGTGTAGTTTCATACAAGTATACATGTGTCAAAACATCAAATTTTATACTTTTGTGCAACTTTGACGTATGTCAATTATACTTCAGTAAAGCTGTAAAAAGAAGAAAAAAACACATGAGATACAATTTCACACTCATCAGACTTGCAGAATTCAAAAAGTTCTTACAATGTCAAGTGTTGTCGAGGATGTGATTGTATACTGCAAAAGGAAGTATTAATTTTACACAGCCTCTTTGGAAAGCAATTTGGCAATTCCAAGCTGAAGATGGACAGATGAATATACCTTCCACTTTGCATTTCTACTTCCAGGTAATAATGACCCTAGAAAGAATTACACATGTGCAGCTTAAGACATGTATAAGTGTAGTCAGCACAGCAGTATTTCTAATACCAAAAAATTGGAAACAAATGTTCGTCAGTAGGGGAACAGTAAATATAAGTATGTTTATATATATGTTATAGCATATTTGTATATCATAAAGCATAAGTAAACCATGGTGCCGTCATATGATGAAATGGGATACAGCAATTTTTTTTCTCTGACTTTCATGTGCAAAGGAACCACCTGGGGATCTTTATGTCTGGGGTGGGGCTTGGAGTTCTGCCTCTTTTAAGAAGCCTGGTGGTGATGCGGCTGCTTCTGGTCTGTGGTATTTTGTGTAGTAAAACAATACTGCATGCATGAACTACATGTATTTCTATCGACATGGATCAGTCAAAAAAAAAAAAAAAGAAAGAAAAGGAGAAAAGAAAAGAGCGAGTTTCCAAAAGATTCGTACAGTATGATAGCTTTGATGTAAAAGTTTAAAAATGCAAAGCCGTACTACACATTCTCCATGGGCGTGAATAGATATAAGATTTTTTTAAAAGATTGAAAACACAGATGTGGAGGAGAAGCAACAGGAGAAGCTGATTGTAGGAAGGGAGAAAAGGGAAATGGTAGTGCTGGAGGGGGAAATGCAGACGTCTGCTTAAATCGTGACATCCTGTTGTGTTTATATTTTTAAAAAGTCCTGGAGGTAAAACCCTAAAACAGAACCATTTGTTCCTTGTTGGATGTGTACACAATGTTTTATAGGATTCTGAGAACTAAAATATATTTAAAGCTTATCAAAAACAAACACAAAAGGAGATTAGCACCCAAATCCAACCTATTACTCGGTTCAACTTCCATACTGGTAACAGTGCTCAATGCCAAAATGGCAATGTTGCCACTGGGTCTTGAAGCCAGACAGCCTCACTAATGCTTCACAAAATGAGATAGAATCTCCTTGTGGTTGTGCACAATGTGTTGGTAGAGACCCTAGCATTCCCTACCTGCCCCCCACCCCACCACCGCCATTTTTTCGACTTTGGTCTCCCTAAGCAGAGGCCACCTTGTAATGAGGTTTTCTTTCTTTGAACACCAGATTGTATCCTAGTATAGGTGAAGTTAATGGGACATATATGTATATGGCTGATGCAATTTGGCTATAATATTTTGAATGTTTGTAATAATGCCTCATTGGAAATGTAAGTATAGGAACGACTGTAGCCATGATTTTAAAGGGTCAGTTATTTTCCCCTGAACTCCTATGCTGTGACAAGACAGCTCAGGCTTCATGTCTGGCTACTCTTTTTCAGAAACAGGTCCACATTAGCTGGCCCCCCAATAGGAGGGGCCCCAGAACAGTCTGGGTAATTAGGACAGTCACCTGGTCTGTGCTATTGCCATTGTAGCTTCTGAGACCTAACATTCAGGCTCTTTCTTCCTGCAGGTGAATGAAGAGGGACCCAACTTCCCAGGAACCCATAAGCTATCAGAACAACTCCCTCTTCACCATCAGATTACACTGAGCCCACCTGAATTGGTGAGAAACTTCAGCCCTTTTATTTTACATGAATCCTCTCCTTTTCCCCGAACTCAGTCATGGGAGGACAGCAGGTGGCATTAAAGTGTGCTTATTTTGGGTGTGTACTCAGAGTCTCTGCTTTTGTGTAGAGGAAGAAGATTACACTTCATTTCCGGGACTGGAAAATGGACCTTAACCATCCTGATAGACTTAACTGAGTGCAGGGACCCCCTGCAGCAGGGACCCCCTGCAGCAGTGACCAGTGAGCCCAAAAGTGTGATGCAGCTTCTCATTCACTCACCTGGCCTCCATGATCAATGTCAGGCCAAGCCAGGAATCTGAAGCCTGGGGCCCTGGCAGGTCCACAGAGGTACCCCTCTAGGAGTGGAACTTGGCTCTTGTCCCTCTAGCCACCTGTGGAGATAGGAACCCACTGCACCCATTGTCTGGGACATTGGAATAATGCCACTGTACCTTGAGGCCGGAGATGTTGTCACTATGTTGGCAAAGAGAGAAAAATGCTCTTCTGTATTCAGCCCAGCTAGGGGGGTGGGGAAAGAGAAGGAAGGGTTGTCAGTAAGGTTTATTGAGCCCCAATGTGCTATGGTGCTTAATATACAGTTCATTCCATTTCATACAACTAAGCTGTTTTTTATAATGACAAGTGCTGGCACTAGGTCTGGGTCAGGAAGTTTCCGGTATCAGCTGTTGGGCCGTTCTTAAAATCACCTCTGCATTCTGGCTCACTGGTCCACACTCCCCCTTCACTGTGATAACTTCTCTCTAAAGACTCCGTTGTCCTTCTGGCTCCCACCAGGGCCATCCCAGTCCATCAGACATGGCTGTATGTGATTCCCAATAGTGGGCAGCATTCAAGTCTTTTGTTTTCCCCGGGAGGCTTTCGGCCCTGTGTAAATTAGTAGCTATAAAAAGAAATGTCAAAGGGATGAGTAGAGTCCAAATCTACTTACCCAGGGCCTCAAGGGCTCAGCTTCTGTCTAATAGAGGCTCTGTATTGTAAGCATATTGACTTCTTTTTTTTTTCCCCATGTATTTCCATTTGATTATCACATGAACTCTGTGAGCCAGATGATGTTTTCAGATATTTCAAACTAGATTCAGTGGATTATAAGTGAAGCAATAGTTTAGGGAAGAGAAAAAATTAGTTGAAGAAGGTAAGATGAACCAAGTTTTGAAAGAGAAGAGTTTAGGGGCGCCTGGGTGGCGCAGTCGGTTGAGCGTCGGACTTCAGCCAGGTCGCGATCTCGCGGTCCGTGGGTTCGAGCCCCGCGTCAGGCTCTGGGCTGATGGCTCGGAGCCTGGAGCCTGCTTCCGATTCTGGGTCTCCCTCTCTCTCTGCCCCTCCCCCGTTCATGCTCTGTCTCTCTCTGTCCCCCAAAAAATAAATAAACATTGGAAAAAAAAATTAAAAAAAAGAAAGAGAAGAGTTTAAAAAGTGATTGTGAAAAATGGCCTTTTAGATTGTGAGTCTTTGCAGGAGAGTCAGTGGTAGCCCACATGAAGAACTCAGACAGAATGAGCGTGGCACACATGAGGAGAGAATGAGGAGATTGGCCTTCTGGAACCAAGCTAGTGTTGGGAAATAACTCAGATAGGTGGGGTGAGGCCTGTGTGGAGCCAGAGGGATGCAGTGTTGGTTATTGAGCAAACACAGAAGGAACTACCTAGTCTAAAAATGATGTGGGGTTGATGACAGGGTAAGAGAGTGAGAGGAGGGTCGAGAGAAAATAGATGAGAAGTCATTGCAGTAACTTAAGAAAAGTGAGTTCTAAGGCGAGAATGAAGAAAAAGGGACAAATCTGAGGCATTTCAAAATAAAGCCCATAGTAACAAACGCAGGACAATGAGGATGTAAGAGCCAAGCTGCCTAGGAGCTGAACCCTGCTAAAGATGGGAAGTGTGGAAAAGGAGCACTGTTTGGGGGGGAAAGACAAATTCTCTTTGGGACATGTTGAACTTGAGGTGATGCAACAGTTTGAAACCCAGCAAAAGATAATTTGTAAGAATATCGATTAAATACAAAGTTAGAGTTCAACTCTGGAGAAGAACGATTTAAGATTGAGTCCCTATATTATAAAGTAACCCTGAAATGCCATGGATTTTCCACATGAAGACCTGGGTGAAATGGTCTCAGGAATTAGAAGTAAGAGGAACAGTCATCAGGATAACATTCTGGACTGTGGGATGATTCTGTTGAATGTCATTAAGACAAAGGTGTTGCCATGCAGAAAAGTAGCTTAATCATTTCTTATTTGGCTACCTCATATCATATTCATCAGTATGGACACAATGGATAAAGAGGGAACAAGTGTCTGAGGTCTCCGGATGTTGAAGGTTTTGTGTATTATTTCAGTAAAACACCGAGTTTTACAAAACCCCAAAATTTTGATGAAAAACTTAGGCCAGAAGTTTGAGTTGATTCAATAATGTGAAGAAGAGGAACGTTGCTATTACAGTTACTGTGTCCTTGAAAACTCTTTTGACTTGCAGGACAGCTTGTAGGTTTTACTAATACAAAGCGAACCCTGGAGCTTTAGAAGTTCAAATGGTTCTATTGTAGAGGGCGGACAGTTTGGAATTTGGGACTTGGCATATGGGATCATCTGGGCCAGTGGGGTGGTGTTAGCCTCAAGCATCTCTGCACAGAATGGCTCGTGTGAAATCTTGGTGGAGGAGAGGCCAACAGAGATGTCTAATGTTCAATTTAAAATTGCTTGAAATCCCATATTAAAAATACCTCCTGTTTGGAGTAAACAAAGATTTGTAAGATAGGACTTAAAATGTACGAACCACAAAAGAAAAGCTTATATGTTTGACTTCATCAAAATTAACTTTTGTTCATCAAAAGATTACATTAAGAAATGAATAGACAAGCCACAGAGTGGATCTAGAGAGCTAGACCTCTATGGGACACAAAACAGGGGGTTGGGAGAGCCCTGCTACCATGTGGGTTGTATTAAAAATAGCCTTTGCCTAGGCCTTTCTTTTTTTTTTTTAAGTTTATTTTTATTTTTGAGAGAGAGAGAGGGAGGGAGGGAGGGAGGGAGAAAGAGAATGCACACAAGTCGGTGTGGGGCAGAAAGAGGGAGAGAATCCCAATCCCAAGCAGACTCCATGCTGTCAGCGCAGAGCCCAATGTGGGGCTTGAACTCATGGACTGTGAGATCATGACCTGAGCCAAAGTGAAGAGTTGGGTGCTTAACCGACTGAGCCACCCAGGTGTCCCTCACTTAGGCCATTCTGATGTGCCTTGCTGAGTTTGGATAAGTATTTGAAACTCTGTATCAGAGCTTGGAGAATTTTTTGGATAAACTCTCAGCGTGTGTTATACTATATACTCACCAGTAAGATCCAGTGGTGACCTCAGTCCGGGCATTAAATTCTTTTTTTTCTTGCTCTTTGTAAAGGCTCACACAAGCATATCTTCTCTCCCCACCTCTTCTTACCCCATTCTTTCTTTCTGTTGCATTCCTCTTTAGTTCCTTCCTCTTATTTTCTACTTCTTTATAACTTTTCTACCTTTATTGACCTCACTCTTATTTTGTGTAAAGCATTTCTGCATTGGTAAAAGAGCCACTAATTACACAAGAGAGAAAACAAAGTTAAGATTGGTTTTACAATACTTAGCTTTTTAATTTTTCCCCTCCAAAAGTGAAATCCAGAGTTTGAACAGTTTGTTTATATGGCAGTACTAATTGGAGTAGATTGGATCCAGATTTTACTGAGTTATCACCGGGGGGGGGGGGGGGGGGGGGGGGGGGGGCTGGGAACTAACCAAAAGGTCTAGGTAATTTATGAATGAGAGCCTTGAATCAATTCACACAAAGAACACAAGCTGTCCTCATGGTGTTCTCCTGTTGCTACTTTTAAGTTTGTAGTGTTTCATAGTAAATATCAACATGTAATGCTACCCCAAACATGCACAAGTGCAGAATAAACTCACTGACATATGCAGAAGAGAATGATAAGTGTTATTTTTGTGTTTCTTTTGTTGGTATTTTTTTTTAAGTCTGAACTTGGTAAAGCTAAAAACCCATAATCAATTTTGAGACAGACATAAAAATCTCCTGCAATTCTCTCTCTAGAGAGAACAAAAATAGGCAGCTTCCAATGCAAGAAATAGCTGTGGTTACATGGAAACCTTTGACTCTCAGTTTCTCTTTCCATCCTTTCCAGGGCTCCAAGAGCAGCTTACAATCATGGAGAGAAAACTTTGAGAACTTGATCTAAAGGGGGTTATTTTGGGGAAAGCATAATTTAAAAACATCATGGCTGGGTGGTTTAGAATTTGCTCATGTAAAATACATATGCATTTGCCTTCCACAATGCACAAAGGATTCCTGTTATAAACCTCCTTCATACCAGTGAGGAGAATTGGTCTACTGGCAAATTTATCATGGGATTTCTCAGCTTAAGTACTATTTGTCTGTGAAATCTTTTGCAGATGGGGAAATTATTTTTGTCCACTCTGATGTCCTACAGATTTGTTAGAAAAAGAAAGAAAGAAAGAAAGAAAGAAAGAAAGAAAGAAAGAAAGAAAGAAAAAGAAAAAGAAAAAAGAGAAAGAAAGAAAAGAACCAGACCCATGAGTTGTTACCAATGTCGGGATCTAATTAGTCACACTATCTAGATACTTTGCAAGAAGCTGTAATATCCAGTTGATGCCCACCACCCTATTTAAAATAAAAATAAAGGTGTTCCAAATAATCCAATTATTTGGGCACCAAACAGGGAAAGAAAAGAAAAGAAAAAAAAAGAAAAGAAAAGAAAAGAAAAGAGAAAAAAAGGAAGGAAGGAAGGAAGGAAGGAAAGGAAGGAGAGAGAGAAGGAAGGAAGAAGAAAGGGAAAGAAGAGAGGAAAGGAGGAAGGGTAGGAGCTTTTCTCACTTAGGAAAGAAAAATTTTGCTAGAGAATGAAATCTGTTCATCTGCCACCAGAAGCATCAGTTTTCAGCACATGGGTCACTGCTTCTGAATAGGGTACCAGCTGTGTGCCATACATGCCATTGACGAGGAAAGACTCTGCTTTGAAACCTCAGGTTGGTGTCAGATCACCAGGAAATCAACCAACCTGGAAGGGCCAGGGTGTCACTTGTCTTTAAAGCCTAGATGAACCATGGAGGGAAAGGTGAGCTCCCTGGCTGGCAATGCTAAATTATGTTAAGAAAAAACACTTGACCCGTATTCTCACATTCCCACCAGGGACTTGATGGCCATGGCGAGTTCCACAGTTGGTGAAACACTGGGATGGCACTGATGTAGAACATGTGCATTTCAGTGCAAACTCCTAGAGGGGTAGGGCTCACACCTCTGTCCCTGCAGTGGATAATAATAACTAGGGTGTGAAGAAGGAAATCAAGGCTTTGGGGGCTAAGTAATGTGTCAAATCAGATAAGGAGATCGAGACAAAGCAGGATTCACATCCAAGTCATTGGATGACAGGTTCTTAACCCCTATTCTGCATTACCTCCCACTGTATGGGGTGGAAGGCAGAATTAGGGGCACCTGGAATACTTGTTATTGATTGTTTCCAATTTTGAGAGTTCTTTCAAATGATCCATTAGTCGCCTTCTCTTATGTTACACCCACCCTCAAATGGTATTGCAGAGAAAGGCAAAGATGTCCCTGTGGATTAGACAAAGAAAAAACAAATAAATGCTGGTCTCCCTAATACCAGCAGCTTTTCACAGCAACAAAAAGCCAGAAGCTCTGAAAAGGAATATGAGGATGGACTGGGAGGGGTGAGGAGAAGGAAGAGAAATGGGGCAGTCAGGGTGCAAGACACAGGATGCAGTTTTCTGTTTTCCAGGGAATTTCTGGTTTGGTTTTATTTGGGCAGCTCTTCCGTGCTTCTTCCAATGTAGAGAGAAGAAGATGGGGAGCAGAGCTGCAGAGAACTCCGAAGTGATTGGAAATAGCCGGGGGTCTAAGAGATTTCAGCCAATACGAGGAAGGGAGAGAGGGTCATTATGTATATGCTCTCCCAAGCTCTTGGGGAGAGAATCTGCTCTGTGAATCTGATTCCATATGGCTGGCTTTCCAGCCCACAAAGACGGATGAATATAGTGATGTGTTGAATATGAACCACGGTGGAATTAACGGAAAGAAAAATTTTGTCTTTCTTAGCTCAGTATGTATTCTAGTCTCGCAGGAATGCATCTAGTATCCATTAGATATTCACAAAGGTAGACAGATTGTTATAACAGGTTGCAAAGCACGAGGGCTCCAGGCCACCAAACCTAAGGCCTGAATACACTGACCTCAGAAATCTCGCAGAAGGGAGGGGTAAGCAGCAGCTGGTGAGAGGGTCCCCGGGGCGGGAACTCAGATGTGCCGCTAGCAACCCTGTGCGGTTCAGTGTGCACCTGACTCTTTTTCTGGACTCCAGCCCCCATCCTCAGCCCCATTTTCATCTCCCAAATCAAATTTTAGTAAAGTAAGATACTGGCAGTTTCAATAGATCGTTAAAGCTCTTCGTGCCCAGCCTTGTTGACCTGACTTTTGCTTATCATTTTAGAGTAACCCCCTTACTAATCTGTTTCTACGTCATTCATTTGAAAAATGTCAGCAATGACTTGTTACACATGTGTTTGGTTGGAGTTTCTGTAGAGAAACATCCTGGGTCAAATCAGGGGAGCCAGAGCCCAAACCCTTGAACCAAGAGACTTCCTCGAAGAGACTAACTCGGCCAAAAAGTCTTTGTGAATGTGGAACCAAACTGTTCTTCTACAGGAATATGCACAATCAAATCTAAAGTTTGGAAAGAAAAAAATTTTTTGTGTTTGATTTAACTATGTATTCAAGCATTATTCAGTAGTCCTGAGAATGACCTTTTTCATAGGCCTTCTTTGTCATGATGCCAATTTTGTATTTTTTTCAGCAACATTTATGTATATATAACAAACCCTAATAGGAAAAGTGAGATTAACTGAAGGTTTTGAGTTAATTCCTTTATGTACTTCCTGCCCATGTCATAAACCGGTAACAGAGTATGGGTGGTCTGAAAACCTGTGTTTTACAAATCAATTTGATGGGTGAAAGTAAAAAAAAAAAAAAAAAGAATGGAATAGAAAATATCAGTTTATCACACATAATTTAAGTGTTTTTTTTCATGAAATGTTTGCTTTAATTGTGTGTATGTTGGCTTTTAATATGTTTATCTCTGTGGGTCTTATAAAATTTTTTTTTGAAGATTACTGACCAGACAGCAGAGAAAATAGCTCCCTTTAGATTGAGAGAAACTGGATTATCCAGAATGCTGAAAAGGAAACTAAGGAGCTTGACTTATGTGGAATCCATTGTGTCTTCTTAGCATATATTAAGAAATGATATGGTAAAGGTGAAGTTTTTGAAAAAGTTTGGCTGGGGTGTGAGTGATATCTTGGGAGCAGGGACAGATACAGTGACTGAAATATCACTGAAGGTCCTCAGAACAGACACCAATTCTTGCTGTCTTAAGCATGAAAGGAATTTTTCAAATGGATATTGGATAGCTCACAGAAATGCTGGGAAGTTTAGAGAACCAGGCTAAGTGAACGAGCAGAACAGAAGGGGACTACACAGCCAGAGTCACAGTTGAAATCACCCCCACAGAGCTGGTTTGGTGGGGACACCGTCCGCACAGCAGCTGAGTACTGGGCGTCGAAGCTGAGGCTGACCTGGCTTGCTAAGGTCATATGCAGCAGCTAAGGTCATGTGCAGCACTGAGGACATCCACGGGCATTGCTGCCAGTGTGACTGCCGCAAAAAATTCCCAACTGTTTCCATCCCATGCATCATAGTCTCAGATTTAGGATGAGTACTTATGATTGGCCAAGCCCAGGGGCAGACACCTGAGCTCTAGCTGCAGGAGAGGCTGGGAGACATCATCTGCCCTTTCTGGCTTCTGCAGAAGGAAGTTGGCTCTAATGATTCTGAACCCAATTCCAATGTATGCTGGTAGTCCTGACACCACCAGGCAGTTTTCAGACACCAGCTGGGTGCCCTACAATTCAACTCAATGCTGACCCTATCTGTTCGGAGATAGCAACAGATTCCACAGGTTAAGGGCTTAGTCCTGCAGATTGCCCTCCACCTCAGATGCCAGCTGCAAGTCCCGGTTGTTACCTGTGCTTCTCACCAACTAGCTATAAATCAGAAGTTCTTACAACCCCCTCTTTGGGTTCAATTAATTTGCTAGAGGGGCTCACAGAACTCAAAGATTTTATTTAATAGGTTACTGGTTTATTATAAAAAGGATATAACTCACAAATCGCCAGATGGAAGAGATATATAGGGCAACATATAGGGAAAAGGGCACAGAACTCTCCCTGAATCTCCACTTGTTCACCAATCAGGAAGTTCCCATCCTTTCTGAGTTTTTATGGAGTCTTTATACATAGGAATGATTGGATAAATCATCGGCCATTGGTGATTGATTCAACCTCCAGCCCTTCTCCTCTTCTTGGAGGTTAGGGTGGGAATAAAAGCTCCAACTCTCTAATCATGTGGTTGAGCCCCCTGGCAACCAGCCCCCATCCTTTAGTTACCTAGGGGCTTTCCAAAAATCATCTCATTAACATAACAAAAATACCTTTATACTCTGATCACTTAGGAAATTCCAAGGGCTTTAAAAGCTCTGTGCCAGAAAATGAGACAAAGACCAAATCTATATATCTTATTGTAAATCACAATAACACAGCCTCCCATCAAGATTTACACAATGGAGAATTCTCTTAACACAGAAGAGGGGTTGGTTAATCATGGACTAGTTAGATGAGTGCAGTATTCCAGCTGCGGTTATGGGGGCTTTGGGGTAGGATGGTGACAAAGAAAAAAGAAGCCCAAAGAACTAACCCAGGAGATTAGTGAAAGAAGAAACAAACAGATTTGGTGACAGATAATGTACAGATGATTAACAATGGGGAACAGAGAAAACTAATGCCAGGCTTCTGTCCTGGAGGAGATGAAAAGAGGTTGGTACTGCTGGCAGATATAAGAACTGAGAAAAGAAGAAACTGAAGAATCGTTGTGAAGCCATATTAATGGGTCATATGACTTAATCATTCTTGGAGTTAGTGGCCATGATGAAGATAATTTCTTCAGCTAGTCCTGTTCTTTGAGATCATTTGTAAGACAATTACATAATTATACTATTGTCTTTTGTGGCTCTTCTATATACTGTCACTGGTGGTCTGATACTCTTGTGGGTTGAATTTCCTAAACCAGTGTTCTCATTTAGTCTGGTAGCCAGCATTGTTCACTCTTTCAATATTTATTTTTACATTTATTTTGAAGACTCAAACTACAAAGAACCTTAAAGAATGCTTTATTTCTTTAAAATTATAACACTTAGCACCAACATGAATCACAATTTCCCACTGAGACTCAACATGTTAAAAAACTCAAGAGTGTATTTATAATGCAAACACAGAAGCACAGATAAACACTGGATACTAAATCTATATGGCATTGACTGTCCATGCTGAGAAAGCATCAACTATCTGTAAATAGTTTCAGCGTCCTTCATTCTCCCCATTTGGGATAGACTGGAATTCCATATCCATGCATCCAGTTGATGTGTGCACTGCTCATTTGCATCTTATGTCTCCTACAACTTCCAACTACTCTAGAACTTGCAACTTAGAAAATGCAGTGGGTTAAGTTATTAAGAGAATATGAAAAGACCAAACAAAAGAGGTGCTCGAATCAGTTTGTAGAAGTTCACATCTAGAAGAATGGGCTGAAAACCACTAAAAGTCCTACAAGCATTACTTCCCTGGTGTCTCCTTTCCTGATACTCTTTCCCACCTCCTTTTATATGCAGAGCTTACTTATGCGTTTCAGATTTCCTTGCTTTTAAGATGAAAGCCAGATATTGAAGTCTCTCTGGTAATTCTAAAGCTCTTAATTCCTGTCTGGCATCATGATCTCTCTATGCTTCCAAATTTATGCTCTTTTCCCTGTGTTTCAGACAAAGACACTAGGGAAGTGTAAATGGATTGAGTTTAATGAGAGGTAAAAATCAAGAGACTTGGGGTGAAGCAAATCTTTTCCAGTTCTGGAATAATATGAAAATAGACCGAAAACCAATGCTTTGAATGAGTTTAGAATGAATGCCAATCAATTCTTCACTATCATGATTTTTAAAATCATACCAAGCAAGTCACCCCAGACTCCCATTTTTACCTTCCTCCTAAGCTAGGGCTTGCTGATTCTTGTCATCAACAGGATCGGTGATTGGAGATTATATTCTTAAATTATACCTACCTAAATCAAAGGAAAGATAAAAATAAGGTGGCTAAAAGAAAAACACCACCACAGCTGTATTCTATGTGATTCAATGGTCAAGAAATTATGATATATAGTGGAAAACATTTAGGATCTTTGTCTGGAATCTTCTCTTCCTCCTCTCCCAGGCCATGCTTCTTCATCTAGTTCATTCCTATTCATCTGGTTCTTAGATTTCAGCTCAAAGGCCATTTCATCAGGGAAACTATTCCTGGTGCCCTAGACCAGGTGAAGTCCCCTGTTACCATCTTTACATAACACTTGAGTTTGTACCTGTAGGTCAGCTTTCCCACTACACATGAGGGCAGGAGTATATCTTTTTGGTTTGTTTATCTGTTCTGGTATCTTGCACAGTTTGGGCATATAGTAATCATGCAAAAACGAATTAATTAATAATCAATTATGAGTCCAGAGTCTTGGGTTCTAATTGTAACCTTTCTTCTGACCTTGGAGGAATTTTCTTGTCACCTTGGAAAAGTTGTCTTCATCTTGTTGATCTTGATTTCTTCATCTATAAAGTGAATATTTGGGGCTGGCTAATATCTTGGAAATTTTTCATATTTCATGCTCCAGAAATGTTCTTTAAGAAAAATTCTATAGCAAATTCTTAATGATAGGTGAGGGTAAGATGCCATCTTACCAGTACAAGCATATTATCAGGATAGGTGGACTGGTTATTCTGAGCTGGGGGAGAATGCTTATTTTGAGATATTGGTAGATTTCCTGAATTCCTTAGGTTTTTGGATTTTGGTAAATTCAAACCTGGAAAAATTGCTGAGAACAGGGGTGAGGTTGGGGGTCAGAATATCTATTAAGGAAAACTGGAAAGACTGTTACAGGGAAAACTGGTGGGGAAATAAGAAAATACTTATACATACATGTATTTATACATACATCCTACTTGAATGGATGGTGGTGAATCCTTTTGAAAGTGAATATTTATATGCTATTTTGTAAATTCAGTTCTCCATCTAATGAGATTCTGAAAGTCCTGACCAACCACATTTTGATCCATCTGCGTGCTTCTTTGCATCAGATTCCTCATTCTACAACCTTAGAACCAGCTTTTAGAAAGATACCGTGGTGAAGGGGGAGACTGAGCTCCACACCGGGCCCTATATGGGAACGAATTTCTACATCTAATAATAACCAGAAGGAAATAGCCTGTGCTAATATTTGAAAATGAGACAGAAGGCTTTTGACACTTTGCCAATGTCTTTCATAAACTGTTTGTCTAAAAGAACAACTGCAACCCAACCATCTCTGAACTGTATCTCATTTTGCTTTAGGACATTTATCATTCTGTTTCTTCCTCTGCTCTGCTTTAATCTCCTGGGAGTTTTCATTAAAAACCGATCTGAAGAGCAGAAGCCACGTCAGTGTTATGAATGGGGACAGGTTTCTGATATCATCTCCTATCGGTCTGGAAGGAGATGTCTGCTGAACTTGGATGCTGGGTGAGAAGCAAACTCAGGCTGAGAAACAGCCCTGGGAGGATCAGGACGTGGTGAGTGGCTGCTGAGCCCCCATTGTACCAGCACTTTGCAGATCTGACACCTTGGGCCTGGAGGCCAGTGCCCAGTTAGAGGAGAGAACAGGAGGACCACTGGGGCTGCTGCCCTCAATAATCAATGCCTGATGTACAGCACAGTGACTGTAGCTAATCAAACTGGATCGTGTGTTGCGAGAGATGCTGAGAGAGATCTTAGAAATTCTCATTACAAGGGAAATATTTGTAACTGTGTGTGTTGAACAGGTGTTAACTACACTTATTGTGGTGATCATTTTGCAACACATACAAATACAAATCATTATGCTGTACACCTCAAACTAACATGTCAATTATATCTCAAGAAATTTTTTTGTAACAATAATATGGGTAATACTATTGTCCCTGCAAAGTTTCCTATAGGTCACATTTTCATGAGCTAATAACTTGTCTAATGATTATGTTAGAACCAGGTATTTTTTTAAAAGTAATTCAGTGCTAATAAAATAGGCTTCTAAAATAAAATTTTAAAAAAGAATCAATGCCATTCGCTGAGAGGAAGAAAGGGACAGTCTAGTGTCTACCATTTCAGGTTTCCTGTTGTGCTCTTGAGGGTGCAGTGTAGCTTTGTCTTAACTACCAGCAACCCTCAAGGCCAAGGCAGAGATTTCAGTTCAGGATGCTCAAAAGCTGCTGCTTCTTGCCCCTCATCACTATTAAATTTCTCCTCACCTCACCCAGCAGCGTTCAAGTGAAGATGTGGAGATAGATTGATTCAGCCAAACGATACTAATTAGTATTTGTGGAAGCTGTCAACCAGGCAATGTGCTAAGTGCCCTCTATACACTGCCTTTGTAATCTTTAATTCTTTTGAACTGAAGCACGGAGTGGTTAAATAACTTAGTCAAAGTCTCAGTTTGGCCAATAGTAGACCAGGATCTGAACCCAGGCTATAGGACTTCAGAGTCCACACCTTAAAACCACATTATCAAATGACTCCAAACATCTAGTCAAGGCACTTAACAAATCAAGTACAATTGACCCTTGAATAACACAGCGGTTTGGGGCACCAACCCCCACATAATCAAAAATCCATGTGTAACTTTTAACTCCCCCGGAACTTAACTCCTAATAGCCTACTGTTGACCTGAAGTCTTACTGATAACATGGTCTATTAACACACATTTTGCATATTGTAGGTATTATATGTATAATGTATTCTTACAATTAAGTATGGGAAAAGAAAATGTTAAGAAAACTGTAAGGAAGGGGCGCCTGGGTGGCTCAGTCTGTTAAGCGTCCGACTTCGGCTCAGATCATGATCTCACGGTCCGTGAGTTCGAGCCCCATGTCGGGCTCTGTGCTGACAGCTCAGAGCCTGAAGCCTACTTCAGATTCTATGTCTCCCTCTCTCTCTGACCCTCCCCCGTTCATGCTCTGTCTCTCTCTGTCTCAAAAATAAATAAACATTAAAAAAAATTGTAAGGAAGAAAAAATACATTTACAGTGTTGTACTTAAATTGAAAAACATCTGTTAAGTGGATCTTCACAGTTCCAATCCATGATGTTCAAGGGTCAGCTCTTGTTATAGATGGATTAATGGGCATGCACGTGGTCCTTGATCAGACCCTAAGCTTGACATAGTAAAGATTAGACTCAGTAGTCCCTGTATTCATGTAATTTATATTATTATATCTTATCACCAAAGAGATCTGAGTCTTAGACTAGCTCTGCCTTTGCTCAGCCACCCTGGGGCTTTGAGCAAGGCTCTTGGAACTGGTGCTCAGGTTTCTCATCTGAAAATTGAGGTGTGACTGGATCGGTGGTTCCCTCTGGTGATGCCTTAGAATTACCTGGGGAGCTACTACCACTAGAAATGCCCTGTCCCAACCCAGAAGATTTTGATTAAATTGATCTAGAGTGAGGTGTAGACCTTGATAATTTCTTTAAAGTTGTTCAGGTGATGCTCATGTGCAGTCAGGTTGAGGACCACTAATACTAACGTACTAATAGTATCTTATTTTTCTGGCAGACCTAAAATTCTTAGTCCATGCTTCTGCCACTGAGCCATGAGACAGGTAATTTCATACGGCCTCAGAAGCCAGAAGGGCTGACGGTTGAAACTACGTCTAGATATATGAACTGATGTCAATTTTTTTAAGCTTATTTATTTCTTTTGAGAGAGAGCACACAAAAGCAAACACACATGCAAGCGGGGGTGGGGGAGGGCAGAGAGAGACAGAAAATCCCAAGTGGACTCCACATAGTGCAGAGTCGGACATGGGACATGGATTCACAAACCCAGAGATCATGACCTGAACTGAGATCAAGAGTCAGATGCTTCACCGACTGAACCACCCAGATGCCCCTGAACCGATATCAATTTTAAGCACCACTAAGTCTGGTTCAATTTGAGGACTGGAAGATGTCTGCATAAGGTAGTCTGTTCATTCTCTCTAAACTTATGTAAAGAAGTTAGCTAAAAAACCCTAAAGTATTTTAGTTTTTACCCTGTTTTGGCAAACTAGGAAGTTCATTGTTAAGAGCAGAGCTAAGGATTGGATGTACTCAATAGTGAAAGCTATGAAAGAGCCCAAGCAGGAGAGTGGGGAAAAGTGTTTGCTTTATAAACATATGGCCTCAAAGTCTTTTTTGGTGAGTCATTTTTGAATTAAGCCTGGTCAGGAATTTTCTTAGAAAAAGGAGGTGGAGGGACAGGTAGGGAATAATGTGAATACATTAAGTCAGTGGTGTACTGGCAAATGTTTAACAACTGGCTCTCAATAATAACAATAATAATTTTAATAATAATAATACTCTGATTTGTAGCATTTGCCAATTTCTCTAGTGTAATTATATCTACCACTGCTGATTTCAAACTTCCAACCTGATATCAATGAATGTAGAGTTGGAAAGAGGTACACACAGTTGGCTCTTGTAAACAGTTATGAAGTGCTCCAGCACACCAGTGCTTATGTTTATAAAACAGCATAGTGTGGATTAATTGATCAGCTTGACTTTCTCCTCGATTGAAACATTTGAGCAGACTAAAAGCTCAGGATTGACAAGAGGGGCAGGTAAACCAAGGGGGTGGGGATGTCAGGATGAAAGCAGGAAGGAAAGATGGGAGACATTACCTAATTAGTTGCCACTCATTGAATAGTTGTTCATAAGTAGCTTTTGTGAACTTCTTGGACATGTGTGGTGTTGGGGGTAGGATAGCAGTCCATACAGGTGGGAATAGAATATATTCTTCCCTTCCATTGGTTTACAATCTGGTTTTTCCCAGAGCCAACTACTGAACCATGGAGAGTGCTGATGGTGGTGGAAGGGGAATCCTCACGCAGCTTTTTATACTGAGGAAATACTAAATGGATCCCTTATGGCAGTAGGGAGACCTGGTGGACAGGGCTGCTGTCTTTGTCTAATGATTAGACAAACATTAACGTCAAGTGATTGTCTTGCTGTTAATGTTTATGGGAAAGAAGCAGCAATCAATAATCTTAAAAGGAGGAGGAAGAGTAGAACCTCTCAGATGACATGCCACCATTCATACAGAAGCATACTGCCACCATATTGCAATTGATCATTCTGTTCAAACTTCTTTAGGACAACTACCCTTGTTTTGGGGGGAAAACACATCAGGCCATCTGTTAAAGATGATTTGAAGAGAATCTTGGTCTAAAACTTCTGTCTTGAATCAGTAGAAAAGTTAGATGGTGTAAATGACATTGCACTGCTTGAATCAGTAGAAAAGCTAGACGGTGTAAGTGACAGTGCACTGTAATACCTACTGCTCAAATAGGCAAGAGGTCTTATTTCCAGGCAGTGCCAGACAACTGAACTGGGTATTCATTCATTCATTCATGCATTCATTCTTCAGATGTTTACTGAGGGTCTTCTGAGTGCCAAACTCTGTAGTAGGAACTAGAACTACAACAGAAAACAAGAGAGCTATATTCACTCCCCTCATTATGCTTAACACCAATTGGAAAGAATAGGGCAGTGAAAAGTTAATAAACCAATGATTACCAACTGGAGGTGCTAAGAAGGAAACAAGGAGCTATGATAAAGGAAAATGTTGGAAGCCTGGTCTTTGATAGGGTATTCAGGAAAGCTCTGAGTTGATTACATTTCATTATAGGCATGAAAGCAGAGGAACCAGCCATGCAAGGTATGGGGTGAAGGGCATATGGAACCCTAAAGAATAGGCTGAGAGATTTCTAGGCAGAGGAAATCACATGTGTAAGGACCTAATGCAGGAAAAACTTGGTGTGTTCAAAAGCTAAAAATAAGACCAGACAAATCTGGAAAGACAGAAAGTAGACTAGTGGTTGCCTTAGGCTGGAGAAGTTGAGGGGAAATGGGGAGTGATTGCTAGTAGGTACAGGATTTGGGGAGAGGAGATGATAAAATGTTCCAAATTTGATTGTGGTGGTGATTGCAGAATTCTGTAATTATACTAGAAAACATTAAATTGTATACTTTAAATTGGTGAGTTGCAGGATATATGAATTATGACTCAAGCTGTTATTTATTTTAATTTTATTTATTTATTTTGTGTGAGAGAGAGTATGAGTGGGGAAGAGGCAGAGACAGAATCCCAAGCAGGTTCTACGCTGTCATTGCAGAGTCGGACATGGGCCTTGGACTCACAAACCTGAGATCATGACCTGAGGTCAAGAGCCAGACACTTAACCGACTGAGCCACCCAGGTGCCCCACAAGTTGTTATTTTCTTTTAATCTGAATATTTTCAGCCTAATGAGTGAGAGTGGCAAAGTGAATGAGATAAAGTAAAATTCTTAGGGGACACCTGGGTGGCCCAGTCAGCTAAGCATCTGACTCTTAGTTTTAGATCGGGTGCCACGTTGGGCTCTGTGCTGATGGTATGCTCTGGAGCCTGCTTGGGACTCTTTCTCTCTCTCTGTCTCCCTGCACCCCCCCCCCCTCAAAATAAATAAGTAAACATTTTTTAAAAATTCTCAGGCTGGTTCACATCAGTTGGGACCTATGGGTCCTGGTAACGAAGTTGATTTTATTCTAGCTACAGGAGAAGTCATCACATAGGTTGTCTATGGATTCGGGGTGGAAAGAGAAGGCAAGGGTGGAAGGAGAGAGCGCTTACAAAAATATTGCAGTAATCTAGGTGGGAAATGATGGTTAAGACTTAAGTGGGTCACGGAGAGAAATGGGGATTCAAAATACATTTTGGAGGGTGTCATTGATAGGAATTGGTGAATAACTGAATGTGTAGCATGAGGGGAAATGATCCATCAAGGAGAACGCCTTCTAACTTGTATTCTTTCCCACCTGCAGCTTCTAGATTCTGAGACAGGGAACACAAATACTCAGAGCCTGTGGTCACCCAACCCAGACCTTCCCAGGGGCAGAGACAAAACAGCGAATACCACAACTGTCTCTACTGAATGCCTTTCCTGTAGCTCACACCTACCCCTTCCTTCTCCCATCTGGATCTGTCCCAGTGGGTGTAGGAAGGAACACTGCAGGGGGCAAGAGTCCACCTTCAGAACTGGCAATCACATGTCCCTGGGGCTGCAAGATCCAAAAATCCCAACAGCCCTTGCTGTGTCTTGCCAACTGTAGGGTATCTCTTCATTTCACTTAAGTTGTGTTAGAAAAAGAAACTGGGCAAAGGGAGGAGGAAGGAGAGCCCAGTAAACAGATATCTGAATTCTTCTCAGTTGCTCAGAACCTGTTTGCTTTCTCATCATCTGTGCTACAGTCCCGTTTGGCACGAGGTGAGGTGTGGGCTAGGCTGGCCTCCACTAGAAAAATCAGCGTGTTTGACTTCCAGTGCTGAGACAGCAAGCTCTGGGCCCAGCAAAGATTCCCTCACTGTGTGTGTACAGTGTTTATGGCCACGGTCGCTGACCCTGGGATCAAAGAACTCTCACAGGACAGCCTGTATCCAACAGCAGCTCCTTTGAATCTGGAAGCTCACCCTTTCCTTTCCCTGGCCGTCTTCTCCATTACCTACGTGGCTTAAGAGCCATGAATATGGTCTTCCTCTTCCCTGGTCTTGCCTCCATTCCCATATTTGTCACCTGTCTCTTCGTGAAGCAGAGTGTGAAGCAATAGAACAGGGGTTTAAGAGCACAGACCTGGGAAGCGTCCTAGCTGGCTTATTTTGAGTCAGGTACTTAACATCTCTGAGCCTTGATATTCACAAACTCCTCCTTCACATGATTCCTCCAAGAGCTACAAACAAAACATGGGCAGAAATAAAGATGATTGAGTAGGATGCAAACCCAAACATGGTGCCTTTGCGCATTCGGTGAATATCTATTCATGAAACCAGACCCTATGGGGCTTCTGTTCTTTTTCCTAACTTTTAGAAAGTGGTTGTACAGCATATATGCAGAAGGGTGCACAAATACTCAGGATATAGTTTGAGTTGTTGCAAGTGTACACACTAGTGTAACCACCACCCAGATAAAGAAATAGCACATGCCCCAAATCTCAGAAGGTATTTCGTGCTTCTGCCAATCAGTAACCACTCCCACTCAGAGCTAACCACTGTTCGGACTTCAATTGCCATAGGCTAGTTTTGTCTCTTGAATTCACCAAGATGAAATCGTATAGTATATATTCTTTTGCATTGCTCTTTTGTAGTTGGCTTCTTTTACTAAAAAAGAAGTCTGTGAGAATCACCCGTGTGATCTCATGCACCACTATTTTGTTCCCTTTATTGCTGTGTAATATTTCATTGCACGAAGGTGCCAGTATTTATTTATCTGTTCTGCTGCTGACAGATATTTGGTTTATTTCCATTTTCGGCTTTTGTAAATAAAGCTGATAAGAGAATTCTTAAGTCTGTTTGGTTTCACTTATGCACTCCTTTCCCATGTGTATACATATTCAGGAGTGGAATTATCAGTATTATATAAGCTTTAGTAACCTTGGGAGGCACTGCCAGACAATTTTCCAAAGTGACTGTTACAATTTACACACCTGGCCAGCCATGTGTGAGACTCCAGTTTCTAGTGGGAAGATGGACAGGCTCAAAATATAATGTTACATTATATAATATGTTAGAGGGTGGTAGGTGCTCTGGAAAAATAAAACAGGAAAGGAAGACTTGTTTTCAAAGACTGGGTTCATTGCAGTGTTCCTATTTATCTTTTTCTAACCATATTTATATTTAACCTATCAAGAGATTATTTAATCATCAGTTAAAGGAAAATTTATTTATCGAGAATCTACTATGTTCCCAGCACTGTGAAAAGAGATTACAGAAGTATCAGGCAAGGTCCACAACTCGAAAGATTTTAAATGCTTACTTATTTTTGACAGAGAGAGAGAGACAGAGAGAGAGAGAGACAGACAGAATCTGAAATAGGCTCCAGGCTCTGAGCTGTCAGCACAGAACCTGAAGTGGGGCTCGAACCCATGAACCGTGGGATCATGACCTGAGCCAAAGTCAGACACTTAACCGACTCAGCCACCCAGGCGCCCCTTGGAAGAGTTTACAATATGTTTGGAAGCCACACTGATCCAGAGAGTACGCACTATTGCCCTGGGACAGACCATCAGTGCAATAGAAGCTTGAGAAAGGAAGAGGAAGGCACCAGCTCTCGCAATGAGGGGAGACTCCAGGGGACAAGTGGAAGCATGTGCCAGAATGTGACCTTATTTCTTCACATTTTCCTCCTGTTTAAAATCCTCTTCCTTTTTTTTTTTTTTTTTTTTTTTACATTCAAAAAGGCAGCACAATATCTTTGCCCAGCTGTAACCTGCCCTCTTTTGGAGGTTAGCCACCCGCACATTACTTTAGATTTCAGTAATGTTTGGTACACTCATTCTTTCAGCTCTGGCCTCACGTCATGCACTTTTCTAGATGTCAAACATACACAGATGCAACAAAATAGTCTCCACCTTCGAGAAGTTTATAGTCTACAAGGAGAGATGAAACAGCTGCTCAAAGAACTACAACAAGAGAAAGTAAAATCCAGTAACTCCACTTCCGAGTATATATCCAAGGAGGTAAATCAAGCAATATCTGCACCCCCATGTTTATTGCAGCATTATTCACAATAGCGAAGACATGGAAAGAACCTAAGCGTCCACAGATGGATGAATAAAGAAAACGTGGGGGGTGTGTGTGCACGCACACACACACACACACACACACACACACGTACGTGGTGGAATATTATTCAGCCACAGAAAAAAAGAAAATCCTGCATTGGCAACAGCATGGACAAACCTGGAGGGCATTATGCTGAGTGAAATTAAGTCAGACAGAGAAAGACATACTATATGATGTCACCTATGTGTGGAATATAAAAAACAGCTAAACTCATAAATACAGAGAACAAATTGGTGATTGCCAGTGGCAGGAGGTGTGGGATGCGGGGAATGGGTGAGGGTATAATGTACAGTGTGGTGACCCTAGTTAACAATATTTATTGTATATTTGAAAGTTGCTAAGACAGGAGATCTTAAAAAGTTCTCATCACAGGGGGGAAAAATGTGACTATGTGAGGTGATAGATGTTAATTAAAATCATTATGGTAATCATCTTGCGATACATTCATATATCAAATAATTGTGTTGTACACCTGAAACGAATACAATGTCATATGTCAATTCTATCCTAATAAAGGTGGAAAATAAGAGAAAGTAAAATGTCATTAGAGAGGTGTTGGTAATAAAACATTTCAGGGGTTTGGTTGAGAGAGAGAGATGTTGAGAGATGAAGTAGCTAAAATTTCATATAAACAGCACACGTACATAAACACACGCATGCGCACACACGTGTGCACACGCATGCACACACACACATGCACACCAGTCACCTGTTTCTGCAGCCGGGAGCAGATCCTGTAGCTGGCCAAATGGCCACAAATTTCATCCTTTGTTTCTTTCTGTCTCATTCTCTGAGAGCTGATTCCAAATGCTGCTCAGACAAGAAGCCTTCATTTGTGACCCCTGTCCTCTGATGATGGGATCCAGCAGCCCCCAAAGCAACCTCAGCATCAGCAAACTCTTGCGTTGTGAGCTGGTGCCTGCTTGGCTAACCAAAGTGAGGTGCGCAGGCGGGGAGAAGGAGGAAAGGGAATGCAGGAGACAAGGGAGGTGGAGTGAAGGAAGAAAAGAAGGAAAGTCCCTGAGAAGAGGGTCTAGAGTCAGCAGCAGGGAGTCTCAAGGTGTCATCTTTGTATCACTGTCTCCTATTAGAGAATATGGTCTCTCACCATGCATTACACTCTTTTAGAATATAGAGGCCAGTGGTTTAGGAAAACATGCAGATAGTGAGTCTGAGTCTGCCCCCCACATGACTCCCTTCTTTGTCCTTTCCTCCACTCTGCTTCTGGGAACAGGGATAAGTTGATTCTCATCCTAGATCCCACAAAGATGAGACCATACCTGGGAGAGGGAAGAGTTACTGGAAACAGAGCTGCCAAATTAGCCCTAGATTGTCTACCTCCAAAGAACTATAGCCCTTGCTTGTCTAAGACATTGTTATTTTGGGTATCCTAACATTCTGATACAGCATGGTTTTCTTAACAAATGAAGTTTTTAATTCGATTACCAGATAATTACCATTACACATGGCGAGAGCTGATGCAATCTTTCTTTCAGTTATATTTTGAATCTCGAAAGCAGTTCTGCACTTCAAACAGTGTGGAAATATTACAGTAAAGAGTGAAAATTTCTCTTTGACTGTCTCATCTTCCTCCTTTCTGAACCACCGAATTCCACTTTCAGCCTTCAAAGTAAGCACTGAGTTCAGGGTTCATCTTTTAGGTCGTCATCTGGACACTTACAAACATATGTGAGGTTTCATAAGTACTTTAAAGAGAAGTGTAATCCCACTGTATGCACTATTCTGCAATTCTTTTTTTCTCTGCAGTGAAATGTAATATGAACATCTGTACATACTGGCACATTCTTTTCAACCATTTGAAGTACTCCTTAAGTATGGGTGTACCATAATTAATTAACCAGTTGCCTCTTAATAGACTTTTAGGTTGTTTCCCATTTTCAGTATCATAGGCAGTGTTTAATGGAAAGTCTTGTGCAGAGGAGTGAGATTTTGGTAGGATAGATTTCTTGAAGTGAATTTACAGGGTTTTGACCTTGCAGAGTCGACTCTTCATTTTTTAAGGATGGAAATTCACGTAGTAGCTTTTGTTCTTTGCCGCCCAAGAGCAGCTACAAGATGTAGAACTAAAGAATGAGAGAGGGTGAGCATGAAGGCCGAATATCCATTTCCACCATTTGTCCTTTTCAGCCATAGGAGGCTGAAAAAGGAAATGCTTCCATGAACACAGAGAGGTTCCGTGACCCCAGAGAAAGGACAAAGCCTGTGGTCACATCTAGATCCAGGATCTGGATTCAGGAACAGAAAAGATCTTCCCAGAGACAATTCTGCAATTCGGCCATTTGCTTTACATTCCTCTCATCATAACTGATTTTCACAAGCAGTTTAAACTGTCTGCTCAGTAACATTCCTCTGAAGAGCACCCTACTCTGGGGTCGGTCTACACCATCATCACCGTGGCTTCTCGTTCTCATCTGCACAGTTTCCCCAAGAGCAATAAATGAAACCAGCTCAGAGCACATTTTGAGTGAGGGAGTGGATCTATAAAGGCCAACTATTTCGGGAAGGAGGCCAGAAGCTTCCTAACCAAACAAGCACAAACTCTGCTTTTCTTTTGCAGTCAACCATTTCCTTTTGGTCCTAGTCTATTTATGGAGTCCCTGGAATAGGTCACATCCTTCTCAGCATATCTAGCCCAGCAGAAGTCCGTGAATTATTGACCAGTCCCAAAGCCTTCAAGCTCTGGACCAGGGATTCTTGACCTTTCTTTGGTCCATGGATATATTTGGCAGCCTACAGAAGCCCATAAACTCCTTCCTTAATGTTTTTAAATACTTAACATAAAATGAATGGGATTGCAAATGAAACAAATCATATCAAAATACAGCCATTAAAATGTTAAAAACAAATGTGTTGTGCAATGCATATGCTTGTTTTTGATCGTATTAAGTAATAATATTTATCAGTAGGCCTAACTAACTACTATCATTTTGAAGAAGTGGTAAGTACAAACTGTGTCAAGATGTCTGCAATAACTGAAAAATGTTATGAATATATCTGTGATTTCTATTGGTGACAAAATCAGAGGTACTGCTGCTACCATTGTGGCTTATTGCCTCCATGCTTAAAGGAAACACAAAAAGTTAGGGTTAATGAAAACAAAGATGCAGTTTTTTAGGGCTGGTACTGTGTTTTTGTGCTGTTGGTTTCCTTTTGGATTCTTTAGCATCTAGCACAGTATTTAGTATGCAGAGTGTACCTAATAAATTTATGGACTTTTTAAAAAGATGAGCAAGCAAAGAATGAATGAATGAATTGGTGAGAAGAAAAACCACACCTATAATTTCTTACATTTAAATAAAATGCCGATTGTGGCTCTCATAGTGAAAAATGTTGTGAAGCTAAAAAAACAGAACCTCCGTAAGCCCATTTATCCTTCAGCCATTCTATTAAGCATGCCCCTCAGAGATGGAGGGGCCGAGGGATGCAGGAGGCCATTTATGCTGCTTTGTCCCTAAAGTTTAGTAGGGAGAATCAGGGCTACATCTTTGGTGTAGCTACTGGTTTGCCGTGAAATAGGTTCTGAGAAATACAGGCATAGGCATTACTGCTCCTAGAAACTTGTGTTTTCCTGCCAGTGAGCGGTAATTCTAATTCCTATTTGAAATATATTCAGGTTTGGAGGTCATTGACTTAAAAGTCTCATGATATTGAATAGCACAAAACCATAATTGTGGCTTTTGACTTTATTAGGTCTATATTTTCTATCTTCTGGGACCAAATGCCTGACATTCTTCCTTAGTAACATGGTTCCTCATCTTGAAATCTGTATTTCTTTTCTTTTTGAATATGTGTTGTTATTCCCCATCCACTACCTTAATTTGTAAATAGCCACTAGGCAGTACTTACCTATCCATGCAACTATCTGCTGGTGCTGCAGAACTTTTCCCCCAAATGGTCTGCAGTGGGGGAAGGGGGCAACAACTCCAGTTTTCTAGAGTTCTTCCAAATGAGAAGGCAGATTTGGCTTTTTTTGCTTTGCTCAATTCTGCACTCAGTATAGTATCATTCTACGCATTAATAAAAGAAGATGGTGAGTTTTTGTGGTCATTATTTATGGGTTGATATCTTTGGAAACACTACTGCATGAAATCCTACTATCGTGTGCCCCTGGCCAGTAGGATTCTCCTTTGGCTGTAAACTGTATGTGAACTAGCTGGGCAGATGCAGTGGCCTTCAACTAATTCACTAGAGCGTTTGACTTCCTGGTTAGGAAGACCCTCGTTATCACTAACTTGAGAATTGCTGCCAGTTGGAAGACAAATGTGGTGGTGCCACAGCCATTCATCAAATGGAAGGAGAGAGCAACCTTTGCCATCCATTAGGATGAGATGGAGAGCTTTGGTGTTAGCTCAGTTAAAATGGCATGTACAGGCATGCTTACCCTATGAGATTCGGGGTCTAGGCACTGCTCAGAGTCATTCGACTGAGCTTCTGCTCCCGCACTGAGGACTATTTTATGTAATCCAGTCTCTAGTTCTAAAAGTCCATTGCTGGGGCGCCTGGGTGGCTCAGTTGGTTGAGCATCTGACTTCGGCTCAGGTCATGATCTCACAATTTGTGAGTTCGAGTCCCACATTGGGCTCTGTGCTGACAGCTCAGAGCCTGGAGCCTGCTTCCGATTCTGTGTGTCTCTCTCTCTCTGCCCCTCCCCTGCTCACACTCTGTCTCTCTCCCTCTCAAAAATAAATATTAAAAAAAAAAAAGTCCAGAGCCTTTCTTTGTCAACTGCCCCATGAGAGAGACTTCTCATGCAGTGCTTCCCCTCTTTTGAGGACAGGAGCTAGCTTTTGCTAAATGTTGTTGGAATACATAGACATTTAGTTGCAGCTTCCCTCCAGAGCTAGCTATTTTTAAAGAGGTCTCCCCTTTTTCTTTTTTTGGAAACACAAAGCACATATTTCGCTGGCTAATTAGTATTTCAAAAGCAAACTCAGAGACAAGGCGAGGAATCCAGAAAGTATTTAATTCGTAGAAATGTTTTATTTTTGATGTAGCCAAGGCAGTTTAAACACACACTTTATCAGAAGCTGGAAGGAGGTTGGGAAATGGATCTAAGGTCTCAAGAATTCTTGGGTGAGCAGCTTTCAAGGGCCCAGAAATCTTGGTCTGGATGTGGTCTCATGGGCTAAGGATGCAGATTCAGTAAGGGATGTCACAGGAGTGGACCCCATTAACCCGACTTCCTGTACCTCCACCTTCATATTTATCTACTTTGCTCTCCTCTTACCAAACCCCAACCCCACCTCAGGGGTATGTTAGAGACAAAACCAGAAGAAGAAAAAGTAAGAGTGCCAACTGGGCCAGGATATTGTATGCTCCAAAGAAAGAAGGGAGGGGGCGGTGCTGGGCATAAGCTGAGGCTCCATGGAGCAAAGCCACTGCCAGAGACCTGTGCCAGAGAGAAAGCCAAGGAGTACCAGGTTCCAGGAGTCAGAGCCAAGCACAAAGAGCTATGCCCAAAGAGGCCACGGCAAAGGAGAAAGGGAGAGGAGATCCAGGCCACTAATTCTGAAGTCCGGGGATGCAAAACCTTATCCAAGAGAGCCTCGTAGCACAGCATATGGGCCACTGGACTCTGATTTTTCCCTTTCTCCTTTGTTTTTTTAAAAAAAGATTTATTTATTTTTTAATTTACTTCCAAGTTAGTTAGCATATAGTGCAACAATGATTTCAGGAGTAGATTCCTTAATGCCTCTTACCCATTTAGCCCATTCCCCCTCCCACAACCCCTCCAGTAACCCTCTGTTTGTTCTCCGTATTTAAGAGTCTCATGTTTTGTCCCCCTCCCTGTTTTTATATTATTTTTGCTTCCCTTCCCTGGTGTTCATCTGTTCTGTGTCTTAAAGTCCTCATATGAGTGAAGTCATATGATATTTGTCTTTCTCTGACTAATTTTGCTTAGCATTATACCCTCTAGTTCCATCCACCTAGTTGCAAATGGCAAGATTTCATTCTTTTTGATTGCAGAGTAATACTCCATTATATATATATATATATATATATATATATATATATATATATACCATGTCTTTATCCATTCATTCATTGGTGGACATTTGGGCTCTTTCCATACTTTGGCTATTGTTGATAGTGCTGCTATAAACATTGAGGTGCATGTGCCCCTTCGAAACAGCATATCTGTATCCCTTGGATAAATACCTAGTCACCCTTTCTCCTTTCTTCTTCTCATTCTGTGTCTTTGTTCTATGTGCTCTCACCCATCCCCATGGCATCAATGTTGATGAAATAATGATTTCCCAAATCTACACCTTCAACCCTGACTTGGCTCTGAGCCCTGGCCTCATCTTTCGTCTGCCAGTTGTCATCTCTACCTGGATGGCCCCAGCAACGACAAACTGCATACCCTCAGCTGAATTCCTTTTCCCTCCCTATAAGCATATTCTTCTGGTTCACTACTTAGAAACTTCAAAACCATCTCTGACTCATTTCATTCTCCTTCACTCCCCCCATACCCCCCCCACACACACATACAATTGGCCAGCAAGCCCAAGTACTAGACTAATTTCTGCCTCTAAAGTACCCATCAGGTATATCTCTTCTCTCTCCTTTCCAGCGCTATATCCCTAATCCAAACCCACACTGTCCCGGACCCTGGTTTTTATAGTGACCTCCTATCTAGTTTCCATGCCTCCCTCCTATCCATTCAAATTTCAATCAGCATAAGCTTTCAAAAATACAAATGTGATTATGCCCTTTTCCTGGGTCACTTTTAAAGGTTCCCCATTGTCCCTAGGACAAAGTCCAGGCTCCTTAGCATGGCACACGGGGCTTTTTGACCACCTGGCCCAGTCTCTATCCTCGATTACTTCAGGTATTCTCCCCTTCCTAGGCCTTTACACATGCTGTTCTTTCTGCCTGGAATTGCTTCCTCATCCACGTGTCTAACTAATGACTGTTGCTCATCTTTCAATCACCAGTGTAAGTGCGAGTCTGCCTTTATTATTTACCCTTGACGCCAGAACTGACTGCTGCATTATCTATGCTCCAACAGCTTGTGTCCAGACCTTAATAATGCTACCTACACTGTATTATAGTTAAAAATTTATTAAGAAATGTTTTTGAATGAATGAATTCTAGATGTGTCGTGAATGGGAAAGGCAGATGGATCATTCCCACCTAGCTCTGCAGTCCTGATCTTTATTCATGATCCAAACCCCTGTTCTGTCTCAGAAACAGTAAAAATTGTGTTTCAGTGTTAAAAATAATAATAATAAATCATCTGAGCAGAGTCTTGACAGAACCATAAGCTCATCAAACAACTGGCTGAAAGATACTGACAGTTCAAGAACACATTTCCTTTAAAAAAAAAATCTGTATTTACATCTCATGTCCAGATGAATACATTTCCTCTTATTTCATTTACAGTCAAATATATTTTAAAATTAAAGAAGTATTTTTGACACTACCTTCTGCTGTACCTGTCTCTTAGAAGGCACAGTGCTGAATGATATATAACAATGAAATCTTTTTGTAGTACATCTGGGATCACCATGAACCCAGAGGCATTGTCAGCTTTTTGGGTGACTTGGTCTATTAAAGTGCAGAGGCATTAACTCTCATTATCTCTCACTTTGCCAAAAGACAAACTAAGGCACACACACAAAAGAGTCAAGTTCGACTTAAAAGAGTTTGATCAGTGTGCTCCTATTCCTCGCTCTAGTTTCTAGGACACACTTGCCTTCTTAAGGAGGATTAAATAACTTCAAGTGGGAAATGAAGAGAACTAAAGAAAATAGGATCTTGTGGGGTGCCTGGGTGGCTCAGTCGGTTGAGCATCCGACTTCAGCTCAGGTCATGATCTCATGGCTCATGGGTTTGAGCCCAGTGTCGGGCTCTGTGCTGACAGCTCATAGCCTGGAGCCTGCTTTGGATTCTGTGACTCCCGATCTCTCTCTACTGCCCCCCCAGCCCCCCAGTTCATGCTCTGTCTGTCTCTGTCTCTCAAAAATAAACAAACATTAAAAAAAAATCTTTTAAAGAAATTAGGATCTTGTTCTATAAATGGGAAGATAGGATCTTGTTCTATAAATGGGAAGAAGAAAATAGTTCTTCTTATGGAGAAGAACTAAAACACAGAACCTAGGATAGACAATAGAACAAAACTTGAATCAAACTGGAATTTTGTTTTTAAGTCTCATCTGCTGGTTGTTAGTTCTAAAGGACAATATAATTTTAAAGTTTAAAATATCACCCTAGTTATACATAATTCCCTTTCTTAATATTGGCGTGAACATTTGAATATCTGCAACATGAAAATGAAAACCATCAATAAGCCTTGACTAAATTATAAGATCAAAGATTTGACTCTAGAATGAAGTTAGTTCTGGCCCAGTCATGATTCACTGTGATAAAGATCTAAGGATAGGAAATAGATGGAATTTTTGCTGGTTTTTCTCTTCCTGCCATGCCCAAGGTCAATAACAACAAAGAATCACAGCACTTATTGTGATCTGTGCGCAAGTCTTCAAAGCATCAGTACAACACTCCTGGGAGAAGCCACCAATAATTCATCACTGTTAGCCCACCTTTCAGTAAGGGACTCAGCAGGAAGCAGATGGTACACTCAAACTAGTAACTTTAGGGGTGTTTAATACAGGGACTCTTGCTAATTCTTGCCACTCCTAGACATGAAGGTACAAGGGGTTTGGAGAATCCAGAAGGAGTGGATGTATGGAGAGGACAGGAGATGTGGCCTTTAGTAGTGAAGTAGCCAAAGCATTGCATTCTGGCAGGGACAGGGACTGGGGCAACAAATACCCAGGCCTCGCCCTTCTCTCACTGTCCAGTCTCCTGCCAGTGAGTTCCCCTACTGCAGCCTAATTGGTGCAGTCTGTACTGGTTAGCCCCTGTTGCACAGAGCAGGGCAGAGCAGAGTGGAGAGCAGGTCTGGATGCAAGGATGGAATATATAGGGTTGAAAACATGTTGCCATTTATAACTATTTTATTGTACTGTCTTCTGCGTGTGGGTGCAAAAACAGAACAGAAGGGCCTGCTGATGCTAGGATGTCACTTTAAGCTCCTGTCTTCATTCCCCCTCCCCTCCCCCCACCCCTTAGTTAGGCTGGAGTGAGCCTGCAGACCTCTGAGATGGGCGGTGCAGTTCTCCAAGTTTAGCATTTTAAACCAATTGAGCTGTTGGCAAGAGAGCACCAGCTGATGTTGTTAGAAAGATGTGATAGACTGTTTTGTTTCTAGTGCTTCTCAGGCAAAGCATCCAAGGAAAATTTCCTCCTTCTCTTCATCTGTCTGCAGATGGGAATCCTTGTTTTTCTGGAGTCATCTGCAAATGTTACTGATCTCCCATCTGAATCCCCAGCCAGTGGAGAAGCGTGAGCTTTCACTGGGGTTTATTCATATCCAGTCTATATATTTTTGATTGAAACCTGATATCTTGACTCTGGAGCCAAGGGTCTTGTGATCTGCCATCACCCAAATGTGTTATTGAGACGTCTTCCCA